>NW_022103900.1:16060519-16063344 GCF_000313985.2 Echinops telfairi
GTTAGTTGACACCCTCCTTCCTTTCCCCAACTTCCACCTCTCCTGTGCCCCCCATAGACCCCCAGAACCATCGGTCCTGTTGTTTTCTCCTCCAGATTGTTTATCCTGCTTGTCTTATCTAGATAGACATGCAGAGACAATAACAAGCACAAAAACAAAACAAAGGAAACACCAACAATCACAATAAAAGAAAACATCAACAATGATACACACACACACACACACAACAATAAAAGAAAACATCAACAACAAAAAAGAGAGAAAGAAAGAAAAGCCTCTAAATAGTTCCAGATCTATTTGTTGACCTTTAGGAATGTTTTCTGGTCTAGTCTGATGGGGTGCCACACCCTGGCCCCAAAGTCTATTTTTGGTATTCCCTGGGGACTTCATTGCTCTGCTCCCCTTGTTCTGTTGAAAACCCTTCATGTTTTGCCCCGGTGTGGTGGGGTCATCAGATTGGGCATAATTCCCACACTGTGTCTACAGTGTTGCACCCCATAGCTCTGTGGGTCAGTGTGGGGACGTCATGTCTTGTGGTGGGGACGACCCTGTAGTCCTCTCTGTGCATTGGCTGCACTAAGCAGGAATATTGTCCTCGGGGCTTGGTGGGCCAGGATGTGTTCCACTCTCTCTCCTTCCCTCTTTATTTGCTCCTGTGTGCTCTGATCAGATGTGTTGGACCGAATATTTTATGATTAATGTTTAAGCTTTCCCCTCCCTCCTTTATAACAAATAAAAATGGAAAATAGAGAATTGAGTATCAAGAGGGACATGTTTTAGAGAGGGGGGTGAATATTAAAAGATGTGTCACTACCATCCAGTCTCCTAAAGTAGATGGCTGACTCCGTCTGCCAGGGTCTGGGTATTCTGGGTGTAGAATTAGAAGAAGCCCTTCATGAAGAAATTATTTGAACTTGCGTTGGATTTAAGCTATCTCATAGTGAACCTCGATGACAGAACTGTCCTTGTGGGTTTCTGAGGCTGCAAATCTTTATGAAAGCAGAGAGGCTCAGCTCTGCCTTGGAACTGATGGTAGTTTCAAACTGCTGAACTTTCAGATAGCAGTCCAACTCCTAATCCCTTATGCTACCAAGGCTCCATTTGCACCTCACAGTGGCCTGATATTAGAAATTTAAGACGTGGGAACAGTGGAAGTGCTGCTTCCTTGAAAGTGAAGATTCAGATTTTCAAGTTGGTAAATAGGATCGGACAAATAGGCATGTTATTACGAACTTTGATGGGGGAGATATCCTTTTAAAAAAATCAAAACAACAACAACCTGCTCCCGAAGCAATGGGACCCTTTCTTTCAGCCAAAGTTCATACAGAAAGAATTCTACTGTAAAGACAGATCAAAGAAGAGCCTTGATAGAGACAGATAGCATGTGGGCCGTGTCCATAGCCTCTACCTTTCCTCCTTGACATTTCTCAGGCACTTACAGGTGCATTAACACTCTCCAGAGCCTTTTGAAAGGCATTTTCTAACAATAGTAAACCTTTAGAAACCATTCGTGTTCTATGGATTTATTTACTGTTATTCATACAAGAACAAGCACATGGTATAGCATCCAGGTGGTATAAAAAGATATAAAGTAAAAAATAATTTCCGTATCAGATGCCAATCCCCCAGTTTCTTTGCTGTAAAATTTACCACAGTTACCAGTTTTTTGTATATTTTCCAGAAATATACTTGAGGAATAAAAGTATAAAGGTGTACCCTCTCTTTTTTCCCGATCACAAATGAGAACTTCATATTTATAGTCTTCTCTCCCTTGCTCTTTTCATTTACAATATTACCTAGTATAGATCTACCTCATTTATTATTATTATTACTATAGCATTCTACTGGGGGCTCTTACAGATAATAGCATTCCATAAATCAATTATATCAGGTGAACTTGTGCATATGTTGCGATCATCATTTTCAAAACATTATCTTTCTCCTTGAGCCCTTTGTTATTTGCTCCTCTTCCCCCCCCCCATCCTCATCAACCCTTAATAGTTTTTGTATTCTTGTGATTTTTTCATAGCTTACACCATCCACTCTATCTCTCCACCTGCATTTCTGTTATTCGTCCCCCTGGGGGGGGGGGCGCGTTATACCTCCATTATTGCTATCAGTTCCCTCTTTCTATGCTCCCCACCCTCCCTGGACCCTCATGGTATTGCTACTCCCGTTACTGTTTCTGAGGGGTTTTGTTATTCCTTAATAGCTTTCTCTTTAACAGTATTGTATTAGAGAGATTTCCCAAAATTCAACAATTGCTTATTGACTGGAAATTTATACTTTTATGCAGTTTTTTGTAATTACAGTGTTGCAATAAAAATCTTTTACATAGTAACATATGCATAAATATACATATTTACCAGTGACCAGTGTATCTACATATGCACTTATTATAGCTTATATTTTAGGGATAGATTTTATGGAAGACTTGAGTAGAAGAGTGTTAACATTAGAAAGACAAGCCAAATGTTAGGGAGACCATGACAAAAAGCAAGCAATCTTTTTTTGGCTTGCTATCCAAGACCTCTTTCTGACCTTTATTTTGCTCTTTACAAAAGGTGTTGTGTTTTGTTATTTCTGCGCCTATTCCTTTGATAGGGAGATTTTATTGTTTCATCACACATGAAGCATTTGGCCTCTGCATCCTGAGCCTCTAAGAATATATGGCAGTCCACATACCTTGCTTCTGCTACAAGGCTGGCACTTCCAAGCCAGCTCCTCCCGGGGAAAATCTGGCTACACCGCATATTTCCTTCTGACCTTAGTTTTCATCCATAGATATTTTTCTTGTTTTTAATTGAATTTTTTTAGTTAAAAAA
>NW_022103900.1:16063960-16067929 GCF_000313985.2 Echinops telfairi
CTCTTTCTCAGCAGTTATATCATTGCAAAAGTATACATAACCTATTAGATAGAAAAGGATGAACCCCCATCGTAATAAAATAGATTATTCGCTGAGCAGTATGAAAACCACTGATTTACTTGTGTAATTTATCATCAGGTCTCTTGACATGTAAGAAAGAGAAGAGTAAATCTATGGATGGATGTATGGATTGTGATAAGGATTGTACGAGCCCCCAATAAAATAATTGTTTAAAAAAGAGTAAATCTTGAAAATGACTTTAGCAGAAATTGTATTTCAGCATTTTAAAGTGCATGCACATTTAGAAGCAGGGTCACGGACAATGGAAAGGGTGATAAGGAAAAAATATAATCAAACTATTGGAATATTTTTGTTTGTTTGTCTCTCTTTCCTCCCCACCCCTCCCCATGTGATCAAAGTCGTAACACTAGCACTTGTGGGCTAGTTTAGTTCTATTGTCATTTTTCCACTAAGGAACCTAGTGTTTAGAGAGGTCAGAGGCTTGGTCCAGATCATAGTGTGGAGCACAGACTGTCGCATCACTAACCTGTCTGATTAGGGGTATAATTAATTGTTGGACTGTTTACAGTAGCAGTTAAATACCGTTTATACTCGTGTATAAGCCGAGTTTTTCAGCACATTTTAAATGCCATTTTTGTGGTAAAATTAGGTGCCTCGGCTAATATTCAGGTCAGCTTATACTCGAGTATATATGGTATTTTCAAGTACCATAAAAGACATCTACCTATTTTATATATTCCTATCTTAAATCACAATATATTACATTCAGTAACCTGAAATAATTGTGCTCCTGAAAGCTGGTAAACAAAAATTTCATAAATGCAATCCTGTTCATAAACGCCTGTGTGCTTTAAAGGAACCCTGGTGACACTGTAAGTTAGGCCCTAAGCTGCTGACTACAAGATTGGCAGTTCAAACCCATCGGCTGCATCATGGGAAAAAGATAAGGCTGTGTGATCCCATAAGAATTTATAGTTTGGGCAAACCTATATTGGTTTGATATGAGTTGGAGTTGGCCCGACAGGGGTGGGTTTTGTGTTTTGTTTGGTATTATGTTCCAAGGGGGATTCTGCCTGTTGCCTCCTAGAGTATTTCTGCCTCATTTCCCCACGTCTCTGAAGAGGAAAATGTTTGTGTGTTGCTTATTTGATTTGTGTGTATGTGTGTATACTGCTTAATATCTTGAAGTGTTATTTGTCCAAATGCCTCCTAGTTGCCTAGAATTTACTTAAAGAAATAGTTATTTTAATGTTCTTCCCAGAAGTTTTAGAAAATAATGGACTTCTAAAGTAAGTGGTTCTACTAAACCTAAATGGGCAGCATAATACCTATTTCCTGATATTACTCTTGATTTTACTTTTAATTTGAGGTTACATTGAAAAGGAAACGTAAGAGTTTACCAAACCTGCACCTGTGCTTTGAACTCCTGCAGAGAACACTTAGATAAAGATATTTAAGAAACCACCTTTCAGGAGAACTACCAAAGTTGCTTTTTATGTGTACTTCTGAAACTTCAGTCCATTCTATAGCAATACTTTGAATATTAGAGGATTCTTGCAGCTGAAGCACAGAGAGCTGATCATGTTTACGTTTCCCAGCCAATGTCTCACCCTTCCGTTTTTGCACCTGTCCCGGTTTACGCCGACCAGCTGCTAGTGTTCATAAACTATGATTGCACAAAAAACATTTGATAGATGTGACTCTGTTCAATATTGTTTTTAGCAATTGATTATCACAGCTTTTTGGAGTGCATAAAACCTTCATGCAGAGAGAAAGGGTTTATGGTTTTATCATTTTCATGAATTCTGATTGTATCTGTGTTCAGAATTGTTAATTGATAAATATCATTGTAGTGAAATACAGTAAATGATATTTCACTCATGTAACCAAGTGTTGTCATATGCATCTACTGATCTACCGTATGAAGCATAAACAATCAGGAAAAAACATCATATAGAAAAACTTTGGAGGGATGTGTACACAAAAATTTTACTAGATATATTTTTATCATTTACTCCAGTGGCTTTGGATTTTTAAAATCAGCTCAAATCATCATTTTATTATAGGTAGAATTACTGCTTACAAGAGAGTTTTGGTTAATTGCGTTCAGTTTTGACACTTTAGGTCAGTTTCTCAGCCGTGGCACTAGTAACATTTGGGCTCAGATCGTTCTTTGTTGGGAACGAGTGAACGCATTGTAGGGTGATTAGCAGCATCTCTGGCTTATACCCAGTCAATCCTGGCAGCAAACTCAGAATGAAAAAATGTAATCCATTCAATGGGAAGATTCATTTCTTCAGTAAGTGATTCTGGGATAATTGGATCTCTAAAAGAATGCAAAAGAATGAAGCTCGACCCTTGTGTCCCCTGATATTAAAAAAAAAAAGATTCATGGCTTAAATATAAGAACTAAAATTACAGATCTCTTAAGTGAAACAACATAAAACTTCAAAACCTTGTTTCAAAAATAGATTTTTATGTGTGACATCAAAAACGTAAGCAACAGAAGACAAAATCAGTAAATTGGCTTTCGTCAAAATGATGAACATACAATAAACATATCAAAGGACTCAAGAACACACAACCTACAGAATGGGAGAAATAGCTGATGAGAGCTTAGTTTCAAGTACATATTCAGAACAACAGAGTGATAAGCAACCTATTAAAAAATAGGCAAATGAGTTGAATAGGCCTTTTGTTTTAGGCCGACTAGAAAAACAAATCTAGTGATTTCTTGAATATATATGAGTAAGAAATAGCTTTATATCAAGAAGCTTTATATATCAGGAAACATCCCAGCTAGGCCAACTCAAGTCCACAAGTCCATACTAGTCCATAAGTCCATCCTCAAACTCACACAGCCGCATGCAATGATGCAAAATGCAGGAAAATCACAGGCTGGTAGGTGAAAAGTCTTGTGGATCCAATGGCAATGGAAGCATCCATCACAGGGTTCTGTCAGGTCTCAGCGTGGCTCACCAACAGGAAGGTGAAGGCAGAGAAGGAAGTGGTGAGTTTCCCAGGACCCACCTTATGAGAAGGTCAGGCTGTGACTTGATTGACAGGCTAGACTCCACCCCTACACTTTTCAATCTTTTCAAGTTGACCTGAAATTATGTAACTACCATACTTTCCTTCAGAGAAAACATACTAATGGTCAATAAGCATATAAAAAGATGCTTAACCTTATTACTAATGAAGGAAATGCAAATCAAAACTACAAAGAGATAGAACTTCATGTCCACTAGGATGGCTATGATCAGGAGAAGTATTGGTAAGGATGCAGATAAATTAGAACTCTCATCCATTGCTGGTGAATATGTCAAATGGTACATCTGCTATGGAAGACGTTTGCTGATTCCCAACAAAAAGTGAAACTGAATTACCATATAACCCAACAATTCCATTCCTAGGAATGGACCAAAAAGACTTGAAAGCAAAGACTTAGATATTTGTATATTAATATTTATAGCACGGTCTTCATATTATCCAAAAGGTGGAAATAGCCCAAGTGTTTGTCAGTTTATGAGTAGGTAAACAAGAGGTGTAGTGTACATGCAGTGATATATTATTCTACCATAAAGAGAAATTACGTTCTGATACGTGTTATGACCTGGATGAGTCATAGCCACATTTTGCTAAGTAAAATAAATCAGACACCAAAGGACAGCTATTAAAGGAATTTAGTTCTAAGTAATATTTAGAATAGACAAATACATAATAGTAAAAGTTTAGTAGTCATCAGGGCCTGGGAGGTGGAAGGAATGGAGTGTTAATTAAGGGGCACTGAGTCTTTCTCGGGAGATGATAATTAAACTTTTGGAAGTATTGGTGACACATGCACAACATAGTGAATGTAATCGTGATCTTTGAACTGTATACTGAAAAGTGGTTAAAATAGCAACTTTGTGCACTTGAGTCAAAGACAACTCCTGGTAGATGCCGCAG
>NW_022103900.1:16068916-16077363 GCF_000313985.2 Echinops telfairi
CCCTCCCCCTCATTCACAATGTTATGATTTTGGGGGGGAGGGGTCTTTGATGCCTGATACCTGATCCCTTCACCGCCTTGTCTTCTTACAGGCTGGTGTGCTTCTTACATGCGGGCTTTGTTTCTCAGTTAGATGGTCCCGAGAGATCACTTCTTATCCTTTCACCATCATCTATACATGTGTCTCCCATAGTTTACATGATCAACTTTATGTTTCATTATAGTATGTACATTAATTGTAGTCATTTGATTATAAGCAAAGAGTTCTGAGTTATATATTCTCAAACCTAAGGTCATGAATAGCCTTAAGCGAAAAGATAGCCTATTAATTGATACTCATCATGTTGTGGGTTTGGGAATTATGTTTTTACAGCCTCTTCATTTTGACCTTGTGGTAGCTGGGCTGCTTGGGGCCAGCGGGAATCGTGATTGTTAGTGATTTCGAATGGAGATCAATGTGGTTTTCCTAACACATAGAGTCTGAACAATGGGGACTCAGGAGAACAATGATCAGATCTGGGCGTTCTGACTAACAGAAATCTGAAAGTAGATTGTTCTTGGATGCCAGAAAAAAAATTTTATTTTAATGAATACATATATTTTAAAAATTATCTAGATAAGTTGATTTCATTGATTTTTACATTATATGCTTGAATAATGAATAATTCATGTCTTAATAGTATATTTTGACAGCTGAAAATTAATAGCTTTTACTTATTTATTTATCATTTTATTATGGGCTCTTACAAATCTTATGACAATCCATCATTTAATTGTATTAAGCACACTTGTACATATGTTGCCATCAACATTTCCAAAACATTTTCTTTTTACTTGAGCCCTTAGTATGAGCTCCTCTTTTTCCCCTCTCTCCCCTCCCCTCCCACCCTTGTGAATTCTTGATCAATTATATATTATTTTTATTTTTTGAAAATTAATATCTTTTCATCTATGTTTTATTCCAGCATACTTTTGATGGCTGTCTCATTATGAAGCATTTTTAAAGTTTAAAGTTTTGGGGTTTTTTATTAAATACTTTTATTGGGGGCTTTTATTCATCCAGTGTCAAGCACATTTGCATATATGCTGCCACATCATTTTCAAAGCATTCTCTTTCCACTTGAGCCTCTGATATCAGCTCCCTATTTCTTCCCCATCTCTCCCCTACCCTCCCTCACAAACACTTGATAAGTTATAGATTATTATTTTCATATCTTACATCATCCTTCGTCACCCCTCATTTACTTTTCTGTTGTTTGTCCCCCTGAGAGGGGGTTCTAGGGTGATCCTTGTGATCAATTGCCCCCTTCTCCCACCTAATCCTCCTGGTATCTCTACTCTCATTGTTGGCCCTGGGGGGTTTAATCTATCCTGGATTCCCTGTATTGCAGGCTCTTATCTGTAGCAGTGTGCATGCTCTGGTCTAATCCTGTTTGTAAGGTAGAATTGAGGTCATGATAGTGGAGGGAAGGAAGCCTCAAAGAACTAGAGGAAAGTTGCATGTTTTATTGGTGCTATACTACACCCTGACTGGCTCATTTCTTTCTTGTGTCCCCTCTGTAGGGGAATGTCCAATTGTATACACATGGGCATTGGGTCTCCCCTTTGTGCCCTCTCCCCCCATTCATCTTGGGTATGATTTTGTTCTGGGTCTTAGATGCCAGGTACCTGATCCCAATGATACCTCATGATCACACAGGGTGGTGTGTTTCTTCTATGTGGGTTTTGTTGCTTCTTAGCTAGATGGCTCCTTGTTTATCTCCAAGCCTTTAAGACCCAGATGCTATATCTTTCGATAGGCAGGCACCATCAGCTTTCTTCACCACATTTACTTATGTACTCATTTTGTCTTCAGCGTTCATGTTGGGTAGGTAACATAAAATCTTCCTTGCTAAAAAATAAAATGACATGCAATATATATATATATATATGTAAAACCTATAAATAGAAATAACTCGCATATAAGCTATCAAACCCCCAAACCCACTGCCCTTGGGTTGATTCTGATCCATAGTGGCCCACATCAATTACATTTAGCAGCCCAGTGCCTAACCCACAGTGCCACCAATACTTCTTCCAAAATGAACACACACCACACACACACATCCCCACTGAACAGATTCTGACCATCACAACGGCCCTGTGTAGGACTTCTGACACGCTGTCTTCCCAGAGCAGGCAGCCTCATCCTCCTGCTGCTGAGCGGAGCAGCTGGAGAACTTGAACCAGTGGCATTGACATTTAAAGCCCAATGCTTATCCCACTACATCACGAACATTCCTTATATAATATCTATTATATACATTAAATATTCATATTGACACAAATCAGCTAAAAATACTCTAAAATGTCCCTTACTGCCATACATATGCATGGATAATTTTTCACAGCCGTTTACTCATTAAAAACAACAGCTGACAATTCTTTAATGCTCGGTGCTTAAGACTTTATGTGCATCATCTTATTTAATCCGCCGAACTATTTATTATCTTCACATTATTCATGAAGAAATTGAGAGTTCAGAGAAACTACATAATTTTCACAAGGTTACAGCTAATAAACTCTAGCTACAGTTTTGAACTCATGTAATATCTACCATCCAGTGCCCCACTGATGCAATGTAATTTATGTCTTCATTGTTTTAAGGGTTAGGTTTCTACTCTTCAAGACGCAATGTATATGCATTTACTTCTGGTTTATCATTTTGCCAGATATTGTGTGCTTTCTCAACTTTTTATTTTGAAATAATTGCAGACTAAAAAAGGAATTATAAAACTAATATAGAGAGTTCACATTTATTTTCCCCCAGCTTCCCTTTATCTTAATAACATTATTTTAAACCACTCTCTTCGAACAGTTCTTGTAATACAGTATAACAACAGTTGTTCTGTAGATGATACAACCTTTAAAACTACATTCCCGTCTTAACTCCCTTGTTTTCGAAGTACTGGCCACTGTGTGCTCTGAAGGAACCCTGGTGGTGCAGATGTTAAGCTCTTGGCTGCTAACCCAGTGATAGGCAGCTTGGGGAGTTCTACTTTGTCCTGCATGGTTGCTATGAGTCAGAATCAACTGCATGCCATAGATTTTTTGTTTTGTTTTTTATTAATTCCTTCTAGTGCTGTGTTTTCGGGACCCAAGAGTAGGTAAAAAAGTAAAATAAAGCATGAAAACATAACATTTAACTAAAAGAGAGAACTTTGAAATTGTAATTCATGATAAACCAAATACAACCTTCACTTTAGAGTAACAAAGTCAAATAGATTTTAAAACATTTCTGCAAGATGGGAAAAGGATAAGTATAAGATGAACCTGAAGGAATGGGTGAGATGTTGGGGCGCTGTAACTGATACATGAGGAGACCAGCTTGACAGCGGGCTGCTGAGGACTAAGTACGAGGTGAGCCGTTGAAACACGCCGCAGGAGAAAGAGCAGGCTGTCTGCTTCCGTGAAGATTCACAGCCCGAAAACCCTGCCTGGTTACTCTGCTGAGGAATAGGCTCCTTGTCAATGAGATCGGGGGTGAGAGGGTCATGAGGAGGACA
Source organism: Echinops telfairi (assembly GCF_000313985.2). Taxonomy (NCBI): domain Eukaryota; kingdom Metazoa; phylum Chordata; class Mammalia; order Afrosoricida; family Tenrecidae; genus Echinops; species Echinops telfairi. Next base: position 16,072,461 of record NW_022103900.1, read on the forward strand.
GACTTATTAGAACCTAAGGGGAAATAGGCCTGTGTTTGAGAACAGGGCTTTCCCGTACGAGTAGATCATCCTTCTCCATTTGCTTCCCATCCGCTCTCCTCCCAGGACTTAGTTTGGAAGTGCTGTTATGCCACTTTTTATTTGTTTGCTTGTTTACATACATATAGTTTGTTAAAAACAAAAGGAAGCACTTTGTGATACCAAAATGCCTCATAGAGAGTGGGAGCAGCTGACAAACAAACTTAGAAGGTGCATGTACATTTGTGTGAAGCTACGGGACACGCAAAGATCCTGAGCAACCCACCAGTGGATAAAAGGGTAAACAAAGTTGGGTACATATGTGCAAAGAAATACAGTGCAGCAGTAAAGAACAACAAGGACTCCATAAACACTTCATAACCCACATGAGCTTGAGAACATTCTGCTGAGGGAAAGGGAAATCTCAAGAGGATAACTATTATATGAGATCACAATTATAAACAGTCATGGAAAGGTTTACACACCGAAAGAAACATCTTTGGATGGATACCAGGGATGGGAGGGAGGAGGAAGAGGGAAAGTCACTAACTTGGCGATAGAGGCGTGTTCTTTACTTGGGCGAAGGGAATGGTCACATACAGCAAAGGAGGGCCCTGAAGGGTGCACGGGAATTACAGACAGCAAAGATAAACTCAAGTCCACGTGCAGGCCCACGGCATCAGTAATGAACAATCATCAAGGGAGACACGCGAGCTCAACAGGTTGTAGGTAGACAGATGCTGACTCCCACAGCCATAGGAAGCTCTGGCAGAAGATATTTCTACCCATGTATTTGTGTGTGCTGTAAATGTTTTCATGTATACGTCAAGCAAATGGGAAGCCATGGAAATTTCCGAGCATAGCCAAACAATGTGTGGGCATGAGTCTGGGCTTAGGGGCTTAGTACTACATTCTCGGGACAGCTAAACCCATCAACAATTCAGGAAGACTATCTTCTGTGCCTTATTGTGGTGAGTAGGCAGTGGGGTCTGCAAAGCTAGTGAGCAGCCATGTCAGATGCAGTTATTGGTTTCTCCCAGTCGGAAGCAAAGAGTGAAGACCACCAAAGCCTCACGGAGACAAAGGTCTAACAGACCACACACTCCCTGAGGACCGAAGGAGGATAACCCAACAAGGGGGTCAGCCACCGCAAAGAGCACGAGAGCAGGAGGCCTCGGAGTGGGGATCCAGGGGCTTGAGTGCAGTTACACTGAGGGAATCGTGACTGCTACAAAACACGATATGTATCCATTATGGGATGGAGAAAATAATTTATTCTGTAAGCTTTCACCCAAACCACAAGAAAACAAAACAAAAATTCAGCATCCATAAGAAACCATACTGGGTAAAAAAAATACATATATATGTACTAATGTATTTATATATGTATTAATCTTATATATCTAAGATCAAAACTATTTAAATAACATATGCATAATGTGCATACTAGAACTTCTAAGGAAAATGGCTTCATAAGCATGTTTTAAAACGATAATTCTTGTCTGCAATGCCCATTTAAATTAACGAACCAAAAATAGATGAGAAAATTGCCCCTTTAATGAAAATGAAAAAGGCCTAGGTTCATTGTACAAGCTAGTTCAATGATTTCTCACTGCCAGGTTTACATTTTTTTTTTTAAACAATGGAAGAATAAACAACCTTGCATATATTGCTTTGCCAATTGGGACTTCACGTCTACACACTTGTAGCCCAGCCGATTCTGGCTCATGGCCATATTGGCTGTGGGCAGAGGAGCACCCCAAGACTCCCAAGCCTGACCTTTTAGAAGTAGATTGCCAGGTCTCACTTCCAAGATGTTTTTGGCTAGGTTTTGTGCCACCCAGAGACTCCTTATTTCTACAAAAGAGTCTCAGAAGTAGAATTGCAGGATTTATTAGAGAGAGAGAGAGACATTATCAGTTTTATCTTTTGAGTTTTTTCTTTGTTGTATCCTGATGATATCAACAGATAGAAACATATCTAGACTTCACAGCTTATTATTCTTAAAAAATAATGCCGTCTTATCGGGCTCTTATATGCCAGACTCTTGGCTGAAGTGTTTGTGTGCATTTTGTCACCAGATTTGCTTGCCCTGGGGCACAAAGCAAGTTGAAAATAAAACAAAGTAAAACTTGCATGAATTTTTAAAGTAATGATAATACCTTTAAAAAGTAGATCTTAGAGTTATTTGACACAATGAGGTTAGCAGCAGTAAAGAAAAGAATAGTTTATCCATATGGATCAACATTTTTTGTATTTGCTGAAATTCGACTTCTCGGTAAAAATAGCTCTGGAGGGAAGTGTCAGCCGTAGGACTCGCTGGTCGACAGCCACATGTCTCAGAGCTCGTTAGGGACTGTTTGATGACCCCAAACCTGCCCTTTCGCCATTAGTTCCGTGCAGCCCTCATTAGCAACCGCGTCTTTCCCATGGTGAATACTGATGACGAGAAGGCAAGATCTGAAATGATATGAAAATGCTCATCGTAACAGTACCATCTTCTATAAAGGTGATTGACAGCAATGCCAGAATATGAAGGAAGTCTGAAAATTGTATATGATAGGAAAGCTCGCTGAAATGGTCCTGTTGAGATGCTTTTCAGCAAACTGAGATTATCTTTACTATATTTATCTATTTTATGAGGTAGCATCATATACCATACAGATTCCATCAATGTTTACATACTAATCTTATAAGTAATAAATACTTTTAAATGAGATTTTAAGATGAGTTAAAATGTTTCCTAATATATAGGTAGTAATTATTGGAGCTACCAAATTCCTTGCAGAAATTCGACAGAGGAATCTCTCTGTAGATAGATTATTTAATGGTGAGAGTTTATCTGAGATGGAGCCTAATGTAATCGGTAGGTGAGTCTCTCTCTCTTTCTCTCTCTCTCTCTCTCTCTCTCCCCCTCGCCCTCGCCCTCGCCCTCTCCTTCTATTCCTAAGAACAACTATGAACTTCATGATTTCTTTGCTTGCTGTGGGAACACTGATCATGTAGAATATTAAAATGATAATCATATTCTAGGTTTTTAAATAACAATGTAAGCTATTAATAAATATGCTTCAAATGATTATATATGTATAAATGGATTACACTAAGGCCATTTTGAGATCATAATTCAAACTTGACTTCAATAAAAACTCAGAAAAGCACATTTCTTTTTGTGAGGGACTAATAGAATTGGATAGTGCCCTGGTGGCGTAGTGGTTGTTTGGTGCACTTTTAACCGCAGGATTAGCAGTTTGAAATCACGAGCTGCCCCGAAGGAAAAAGATGAGGCTTTCTATTCGTGTAAAGAGCTACCGTTCTGAAACCCACAGGAGCAGCTCTACCTAGCCCTACCAGGTCTCCGGGGTCCGAATTGGCTCGAGGGCAGTGAGTTTGAGTTTTTTGAGTTAGAACAGAATCCACACCAGCAGATTCTAAGAATGACAGCCAAATTCCTACCTGTGTTTAGAAGACAGGGGTACAATCCATTCAAATGTGGTGCTTATTTTCTTAATTTACTAAGACATCATGGATACTATGTTGCAAGTGAAGAGATGATGAGCAATTTAGGAAGAATAATATATGAATATGTTAATTTTCCTTTAGTTTATGACTATGCACATTTGTGTGAAATTTATATGTTCTCATCACTATTACTTAATTTTGCTATAAGGAAACTCCACACGCTACCAGGAGAAGATTTGATATATATTTAACAGTCAACCTATTTCATACATTGGTATTTTAAGTTATTTCCTTTTTATTTATTCCACAGTTTTTTCTTTTCTTTTTCTTTGAGGAACATGTATTTCTAAATGTATTTCATTTTAAAAAATAGTATACGTGAGAAGTTTGATGTAATGTAGATACTCTTTGTAGCTTTGCATAATCCTACTCTCTGATACTGAGAATTAACGCATATGTCTTCTCTCATAGATATGGAGTCTGGAGAAAGGTTACCATCCTCAACAGCCTCCTCTACCACACCAACTTCATCTTCTACACCTTCTGTGGCTTCAGCAGTCTCTAAGGGTGGCCTTTCCACTGGAGCCGCTCCACTTAGCTCTACAATCAACCCATGTGGTGAATATTCTTCTGGTTTTTTTAATTAAAAAAAAAAACCCTCAATTTTAGAATGCTATTCTTCTGCTTATTCCTCTTGATTGACCTGTTAAATTATGCCCACACAAAGCACCTGTTAGCTTTGCTTTTTCTGGATTTTATCAGAAGGGGTTGTAGCACGGGCTATTCCCTGCTTGTGAGAAGTTCTCTTTGTGAGTTTTGAGTTTAATATCTTGATTTATTTGATTATTTAAATTATCAATGTGTGAAGTCTTTTAGAGCAGTGAACTCATGGTGGAGTGAAGAGATGCAAAGGAGTTCTTGATGGGGAGATGAGATAGCAGTCAGGTTCATCTTAACCCACTTTAGAATTAGAACAATAGATAAGATTGGCAGCAATTTATTCATGGCATGTACTCACAGAACAAGACGGCTGGCCACTGTACTCCAAGCAAGGCCACATGGAGGTTGCGCAGAAACAGAGTAAACCACAAAGGACTCTGGACTGGATAGTGCCAGTATCAAAGGATGTAGTATCAAAAGGATGGAGTGTACCACAGTACCTGAGGAAGGATGTGCCTGGTTTGTTTGAATAATTCTTTCAGTTGGCTGAAAATTGAACCCTGCCACTTAAGGGCAACCAGACACGGTTCGGTTCGTGAACCCTGTTATCACAGGGAGGAGTGTTTGTCCACAGAGCACTTGGGGCGGGGAAATTGCAGCTAGACCTTTCAAGGCCCTGTGGATTTTATCAGATGACAAAGTAGCACATGACACTGAGCCTTGATTTCAGGCTTTATATCACACCATTTCTATGGACTGTTTG
>NW_022103900.1:16077477-16101251 GCF_000313985.2 Echinops telfairi
GGGGGGCGCGCGCAGCGGGGGGAGTGTTAAAGCATAGAGCATGCCGAGTCTCTGTAGCTTGGAAGGTTAGTGCAAACAACGTTAATACTGCTAAAAAAAAGTGTTTTATTTCAGAAGTGAAAATATCCTCAATTTAGTTCCATTATAGAAAAAGTATCTAAGTTACCCTTCCGAATGCTTTTTGCCCTTTTAGACAGGTACAGTAGAAAAAACCCACCCTTTTTAAGCATAGAAATGTGATTAATCATCCCTTTATCACTAGGAAGCTTTTTAAATGTTTTCATTTCACATAGTATTTCACCCTTATAAGCAGTTGAAATAAATAACATCTTATTTTATCAAAATTTGATTTATATCTTATGTAAATGAAGTGCAAAAATATATTCTTTTTATTTTACAAAATATCTGTAGAGTGTCAAATGAAACTGATTCTCATTATTCATGGTAATTAGGTTCTATAAAGCGATTACAAATATTAAATTAACAACAGGTCATTGCTCCCAGGGGAAATACAGGATTAGAGTCCTGCAAGCCTCTGGTCACAGCATTTTCATTAACCGATCAACTCATAAACTTGTTTTATGTTTGTTTGTTGTTGTCCTGTTAGGGGCGATTGAATCAACTTTGACTTATGGTAGCCTTCTATATAACAGTATGAAACACTACCTAATCCGGTGCCATCCACATGCTTCAGTTTAAAGAGGTCTTATCTTAACATCTATTGTTGTTCCATTACTGTGGAACTTGTAAGCAGTGGCAGTGCATGTGTCTCATTGCTGAGTGAGGGCTATCTGTGGTTGTTAATTGCCTTGGAGTCAGCCCTGACTCACAGCAACCCTATGTACAACAGACGAAATGCCACCCCATCGTGCACCGTGCTCACAGTTATGATGATGTGTGAGCAAATAGTTGCAGCCCTCTTGTTAAGGGTCTTCTTCATGCTCCTTGTCTTCCTATTTCTATTCCAAGCGTGATGTCCTTTTCCAGGGACTGGCCTCTCCTGACAACATGTCCAAAGCATGTGGGAAGCTTATCTATCACGCATAAGGCACATCACAGCTTTCTTGCACATGAGAACATTTAAGACAACACTTAAGCACCACACTTGGTGGGCCATTTTAAACAACCAAGTAGCCTACAAAAAGCACCCAAAAATATGAAAAACATAACACAAAAGAGACCATAAAAAAGCAAACCTACTTTCCCTCTTAAGGCTGCCACAGAGGCTAGCCCGTTGCTTTGCTCGGCCTCCGCTGGAGAGTGCGCATTGGGGACCTCCACAATGTCGTCAGTGCTGCGTGTGTGCATGGAGCGCATCAAGTGATACGAGTATCGATGAGAGTGCTCGAAATAAGTTTTATAAAAACGTTGAGATAAATTTGCAAATATGGGATCCACAAATGAGGTTGACGGCCTCTATTTGGATATGCGTATGGGGTTGTTTGTCTTTATGTTGAGTTGTTTTTAAAATGTATTCAAAGACTAAAGTCTAATTTGCCTAGTTTGTCTTTTGTTGCTTGTGCTTTTGGTGTCGTACGTAGGAATTCATCATCAACCGAAACTAGGTCTCGAGCCTTTCCCCGCCTGTGTTTCCTCTGAGAGTTGTAAGCTTTCAGATCTTGTGTTTGCATTCGCTGATCCATTTTGAATTCATGTTTGTATATGATATATGAGTCCAACATCACTCATGTTCATGTGGCCACAACCTAATTGTCCCTAAACTATTTACTTAAAATATTCAGTTTTTAACCTTTCGATGTCCTTATATTTAAAGTTAGTATTTTATAGATAATATGGTTGGGCCCTTTGTTTGTTTTTTAATTGTTGTTTTTCCTGAAAGCACTCATAATCTCTGTCTTTTCTTGGTGTATTTAAGCTGTTCGTATTTACTGTGATGATTGATATGCATGAATTTGTGTGTACCAGAATTATAACTGTTTCCTAGTCATCCTTGTTTCTCTTCTACACTTTATCTACCTCAATGAGCATTACATATGACTCTATTTTCTCTCCTCTCTTAACACACACATTATATGTCTAATTACATGCTTTTTTCATTTTTATGGTAGTTGCCCTAGAGTTGGCAGTGTATACTGATCACCAGCCTAAGGTGGCTTGAAAATAATACTGTGCATCACATCACAGGCAGAGCGTCTCTCCTCCATCTATTATTACATCACACACTTCTCCTCTTCCGAAGGTGTAATCACCTAGTTCATTGTTGCTTCCATGATTTTGAATAGACAGCTCTGTGTTAGATTGAGAATGATAAAAAGAAAACACATGCTTTCATCTAGGAGCCTTGTGGCACAACACTTTAAGTGTGCTCGCAGAGAGATTACAGCCAGGAGCAGCTGGGACCACTGGAGTGGACATGGACTCTCCTGCACCCACAACGACAGCGGGCATCTGTAACGCTCTTCCTTTCTTGATGTAGATCCAAGTTTCTGACCTATGTCATTTTCCTTCTCTGAAGAACTTTTTCTTTTTATAAACATTTCTTGCAAGGCTGATCTGCTGATGACAAACTGCCTCAATTTTGTTTGAGAAAGTGTTTTTTTCTCCTCCATTTATGATGGATCATTTCACTGGAGACGAAATTCCAGGTTGGTGTTTTTTTCTTTCCACACTGTCAATACGTCACTCCAATCTCTTCTTGCTTGCATGGTCTCTGACAACAAGTCTGACGTATGTTTCTAGTTCCTACGGAGGTAAAACTCAACCCACCCACCCACCTCTGTTTCTTCCCAGGGCTTTTCCTTTGTCTTTGGTTTTCTACAGTCTGATTCCGAGGTGCTGGATGTCCGGGTTTTGGTATTGACCTTACATGATGTACTCCCGCTTCCTGGGTCTGTGATTGGTGTCTGTTATTTTTACTTCAGCTCTTTCTTTTGTTACTTTATCACTTCTTTTAATGTTTCCACCACATGCATAGTTATGCATTTGTAACTGTGCCGTTTCTGTCCCATGCTTGTCATGCTCACTGCTGTTTACATTTCAAAATCAAGCTCCCTTCTTCCTTTCTCTGCTTCGTCCTATCTGATGAGGAGACTATCAAAGGCATTCTTCATCTCTATTACTCATCTTTCAGTTTTTAACATTTTATATGGATTCTTTATTAGTATTCCCTTCTCACTGTTTACATTAGCCATCTGTTCTTGCATGTTATCCATTAGAATCTTGAACATATTAATCATACAAGGATTAGTCAAAGAATATTGCTTAAAAAATATTGCTGTAAAATCATAGAAACCTTTGTCAAACAAAATATCAACCTGTGAGGCTATTGTTTCTATGCATAGCCTCCTTCTAGGTCTATTCACACCTGATGGTGGTATTTCCATCTCTCTAACCCTGCCCTGGTGGCTTAGTGGTTATGCCCTGCCCTGTGATCAGCAGTTCGGAAGCGCCAGTGGCTCTCTGGGCGGAAGACAGGGCGTTCTATGCCCGTGGATAGTCACAGGCAGTTCTTCCCTGCCCTGCAGGGTCCAGATGAGTCCCTACCGACTCGGTTGGTGGCAGTCAGCTTGGTGTTTGAGAGAGCTCTTCTCTGAAGAATTCTATTCTCTGACTTTTTATCGTGCCAAACAGCAATGTTAGCATCCCCAAGGGACTCAAATTGCATTCGTTTGAACAATCTTTGAGTTTGGGGAACCAAAAGAAGCCCGAAAAGACAGGTATGTAACTGGGTGAAATAAGGTTTCCCAATGAAATTCTCATAGGACAGCCCTTGCTACCCTTGAAGAATGAGCATATGCATGATCCTGATGGAGAAAACAAAACACCTGTTGCAAATTTCATTTTTCTCACTATTGCAGTTTTCAATTGTCTTAAAATTTCTTCCTGATAATCCCCCACGGTCATCCTCGGTCCTTCAAGAAAAGTTCTCAAGCTTCCTGTGTTAGTCCAGGTAGACTAGAGACACAAATTCATAAACACGCATAGGTGCATGAAAAAGAGATTTATACACAAGAGCAATTAAACATTGAGAAAACATCCCAGTCCAGATCAGATAAAGTCCATAGTCTGATATTAGCCCATATGTCTGATACCAATCTATGAAGTCCTCTTCACACTCACGAAACACATGCAATGATGCGAATGTAGAAGATCACAGGCCAGTGGGTAGAAAGTCTTTGGATCCAGTGGCACTGGAAACATCTCAGCACTGGCAGGGATCTCTGCATTAGGGTGGGTCCATGTGTCTTGTCAGCTCCCATGTCCCCCAGGGAGTCCCCCCTCTCCAAGGAGGAAGTACCGAATTTCCCAGAATCCTCAGGAGAAAGCCATGCCCACACACAGGCCTCACTGGCTATGATCTGATTGACAAGCTAGACTCCACCCCTACACTCTTAATCCTCAAATTGACAAACGATTATATATCTACCCTTCGGAATCCAAAAAACAGACATCACAACCTTCTGAGTTGACCTCTCTGCCTTGAAATGAACGAGCCTCGTAGATCTACATGGCAACCACTCTTTGTTATTGGACCTCTGTATTTGAAGGCTCCCTAACAAGACCAGGACAAATGTATTCCTCAGAGAATCTGTCTGCAGCCATCTAGTTATCAGAGATGTGCTTGAACATCTCGTGCATGTTTGATCTGGGACCCTAGTGGCAATGTTTTTTTACTTACCTTACTAGTTATTTCAATTCCCAGTCCGTTAAGCCCAATCTCTGCCATATCTGAGTCTGGGTCTGATGCTTGTCCAGTCTCTTGAACCTTGATTTTTGCCTTCTCCCATAGCTTGTAGTTTTTGGTGGAAGTTGGGCATGATCTATTAGGTAAAGGGAACTGGGATAGAAGGCCTTTAGTGGTTTGTTTGTTTTTTAATCTGGTCAGAGGGGAAACTATGTTTATTGTTTCATGTAGCTTAGCATAAGAAGCTAAAATTTCTTCTTAATATCTTTATCTGTGTCTTCCCTGTCTTTGGTTCCCGATCTTTGGGTTTCTTGAAAAATCCCTTCCTAAGTAGAGTGTGAGTATTGCAGTCTTTTCTGTATCACATAATAATGCTATTGGTATGCTGGTAAAAGGATGTGGAGAAGGAAGTCATCCTGTGGTCCTGCCATTGGGTCTGTCTTTTCATGATCCCGTGTCCCGTGGTTTTGACCTGCACAGGTGTTGCTCAGTATTTTTCTGCCCCAGGCAAGCACTGTGGTTGGTTATTTGTTAGGTTTTAATAAAACCCAAGCCTGTTTGGTTTATATAAAATCATTCCCTTTAGAACCAGACCTTTCTTAAACTCTGGGCATGTTTCAAAATGTTACTTTTTTCCCTCCTCTTGCGAGAAGCACTAGGAGCGTTTTCTCCAATCTTCACGGAATCTGATCAGATTCTTGGAGGTAAAACTAAGAAAAGTTGAAACAAAAATAAACTCACTGCCGTGGAGTGGATTCCAACCCACAGCGCCTTCTAGGGCCAGGGCATGACTGCCACCGTGGGTGTCTGAGGCTGTAAATCTGTGTGGAAGCAGAAAGCCTCATCCTCATCTTTCCCTCACAGAGCTGCTAGTAGGTTTGAACTGCCGACCTTGTAGTTGGCATCCCGACCAGTAAGCCACAAAGCCACCAGGGCTTGTTAGCAAAGTGTTAATCTCTTTCTACTTCTTTCCCCAACATTTTAGCTCTCACACTAGTCATATAGTGGATCTGCCAATTATTTGTCAATTATAGCTCTTGCCACTCAGGGCTTCCCTGTGGGCTCCTGTTCTAAGCTGCTGCCCCTGTTCTAAGCCACTGTGATTCTCTGTATCTGCCTGGCCCTCTAGACTGGAGTTCAGCAGTCGACCCTGTATGTACCCTCAGTTCCCTGATTGGTCTGAGAAGGGCTTTGGATTGTCCGTTTGTTCAGCGTTTTCCTCGTGTGAGGATTGGAGTGACTGCTAACAAGCTCTTTTCATGTCAGATCAGCCGCCTTCTTTTGTTTGATGCACAGAAAACTGAAAAACAGTTTTCATCTTTTAAATGTCAAAACCACATCAGTTATTTAATTGCCCCCTTTGAGGTTGTTTCGTTATTTTAAACAGCTATTTTAATTGGCCTTTCTTTGTCATCTTCATTAACAGTGTCTCTTTAAGAATTCTTCTGAGTTAACACAGGATATGATATGAATCAAGCCCAGTCCAGCACTTTGAATTATCAGATGATTTTTGGTGAATCAACACCTTGACAGCGTCTGGAATATTACCTGCTGTCAGCCTGTTACTGTTTCATGGGTGCTGGCAGAAGACAGGACACTCCTGGACTAGAGATTCTATTGCTTAGGGCACAGCTAACCCATGGAGCATCCTATCAGCATTGATTCTCCACGCTTCTCAAGTCCACAGAGGTATATGGAGAGGCCCCGCTTGTGCCATGTATAAAATAGGTTTGTGTCACAGCCAAGGCACACAGAGCTCGAGGCATTCATTGCTTGTCTAGTAAATAAAAGTAAGCCCATTCTTTGTCTGGAGGGATGCTGCCTCATTCTTCCCGATTGCTTGCAACGATCACACTCTAGGAAGTGGCCCAAATACAAAGCGGTAAGCGCCTTCCTATCTTGACATCCCAACATGAACATGCACAGATACTCAACGCTTGAAGGGTTCCCTCTCAAAACACATCTTTATCATAGTAACTTACCGAAAAGATAGCAATACAATATAACGATTGAGTGGGGGGTGGGTGTGAAGGGAGGGAAAAAAGAGGAGCTGATACCAAGGGCTCAATAGAAAGTAAATGTCTAGAAAATAATGATGGCAACATATGCACAAATATGCCTGTTAAAATTGATGTATGGATTGTTATAAGAGCTGTAAGAGCCTCCAATAAAATGATCTCTTAGTTAAAACATAAATACATAAATAAAATAAAAGTATACTTATAACCCATAGGTACCATAAAAAAGACAGTTAACTAAAATATCAGAATATGGGGACTCTGCTGAATGAAAATCGATGTTACATCATGTGGAACAACAAAACTAGGTGGTTGCTAAGGTGGAAAGGAAAACGTTCACAGATTTGGAAGAGAGCTAAGCTGCCTAGCCAACTGACCGGAGAGAACCGTGTGTTCTCATTCCCAAGAAAGGTGATCGAGAAGAATGTAGAAATTATCTAACACTGTCAGTTATGTCACGCATGAGTAAAATTTAAGGAAGATTCTTCAAGAACAGTTACAGCAATACACCAGCAGGGAACTGCCAAAAATTCATGTCAGATTCAGAAGAGGACATGGAATGTAGGACATCACTAATGATGTCAGGGGCCTCTTTGCTATAAGCAGAGGATACCAGAAAGATGTTTACCTGTTTTTTATTGACTATACAAAGGCATCTGTGAGGATCGTAACAAATCATGGACTACTTTGCAAAAAAACGAGAATTACGGAACACGTCATTGTGCTTATGTGAAACCTATACATAGACCAAGAGGCAGCCCGTTGAAAGGGGGGCTACTGCCTGGTCTAAAATCGGGAAATGTGTGTGTGCCGGGCTTGTGCCCTTTCACTATACTTATTCAATCCGTATGCTAAATGAATAATCTAAGAAGCTGGACTGTGAAGCAGAGCTCAGCATCCACATTGGAGAAAGACTCATTAATGTCTGTGCTACATCTGCCCTTTGTGAAAGTACAGAGTACTTGAACAACTTACTGATGAAAAGCAAAGCTTTCAGTATGGATGACACCTCAGCAGAAGGAAGAATCCTCACAACTGGACCAGTAAGCAGCGTCGTATGAAGGAGAAAATAATGAAGTTGTCAAAGGTTTTCATGGTCCTTGGATTCAAATTCAGAGGCCTTGGAAGCAGCAGTCAGGAAATCAAACAACCAATTGCATTGAGCAAATCGGTTAAACCTGTTTGTAACCGGTTAAAAAGCAAAGATGTCATGTTGAGGACTGAGGTCCACCTGCGCCACACGATGATATTTTTAGTTATCGCATATTCATGACAAAACCGGACAGTGACTAAGGAAGGCTGAAGAAGAATTTATGCATTTCAATTATGATGGAAATAAAGAATATTGACACAAAGGTCAGCAGTTAGACCTTGAACTATTTATATAGGATTTTTTTTTTTTTTTTTGGTGGAAGGGATGTCTATACAAGATAGACAGGATGAGCAATCTCAAGGAGCTAGCAGCGGGACTGACGGTTCTGCAGGGGGCATGGGAAAGGGGAAGACAAGGGGAGGGGAACAGTGAGCCGATACACCAGGGACAGAGGCATAGCAAGGGGTCTAAAATCTATGCTGAGGAGAGTATACGCTCCCTGGTAATGTTTAGTCAATTGAGACGTACTACCAGAGAGGAATTACTGAGAGGCGAATGATGGGTGAACATGATAATGGGGCAGGATAAGAGAAGGAAGAAATAGAGGAAACAAGAAAGTAAAAATTATATATATATATATATATATGTGTGTGTGTGTGTGTATATATATATAGGTATAAATATAGATATACTGTATTTATAAATCTATGAAAATAGATGTATTTATGTGTGTACATATATATAAATACAGTAAGGAAGCAGATGAACTTTGGGCCTCTACTTCAATCCTACCTCAGTACAAGAATGGTTTGTTCTAATAATATGGCATTATGTTATACATTCCTGGAATAATTGCTGAAGGCAAAATAGGTGCATAAGCAAATGTGAAGAAAGCTGATGGTGCCCAGCTATTAAAAGACATAGTGTCTGGTATCTTAAAAGCTTGAAGACAAACAAGCAGCCATCCAGCTAGAAAGCAACAAAGCCACATGAGAGAAGCACACCAGCCTGTGTGATCATGAGGTGTCAATGGGAATAGGTATCAGAAGTTCAAAACCAAGAAAGCACATTGATATAAAGGAGCATAGGCAAAGTGGAAACCCCAAACACACCTGTAAGACAATTGGACAGTCCATCACAGAAGGGCCATATGGAAAGGACAATATATCCAGGGCGCAGTAGAGCACTGATGAAACACATAGCTAACCTCTAGTTCAGCGGTTCTCAACCTGTGGGTCGTGACCCCTTTGGGGATCGAACGACCCTTTTACAGGGGTTACCCAATTAATAACAGTAGCAAAATTACAGTTATAAAGTAGCAGTGAAAATAATTGTATGCGGATGATCCCTTCAGGACTGTGGGTGAGAGTGGCGGTACTGGGAGGGTGGAGGGAGAGTGGTATGAAAAGGGGGAACCGATTACAAGGATCTACATGTGACCTCCTCCCTGGGGGCATAGACAACAGAAAAGCAGGTGAAGGGAGACATCGGACAGTGCAAGATAGAACAAAATAATAATTTATAAATTATCAAGGGTTCATGAGGGAGAGGAGACCAGGGAGGGAGGCGAAAAAATGAGGAGCTGATAATGGGCTTAGGTGGAGAGGAAATGTTTTGAGAATGATGAGAGCAATGAATGTACAAATGTGCTTTACACAATTGATGTATGTATGGATTGTGATAAGAGTTGTATGAGCCCCCAATAAAATTATTTTAAAATTTTTTTATGGTTGGGGGGTTACCACAGCCTGAGGAGCTGTTTTAAAGGGTCGTAGCATTAGGAAGGTTGAGAACCACTCCACTAGTTCTTTAGAATTTCCTCCTCCCACTATTATGGCCTTAGTTTTACCTCACTAATCTTGCTAGACCTGCATATGTATACATGTACATTAAGGTCTTTCAATGCATGAAATCCAAGATAGATAAAGCCCACGGAAACAGTAATGGGAGTAATGATTCCCTGAGGGTACGGGAATAGAGGGAGGGAAAGGGGGGAAAGAGCAACTGGTAGCAACAATGAGTGTATAACCCCACTGCAGGGAAACAAGCATCAGGATTTTAGGTGATTGGATACATTGGAAGGTGTAAGTTATGGCCCAAACCCAATAATAATAATAATAAATGATGTATTTATATATTTAGGGTTCAGGGGAGTGGTGGGTTGGGGGAGGGAGGGGATAAAGGGGAGTTCATATCAAAGAGTTCAAGAAGAAAGAAAATGTATTGAAAATGATGATGGCAGCAATTGTACAACTATGCTTGATCTAATGGACCTATGGATTATAATTATATATGTAAGAGCTCCTAATAAAATGGTTTTTTTTAAATGGAAAGAAGAAGAATATTGAATGTATTGTGGGCTGCCTGTAAAGAGAACAAATCTGTGTTGGAACTAAAAACAACCAGATTGCTCCTCAGAAGCAAGGGTGGCGAGTCTTCATCTCACCTTATGTTGACATGTATTAGGAAGGACTCGACTGGTTTAAACCGGAGGACATCATTCTTCGTCATACAGATGGTCAGTGACAAAGAGGAAGACTCTCAATGAGACAGGTTGACAAAGGGGCTGTAACAATGGACTCAGATGTAGCAGCAACTGTGAGGACAATACATAAGGAGGCTATGACCCAAAGCAGACTCGAAGGCACCTCACAACAGTGAGCATGATTATATGTGTATCCTACTTCATGGAAGTATAGATAACCAAAGTATAGATAACCAAAGATTTCTTCAATTTTACCACTAATACCCATGTACCGTACCATTGTGTGTTTTAATTTCTGATGGTTATCATCTTTGGTAACAACCCGTGGCATTGTCACGCATTAATTTTTCTCAATAATAGGGAGCAAGTAGTGTGCCTTCTATAACATTTTAGCCTTCTGGATCTCCTTTTTTCATTGAGGTGCCTTCTTAGGGTTTTGACGCATACTTTTAATAGGCTGTGTGTCCTTTTAAAAACGTATGAATACGGGTTCTTTTTTCACATTCTTCCTGGATGCTATTCCCATTTTTTGCTGTTTGTTTGGTTTGGGGTTATGTGTGTGGCAGGTATCTTTCTAAAGTTTATGGTGTTTATTTTTTATCCTAGATTACTTTCTTTGTGTATACTTTAAAATAATGCTTTGTGTTTTCAGTGAAGGCTTACATAGTAGTTCATGTTCAACAGCTTCTGCATCAGGTTGCTGTGTGACTTTGCTTACTTTGTGTGTGAATAGTCCCACTATTTCTTGAGTCGTCTAGTCTTGATCTCTCCAGTAGGTCTGGTGGTTTTGTTGTATTTTGTTTTAGGGATTTGAGATTCTTTTCCACATGTTTCTCCAATGCTGTCAAGATCCAGCTATCTTGGTCTTAAATAGAACAGTTGGTAATGACCTACGCATTATTTTTTATAAAGGAATTTCTAAATTTACTATAGTCAGATTTAACAGTGTTTATATAGTGACTAGTCTGTTTTTTTATACCTATAACCTATCTTGAATTTGAGGGATATGAAAGGGTCCTTACATCCCATATTGGGAGAAAGATGAGGCTTTCTACTCCAGTAAAGAGTTAGTCTCAGATCTCCTCCTTCTCCTCCTTCTCCTCTTCCTCCTCCTCCTCCTTCTCCTTCTCCTCCTTCTCCTCTTCCTCCTCCTCCTCCTCAAAAAAAAGAGTTAGTCTCAGAACCCCACTGGGGCAGTGCTGCCCTGTCCTATAAGCTCATGGAGTCAGAACTGGCTCAAGGGCAGTGAGTTTGGTTTGGGCATGCTCCACAGGAGATTTCTATCCAGTTTGTAAACTGCTAAGTCAATGGGTGGGACACACAGTTCAACTAACAGCTGCTACCCGGGAGACTGGAGATCAAATCCACACAGAGAAGCATCAGAAGCAAACACCAGGCCTGCCTTCCATGGAAAGCCCTGCGGGACCCAGTGCTGCTCACTCGGTGTCACCGTGAGTCAGGATCTGGGCAGAAGCACCTGGCTGTGGGTAGTGGTGTTGCCAAGGAACTTAGATTCAAATAAGGTTAGTATTTTGGAAATTCAAAACCAAACTCACTGCCGTCAAGTCAAATCCGACTTATAGCGCCCTCAAAGGATAGAGAAGGGCTGTCCCAGTAGATTCCAAAGACTGTAACTCTTTTTAAAAAAATCATTTTATTGGGGGCTCGTACAACTCTTCCCACAATCTATACAGCCATCCATTGTGTCGAGCACATTTGTATATTTGTTGCCATCATCAGTCTCAAAACATTTGCTCTCCACTTGAGTCCTTTGTATCAGCTCCTCATTCCCCCTCCTTCCTCCCCTCTCCCCTCCCCTCATGAACCCTTGATAATTTATAAATTATTATTATTTTGTCATGTCTTAACACTGTCTGACATCTCCCTTGACCCACTTTTCTGTTGTCTGTCCCCCAGGAAGGGGGTTATATATAGATTCTTATCATCAGTTCCCCCTTTCTACCCCACCTTCACTCCACCCTCCTGGTATCGACACTCTCACCACTGGTCCTGAGGGGTTTATCTGTCCTGGATTCCCTGTGTTTCCAGTTCCTATCTGTACCAGTGTACATCGTCTGGTCTTATTTAAGAAATTTTTCTTTCACCTCTATGGTTATGCACATATTTTTAAGACTCTTTCACTTCTCATTTACTATTACTGTGAAAAGTACATGTTTATCAGATATCAGGCTAACTGTGGTTGACATTTTAGTTTGGGGAACTATCACCAGTTTGGCTTGTTGGTTGATATATCAGTCAAAGTTTGGCTAGCGATAGCATAAAGCTTTGCTGGTAAATGAAACAGAAAGAAATCTGGTCTTAGTCATTAGGTACTTAAAAGCTACTGAAGGGCTGGTTCCAGGCAGCATGAGTGATTGCAGGGCAATAGGTAAGAACTGGCCTACCAAGGAAACTACCTCTGGTTCAGTGTGGACCCCACTATCTCTGCCAACTCCATGAACAGTGCAGTGAGCAGGAACCACTGTCCTGCCCACGAGAGCTGACCCAGGAAACAGGATACTTTCCTGCTGCCAACACCCATCTTAACTCACTGTTCTTGCCAAACACACCTGGTTGGCAGATTCTAAATTATATCCAGAACCGTGGCGGCAGGAGAGACTGAGAATGTAACTTTTAGCCATCCACCTTCTGCATTACAGGAAGGTACACTGACAGGAACTTGGAACAAATAAAGGAGGCAATTTTTTGTTTAATCTATTTGAACTCATCTGGCTAAAACCCTCCTTCCACCTCCTTCCACCTCCCTATCTTTATATGATAATAAAACATTTCTTATATATATGACCTTTCTTTCAACTTCAGTAGTCTTTTTTTAAGGGAAGAAATAGTATTTCAGTACTATATTTAATAGCATATGTGTACTTAGCACAAATTCCCATTGATATGGTGTTCTAATAAGACTATAAATAACACCAAATTAAACCAAAGGAAATAAATGCTTAATTCCAGATGACATGACTCTTAATTCTCATAATCAAACTCACTGCCCTTGACTCGATTTTGACTTAAAAGAAGCCTATAGGATAGATAGAACCACCCCTGTGAGTTTCTGGGGCTGTAAATCTTTACAGGCGCAGCACACCTTGTCTTCATCTTTCTCTCTTGGAGCCACTGATGGGTTTGAACTGCTGGCCTTGTGGTTAGCAGCCTGTCTCATAGCCCACTGTGCCTCCAGGACTCCCTTCATGTAGACAGAAGGGAGTGTGGGTGTTTTCCTGGTTTCCAGCTGCTCTGCTAGCTTTGGTCTCAATACATTTCAGGCTTTCTGCAGCCAAGTGGGTCATTGGAAAGAAGGTACTCCTTTCTTTAAGAAAAGCTCAAACTCAGCAGATCTAAGACTGTGTGTATTTTCGGTCTTTCAAGAGTGCAGTTTTCTGCGTTATGTGACAGCTGTTTTACAGTATCAATGACAACTTGCTCCCATCGAGTGGATTACCATCCATAGCCACTCTATTGGACAGGCTTGAATTGCTCCATGAATTTCCGAGACTATAACCCTTGATGGAAGTAAAAAGTCAAGTCTTTCTCCCAAGAAGTGGCTGGTGGGTTCAGGCCGCTGAGTCTGCAGCTGGTAATCCGAGTCATAACCACTTGACCCCCACAGCCCCTCCCCACGCACAGGCACAGTGCGGTTCTCAGGTCGGTTTCCGATGGTTCATGTCCGAATTTGGGCCTCATCCCTTCTATGGTTTTTTCACTGCCAGGAGTTCCTTTTTAAATTTCCCCGTGTTTCGACCAGCTGTGCATTTTGGCCCCTGGCACCTTTAAATGATAAATAAGCCTACTGCGAGGGTTAGACAGCATGATGAAGCCAGAAAGCCCCATAGTTGCACTTCTTGCCACTTTTCCTTAACTATTCGTCCAGAGTAAATTGACCTCTGCTTTGGAAGGATTTCCAGTACCTTTAAATCGGTGGTGGTGTTTGTTTTTTATTTCAGTTTTATAATTATCTGTGGATATTCATGTGGCCACATCATTACTCCACCATTACCAGAAGTTGCCCCCTCCAAACTAGATCACTTCCCTTTTTAAAAGCAATTCACATAAGATTCCAAGGGTGTTATGTTATCACATTTCCCAAACAGTAGTGATTGGCTAAGGAATGGGGAATTGGTGCAAGTCACAGCGGATGGGCTTGCTGTCTGGGTTTCTCACTAGTGCTGTAGGAAGCCGACCTTTTTTTTCTACGTGCCTGGTGAGAAAGATCCACCTGAGGATGAAACTAGTCAAGGGGAAGCAGGGCAAAGAGAAATGAGGTATGCAAGCCAACACTTAATCTGTTCAATGGACTCTTTTTGAGTTGGATGAGGATGAGGATGAGGATGATGAGGATGAGGATGAGGATGATGATGATGAATTTGTTTTATCCTTTTTAACCTTGGCTGCACATTCTCCCCGATCTAATTTCTGCCGACTTCTTCAATCTTATCTAGAACTTTCTCACTCCGGGCAACTAGCTTCAGCTTTTAAATCTTTCACTCTGTTCCTCAGATATAAAAAAATATTTCCCAACTCTGGATCTCAAACATGTTTTTCTGGAAGATCTTCAAAAGCCGAATTCCTTCTCATGCTTTGTCTCAGGCTAAATGTCCTGAGAGACATTAATTAGGGAAGCCTCCTCTGATAATAGTGTCTAGGTAATTGCTCCCTTATTACCATATCTATCCCTGCACTTAATAATCTTCTCCATAACACTTTTCACTGTTTATAATTATATACTTGGTGTTGTTTTACTTATTTGTCCCTTCTGTGCTTACAGGGCAAGAGGCATATTTGTTTTGATCCGCCACCCCCCACCCCGCTATTCCCTTCATTAATGTGCATCGCACTTAGTGGTGGTGCTGTGGCTGAGGTAGTGTTAAGTGAGTGGTGAGCCCGGATACTGCAAGAGGAAACAGTCCAGCCCTGCACTCCTCTCACAGTCACGCCTCTGTTTGAATCCCTGGTTGCAGCCCCACTGTCGTTGGACTTTGTTGATTATCTTCCTTTTTCCCAACAGTCTTCCGACTTTATCAAGCACGATGCCCTTCTCCTGGGAATAGTAGCTTCCTGATAACACGTCTGAAGTATGTAGATGAGATCTCACCGTCCTCACTTTTAAGGAGTGTCCTGATTGTACTTCTTTCAAGAGAGTTACTCATTCCTCTGGCAAATATGGATCATTCGATACTGTTCTCCAGAACAGTAGTGCACATGCATCAGTTCTGCTCTGGTCTTCCTTACTCGCGGCCAGCTTTCACATACTTACAAGGCCTTTGAAAATAATAGGCCGAGAGGCCGATGCCCTTTAGTCTTCAAAGTGACATCTTTGCTTTTTAATACTTTAAAGAGTTCCTTTACAGCAAATTTGACCAGTGCCATATGGGTCCAAGAAAAAGGAAATCTTGACAACCTCAATATTTTCTCTGTGTATTGTAGTTTTATTTATTGACCCAGTGAAGAGGATTTTTGTTTTCTTTATGTGATGTGTAATCCACACGGAAGGGCATAGTCTTAGATCTTCAACAGTAAATGCTTCAAAGCCCTCTTTGCTTTGCAAGGTTGTGATAGCTGCCTATTGCAAGTTGCTAATGAGTCTTCTTCGGATCATGCTGCCACACCCTGCTTCATCTTGTCCAGCTTCTTGAACCATCTGCTAGCATACAGATTGAGGATGGTGAAAAGATATAACAGCAACACATCTTTTCTGCTGATATCCCTTGTTCTATTCAAACAACCACCTCCTAGTCTATGTCCAGATTATTCGTGATCGCAATAGCATTTTCTAGAATTCCCAGTCTTTGAAAACTTCTCTATCATCTGTTAGGATCCACACAGTCAAATGCCTTTACGTAGTCAATAAGACCCAGGTAAAATAGCTTTTTGTTACTTGATTTTATCCAACATCTACTTGATATCAGCAGTGATATCCCTTGTTCCACAGTCTCTTCTGAATCCAGCGTGACTTTCCAGCAGTTCACTGTCAATGCACCGAAACAACCATTTTCCAGTGACTTTCAGCAATATTTAACTTGTGTGGAATATTAATGACGTTATTCAATAATATCTGCATTTCATTGTATTCCCCTCCCTTTGGAAGGGTTGGCTATGGACCCTGTTAGTTGTTTGGCCAGGGAGCTGGGTTTTACATTTTGGGGCCAGTGCTGCATCTGTCAGCTGCTATTTTGTCAATTCTGCGATTCCATTCTTAGAAACATTTCTAATACTCATGTTTGGATGGCTGACAGCACCTCCCTCATTTTTTTTCTTCACCTCTTCTACGTTGGCAAATTGCTTTCCTTTCATGGCCCTCTGCAGTCACGGAAACGAAAAAGTTGCACAGAAGCGAGGTCAGGTGAGTAAGGTGTGTGGGGCAAGAGAGATATGCTGTTTTTTTGCCAAAAACTGATGCACCGAGGCCACTGCGTGAGCAGGTGTATTATGGTGGTAAAATGAGTCCCCTGTCTGCCACAAATCAGGCCTTTCCTCTAAATAGAAAGCTTGATGAACAGTCTGACGTGGTGGATTGAACTCCAAATTCACTGAGTCAACATTTTCATCCTTTTGGGAAATTGACAGATGTTCAGAATGAGGTTTGTCATCAATCGACATTTCACCTCTTTTGAAATGAAAAAAACCACTCGTACACTTGAGTTTTTCCCATAGCACTGTCCTTGTAAGCTGTGTTGAACATCACAACAGTTCCTGCAGCACTTTTCCTGAGCAGGAAACAAAATTTCACAGTGCATGCTGTTCTCTTAAATTGGCCATCACGAAAAATGAGGTTTGAGTGAAACTGCTTTTATGAAAAAATTCACTGTGACCAGAGGTAACCTTCCCAGACGACACCACTGGGTGCACTAACTCAGAGCAAGTTGCTGGATGCTCACCTAGTGGGAAAAATGCATACTATAAAAGCTCCACCTAGCAGAGCTCTTTTCCACCTGATACCCCCCTCATATGGTGTTCTTGGTATCATTCTACTTCTCCGACAGTCCTTGGTCATTATGTTCAGTGTGTCAACTTTGTTCTTAGCATGGTCTCTAAATTCAGGTGGGGGTATACTCAAAGTTGTATTTTGACTCTCATGAACTTGCATTCATTTTCTTTAGTTTCAACTTGAATAAGTGTAATTGATTGTCAATTCCTAGTCAGTCCCTGGATGGCCCTGGTCTGACTGATGATATTGAGCTTCTCCAGAGACTGTTCCCGCCGATAGAGTCTGTTTGATTCCTGTGTTATTTCTTCTGGCACAGTCCACATGTTTGGTTGCTGGTTCTGTTGTTGAAAAAAATATTTACAAGTAGTAAATGGTTGGTCTTGAAAAAAAGTCTCTCATGCAATCCTGGTTGTCATTTCTACCACCAAGACCTAATTTTCCAATTTATGCATTCCAATCACTAATAGTTATTAATGCATCTTGATTGCACATTTAATCAATTTCAAAGTGTAGAAGTTGTTCAGAAGCTTCCATTTTCTCATCTTTGGCATTAGTGGTTGGTGTGTACGTTTGAATAATAGCCGAATTAGCTCATCATTTTTGGAGTTGTGTGGATATTATTCAGCCACTGACAGCATCGAACTTCCTGGTAGATGTTGAAGTGCTCTCTGTAGCCCTGCATGCACAACCTCTCCCCTGAAGAGAAGACCCTATGATGCTCTGACTAAAAAAAGACTAACCCCCAACCATTTCAATTCGCCGAGGATATCAGGGTTTTTGCATTCCATTTACTTTTTGACGTCTAATTTTTCTAGATTGATTGCTTTGCACATTCCACGTTCAGATGATTCATAGATCTTGCAGCGCTTCCTTCTCCTTCTGTATTCTGCCACATCAACAAGGAAGGCTTCCAAAGCTTTAGTCTGTCAACATTATTAAGGTTGATGAGGAAGCAGCTCTTCTTCAGTCGTATTTTTGTTTAATCATTTTATTAGGGGCTCATACAACTCTTATCACAATCCATACACACATCAATTGTGTAAAGCGCATTTGTACATTCATTGCCCTCATCATTCTCAAAACATTTCCTCTCCACTTAAGCCCCCGGCATTAGGTCCTCATTTTTCCCCTCCCTCCCCACTCCCCACTCCCTCGTGAGCGCTTGATAATTTATAAATTATTATTTTGTCATATCTTGCCCTGTCCGACGTCTCCCTTTACCCACTTTTCTGTTGTCTGTCCCCCAGGGAGGAGGTCACATATAGTTCCTTGTAATCGGTTCCCTCTTTTCTACCCACTCTCCCTCTACCCTCCCTGTTACGCCACTCACACCACTGGTCCTATAGGGCTCATCGGCCCTGGATTCCCTGTATTTTCGGTTCCTATCTGTACCAGTGTACATCCTCTGGTCTAGCCAGACTTGCAAGGTCGAATTCGAGTCATGGTAGTGGGAGCGAGGAGGAAACATTTAGGAACTAGAGGAAAGTTGTATTTTTTATCGTTGCTACATCGCACCCTGACTGGCTCACCTCCTCCCCAGACCCCTCTGCAAGGGGATCTCCAGTGGCCTACAAATGGACTTTGGGTCTCCACTCCACACTCCCTCCCATCATTCACTATGGTAAGATTTTTTGTTCTGATGATACGTTATACCTGATCCCTTCGACTCTTCTGTCTTATTTTAAGTGACTTCTGACCCAAGGGGCTTGTCTTCTGGAATTATGTCAGACCATTTTCAGCTGTTATCCAGGAGATCGGCAAATCCTTCTCCCAGGTCTGTCTTATTCTGGAAGCTCAGCTGAAACATGTTTTCCCGAGATGACGCTGCTGTTATTGGAAATGCTGATGGTGTAGCTTCCAGCATCACAGCAACATGTTAGACACTACAGTACAGTACAGTACAAGGAAGAGTTGTGGTCCCATTGAGAATCCTGGTACAAGATAATATTTTTAAGAACGAATTGTTGGGAAAAAAAAGGAGGGAAAGGCTGCATTCTGATGATGGGACTTGAGAATTAGATTATGTAAATTAACCCAGTTTTAGATTTTTCTGGACTTTTCTATGATTCTACAAAAAAATTCTACTTCGCACTAATACCACTAAGCAGGATTTGGTTGAGGATGGGCATTGTAAGTCATAGAGCAATGAATCTTAAAAAGGCAGTATAATGTCTTCATGCTCACTAATATACCTCTCTGGTTTCTGCTATCCATTGCGACGGCTCTGTGGAACTCACAGAGTTCGGGATTAAAGGGCTTCTTAAGGAAGCTGTTGCTGTTGTTAGGTGCCATTGAGTCGGACAAGAGAATGAAACACTCACTGCCCTGCCCTTCCTCACAAGTGTGCCTCTGCTTGAGCCTGTTGTTGCAGCCACAGTGTCCATCCATCTCCTTGAGGGCTTTGCTCTTTGTCACTGCCCCTCTACCAAGCATGATGTCCTGCTTCGGGGACTGGTCTCTCCTGACAACATGTCCAAAAGAAGTTAGCAAGTTGTTATGCCAGTCAGAAATGCTCAGGGTTGAGTTATCATCAGGAAATATTACAAACTTTGGGCTCTGCTAATAAATGCCCAAAGAAGCATACCACTCTGCTATAGGCCTCAACCCAAAGGGCATTCTGCTTAAGCTCTGGAGGTCAGCACACCCACCTCCCTGAATTAAATGCCCAGAAGCCCAGAAGCGTTGGCCCAAAGGAACTCAAATCCACTTTTATGTGTCAGCAAGACCAACTTCCCCAGTTAAGGCCCAGAGGCACGCCACTCTGCAAGCCAACCTCCCGCACAAAAGTATTCAACTTGCTCTTTGGGTTAGCATGTCCATCACTCTGTTCTACGCTCTGGTTTCTGGTTCTGCTGCTGCTCCTCTGAAGGTATAGCTGTCATCTGGATCCAGAGGTTCACTGTGCAGGGATTGTGGGTCCAGAGGACTCGCTCCATTCCTGGCTCTTGCTGGCATTGAGATCCCTCCTCCTGCGTCTCAGTGGGCTCATTTTATAAATGTACGGATGGCACTCCAAGGAATCCTATTCGCAGTTACTCACAGGCGAGTCCTTCCCCTCTAGACCCATCTAGGGAAAGGTCACTTTGGGGGACTTTGACTAGAAGAGCCACATTAACAAATTCACTGACCCTGCAAGGAGCAGGGCCGTCCTTTGACCTTACTAAAGAAGCAGTGTATGGGAAATAAAACCTATAAATCAGCAGTTAGATTTCATTAGAAATTCTTGTTTTAAACAGAACGAGGCTTTCGTTTTTACTTGGTAGAGAATAGTCGGGAATTAAATAATCTTGCCGATAAAATGGAGAGGGATTTTGAGTAAAGCCCAAGTTTCACGTTTTGTAGTTTGAGTTCTTGGATATAGTGTTTGTGTCTAAAAGGTCCACTGTCAGTCTGACTCCTGGCAGTCCTGTGTGTCAGAGGCTAGCATCACTCCGCAGGGTTGTCCGTGGCTAATTTGGAGGAAGTAGGTCACCAGACCTTTTGTCCAAGGTACTCTGGTTGGACTCAGAGGTCCGAACCCTGGGTTAGCAGCCAAGCACTTTAGCTGCTTAATTAATGGACTTCTCGGAGATATTAAGTATTCATAAATTCTAAATAATAACGGCACTCTTTCAGCTCTCTGACTTTTTCAATGGATTTATTCTATGAAGGTTTTGATAACAAAGCATGACATAATTGTGAAATATTTTCTTTAGCTTCTATGAGTAGAGCGTTTTATTTTTAATTCAGAATTTTAGTAATAAATCACTAAAGAAAGGTTAATGCCTTCAAGTCGATTAAGTACTTTAAAAAGTAAACCCAGAAGACCCAAAACAAACAACCATTTTGATGTGAACGAGGGGGTCAGGATGGAGACCCAAAGTCCATCTGTAGACAATCAGACATCCCCTCATAGAACGGAGGGACAAGCCAGCCGGGATGCAGATAGTACAAAGAAACACATTCGTCTAGTTCTTGAATGTTTCCTCCCCCCACTGTCATAATAACCCCAGTTCTGTCTTACAAATCCAGCTAGATCAGAGCATGTACGCTGGTAGAGATAAGAGCTCTGGACACAGGGAATCCAAGTCAGATAAACATCTCAGGACCAGTATTGCGAGTAGCAATACCATGAGGGAGGGGGACGGCGGGGGTAGAAAGGGGGACCTGATCACAGTGACCGATGTAAACCCCCCCCCCACCGCCCCAAGAGGGGGACAAACAACAGAAACATGGGTGAAGGGAGACAGTGGATGGTGTAAGATATGAAAATAGTAGTAATAATTAATAATTTATCAATGGGTCTTGAGGGTGGGAGGGTCAGGGCGGTAGGGAAAAAAGAAGAGCTGATGCCAAGGGCTCAAGTAGAAAGAAAATATTTTGGAAATGGTGATGCAACATATGTGCAAATGTACTTGACACATGTGCTTGTGAGAAAAGCTGTAAGAGCCCCCAATAAAATGATTTATTTTTTTAAAAAGTAAACTCGTTTTTTTTTGTTTTCAGAGTTGTCTTACTTTTTTTTTATATTCAACTAGAGATAAGACAAGATATTAGTTTTGGATTCTTTGTTTAGGTTTTTGTTTGTTTTATTATAAATAAAAAGTGTCCCTTCATTTGAATATGGAATCCACTGCATAGATTGGATTCTGATGCTTAGCGACCCTACAAGGTAGAATTCCTTTGGGTTGCTGAGACTGTAAATCTTTATGAGAACTGACAGCCTAGTGTTTCTCCCATAGCCGCTCATGGATTTGAAACACCAAAATTCTGATAAGTAGCCCAACACCTATCCCATAGTACTACCAAGGCTCCTTTTGAATGTAGAAGTGTATGTAAAATATTATTAAGCATATTTTAAAATATTTTAATCTATAAACTGTAGATCCTTTAATGAATTATAACACAAAATAACATTTCAAAAGAAAAGGATTTCTGTCTTTTTTTTTAATTTGAAAGATTTCCTATCTTTTAAGAACAATCATTTGCCTGAACATGTTGATACATCTTTTACTTTGCTGATACAAGTTTTTAGAATTTGTATATTTTGACTCTCAGAATGTTTAAACATTAATATATTCAAAACTATTAATATGTGAGCCAATAACATGAACAGTCCCTAAATTTAAAATGATTTTAATGATATTTGCTTAAGTTATTGCTCTCTATTATTATACATGCTAATTGTAATGTGATTCTTAATTGGCTGCATAACAATTTTTAACAATTAGCCAGACTTTGCTGGTTGTTTGCTACTGATTTTGCAGTGCTGTACTGTTGTGCTTACAATTTTAAATATCCAGAATCAAAACATGCAAGCTTTGCAACAAGTGGTGTACTAGTGAAAGATTAAGAGATATCTCTAACACGCAAAAAAAGTAATATATATGGAGTTCTGGCACAGTAAACAACGTCTTGATTGTTTCAAAGACTGAATTCTTTAGCATACTTATGCAATGTAATTGTTTTGTTAAAACTTGCTGTCTGAACTTTTCCTGAGCTTTTGTTCAATGACAGTTTAGGTTCAAACCCTCAGTACAGGACTCAATCTGTTTTGTTCTTGTGACAGGAAAAAGAATATCATCTTGTGCCACTGAAGTTCGTTACTCTTAATTAAAGCGCTGTAGTTAATGTGCCTTGTTGCTGAGATGCTGACCTTGTATGTGCTGCTTTTAATCGCTTATATATGTATTGACTAGTAGAATTTGAAAATCTATGCTGAAAATTAACTTATAATTATATAAGTCAAAATCTTAAGCACTACAGAAGTATATTAGCTTTTACAAAATAGAACATACACGTTACCTATCCGTTAAAGCTGCAACTACATAAAAAAATGACACATTCATAATGTTTAAGCTATACTTGAATATTAATATCTACTATAAATTAATCATGTCATATTCTGAAAATACTATCACTTTATAAGGTAAATCAGCAGCTTGTACATATACGAGAGGGTACACCCCGCCTCCCCCAAATCAGATGTGACATGAAGGGGATAGTACATTTGAAATTCATACCCCCAGGTCAGGCTGTTAATCAAGTTTTCTATTTAGAGGTTCTGGAAAGATTGTGTAACAGTGTGCGACTTAAAAGGCCTAATTTGTAACAGATGGGGAGGGGGGCTGGTTTTGCCACCACAATGTACCCGTTCACGCACCCATCTCAGTTCATCAGTTTTTGGCAAAAACCACTTGCTTGCCTCTCTTGCTCCACACCTGACCTTACTCCTTGAGACTTCTTTTTGTTTCCACAAAGGAAGAGGGACATGAAAGGACAGTGATTTGCTGGCATAGCAGGGGTGAAGGAAAAATAAATGAGGGAGGTGCTATTTACTATCCAAAAAGATCAGTTTGAAAAATGTTTCCAAGACCGGGGAGAAATGCTAAGGGTGTGCAACAAACCAGCAAGAGGAACAAAGCAATGAAGTTCCTGGGGAATACCAAAAATAGACTTTGGGGCCAGGACATGGTACCACATCCGACTCCACTGAAAACACTCCTAAAAGTCAACAGACCTGGAACTATTTATAGGCTCTTCTTTTTTTGGTTGTTGATTTTGTTGTTGTTTGTTGTTGTGCTTATCTCTGCATGTCTACCTAGTTGAGGTGT
>NW_022103900.1:16102472-16124212 GCF_000313985.2 Echinops telfairi
CATATGTACAAATGTGCTTGACATGATGGATGTATGGATTGTGATAAGAGCTGCATGCACCCCCAATAAAATGATAAAAAATAAAATTAAAAATAGTTTCCAAGAATGGAATCACAGATTTGGCAAATGTATTAAGTGTAATAGAGAGTATTTTGAAAATAATATGGTTGTTTTATTTTTTTAAATATATAGCTTTGGGGAGGGATTATGGCTTTGGGGGCTACCACCTCGTATTTTTCTGAGCAAAATTTAAGACTTTAAATCTTGATAGGTTTTTATTTAGTATCTTCTCTTGCTATTAAGTATATTCCGGTAGTGTAAATATACTTTTCAAAACTGGGTTATTCTTATTTCCAAATAACTTTGTTTTATAGCTATCTGACTTGTAGAGCCTATATATTTGTTAATGATTTTGTTTTTGTATAAAAAATAAATCTGTTTTACATTCTTATTAATACACAATAGACTGTTTTAAATATGACTGAGCTATCACCTGGCTATAATTTTTTTAAATTCCTGTAATGAGCAGTAGCTTGAAATGATAAGAGAGAGACAGTGGAACTGAGGGTATGATCCAAACACCATCGTCGGCTGTATGAGACTAAACCAATAATTTACTCGTTGCCATCCATTTGATTCTGACTCAGAGCCTTCCCATAGGGCAGAGTAGAGCTGTCCCACTGGGGTCGCTAGACTGTTAATCATTACGGGAGCAGGTTGCCACATGTTTCTCCTTCAGAGAAGCGAGTGACCTCACAGCCTGGACCTGCGGGGTAGAGCTGAGCACTTATCCACTGTGCCGCCATTGCTCCCGAACCAACAGTGAAAATGTTAAAGTGCCATTGAGTCAATATGGCTCAGTGGGGTTTTGTGAGTATGCATCTGTATAGGAGCAGATAGCCTCACCTTTTTCTCATAGACTAGGTGGGTTTGAACAGCCGTCCTCTTAGTTACCAGTCCGATGCTTACCTGTCATTTCCCATAATATATATGTGTCAATAAACTAGCTTTGAACAACTCCAAAGACTTTTAGTAACACTTTGAGTGACTTTGACAATTGAAGCAGAGAAAAAGTGAGATGCTGTTATTTATAATTTCTTTAAAAATGACTCTTTTGTTTTAAATCATTTTATTGGGGGACTCTTACAGCTCTTAGTACGTTCCATATGTCAATTGTATCAAGCATATTTATACATTACCAAAACATTTTCTTTTTACTTGAGCCCTTGGTATCAACTCCTCTTTTTTCTCCTCCATCCCTAACCCTCCCTCCCTTGAATCTTTGATTTATTATATATTGTTATTATTATTATCTCATATCTTACACTGCCCATTGCCTCCCTTCACCCACATTTCTGTTATCATCCCCTTCAGGGGAGAGGCTATATATCCATTCTTGTGATGGGTTCCCCCATTCTTCCCCTTCCCCCTTCCCAACCATTTCCTTACCCTCAAGGTATTGCTACTCCCACTACTGTTCCTGAGGGGTTTATCTGTCCTGAATTCCATGTGTCAGGAGCTCTTATCTGTACCCAAGTGTATCCTCTTGTCTAGCCATATTTGTAAGGTAGAACTGGGTCATGGTAGTGAGGTGAGGAAGCGTTCAGGAACTAGAGGAATGATGTTTGTTTCATGGGTGCTATACTGCACTTTGGTTGAATTGTTTCTTCCTTTTAACCGTTCTGTGGTGGGCTATCCAGTTGTCTACAGATGGGCTTTGGGTCTCCGCTCCAACCCCCCTCATTCGCATTGATATAATTGTTTGTTTTGGATCGTTTGGTAACTGATACCTGATCTTGTGGGCACTTCATGATCACACAGG
The DNA here is from genome assembly GCF_000313985.2 of Echinops telfairi. NCBI lineage: Eukaryota > Metazoa > Chordata > Mammalia > Afrosoricida > Tenrecidae > Echinops > Echinops telfairi. The sequence goes on from NW_022103900.1 coordinate 16,104,295, forward strand.
CTAGTGTGCTTCTTCCGTGTGGGCTTATTTGCTTCTCAGTTAGATGGCTGCTTATTTAACTTCAAACCTTTAAGGCCCCAGACGCTATCCTGGATTCTATGTTTCCAGCTCTTATCTGTACCTGTGTACATGCTCAGGTCTAGCTGGATTTGTAAGGTAGAATTGGGGTCATGATAGTTGGGGGGAGGAATCATTAAATAACTAGAGGAAAGTTGTATGTTTCATCAGTGCTATACTGTACCCTAACTGGTTCATTTCTTCCTTGTGACTCTTTTGCAAAGGGATGTCCAATTGTCTACAGATGGGCTTTGGGTCTCCACTCTGCACTCCCCCTCATTCTGGGTCTTTGATGCCTGATATCTGATCCCATAGAAACCTCAGGATCACACATGTTGGTGTGCTTCTACCATGTGGACTTTGTTGCTTCTCAGCTAGATGGCTGCTTGTTAATGATCAAGCCTTTAAGACCCCAGTTGATAGAACATGTTTTGAAAATGATGGTGGCAACAAATATACAAATGTGCTTGACGCAATGGATGTATGCATGGATTGTGATAAGAGCTGTATAAGCCTGTGGGGTTAAAGGGAAGAGGGAACCCCACAAAACATCACAGGTTCGGTAGGCGCAATTGTACAGCGATAATAAGTAGAAATTATAGTAAAGTCATAGAGAGCATGAGGTTTAAAGGATGGAGTCAAGTAATGGAATCAGATGCAATTCATGGTAGCATCTCTCACCTCTGCCCTGCTTGATGGTCCTCGTGGAGGGGGCTTAGCCGTCAGAGTAGGCGCAGCTGCCTCGTGCTCCTTAGCCACCTTCTCCAGCCACCCTCTCGAGAACCAAGGAGCCTCTTTATTTATTGCTAACCATGCATCATATCACTTTAGGGGGATCTGATTACAGAGTCATACATCACAGAAAAGGGGCAATACTATTCATCCTAGAACAAGTTTGATCACTCTGGTGTCTCATATAATAAAACAGACAATTACTATTCTGGGAGGCATGCAAGTCCCCTGATAGCGGACAATAACCTAAGTATAGGGAGGGGTAGCAACATAGGCAATACAATCAATAGGAGGGTGATGACCTAGGGGTGTGCCCATATTTGTTGTGGGATAAACAGTGGTGCCTGCTTGATCTAGACAGCTGATAATGGCTACCTAACCTTGGTCATCCTTGGGCCTGTTTGACCTCTCTGGTATCTCCTACAAGTAAACAGACCACCACTATCCTTATCAGAAGGGAGTGGGTCTTATTTAGGGTGAGTCAGACTATCCAGTCTAGATGGCTGATGTTAGGGAGAATAACCTCTGACCTACTTTCGCTGAACGCCTAGTGAACAGTCATTCTTAAGCTAAATCTGGCATATATTTTGGGGGGACAACTTAAGAGAAATCCTTCTGTTCAACACATAAGGCCCTAATAAAATGATTAAAAAAACAACAACCCCAGATGCTACATCTTTTGATAGCCAGGCACCAACAGCTTTCTTCACCACATTTGCTATGCACTCCCTTTGTCTTTAGCGATTGTGCCAGGAAGGTGAGCATCATGGAATGCCAGGTTATTAAAACAAAATGTTCTTGTGTTGAGGGAGTACTTGAGTAAAGGCCCAATGTCTGTCTTCTACCTTACATATATGTACAAAAATCTATGTCCCTATCATTATATATAAATATATTTACATATGCACATGCCTGTATTTAGACCTCTATAAATGACCTTGGCCTCCAAGTTCTTTCCTCTATTTCCTTTTACTTTCCTCTTGTCCCACTATCACATTCGGCCTTCATTCCGATTTCAGTAATTCCTCTCGGTTACATTGCCCTTGATCAAGCCCTACCAGACAATTCTATACCCTTTTCGCCATTGATTTTAGATCACTGATATTCCCTAGTTACTGGGTTGGTTGACAACCCCCTTCTCTTCACTGGCCTCCCCATCTCCCATGTCCTCTTGGAACCATGGTCCTGTTGTTTTCTCCTCGAGATTGTTTATCCCACCTATCTTATCTAGATAGAGATGCAGAGACAATAAAAACCACAAAAACAAGACAGAGCAAAACAAAACCACAAAAGAAAACCAAAAAACCATACAACAACAAAACCAATGCCCCCCCCTCATAAAAAAAAAGCCTATAAATAGTTCCAGGTCTGTTTGTTGACCTTTAGGAGTGTTTCCCAGTCAAGTCTGATGGGGTGCCACACCCAGGCCCCAAAGTCTATTTTCAGTATTCCCTGGGGACTGCATTGCTTTGCTCCCCTTGATGCTCTGTTGCACGACCTTAGCATTCCACCCTGGTGTGTTCGGGTCAGATCGGTTCCTGCACTGTGCCTCCAGTGTTGTCCCTCATATTGAGGCACGTCTTGTCTCGAGGTGAGGCTGGCCCTATGGTCCTCTCTATCCATTGGCTGCTCTGAGCAGGAATATCGTCCTTGGAACTTGATGTGTCAGGATGTCTTCCACTCTCTCTACTTCTCTCTTCATTTGCTCCCGTGTGCTCTGATCAGACATGCCCCTTTCCCTGAGCTGTAGCTTTGAATTCTTTGGGTGGGGTGGGGAGTGTCTTAATGAGTTGGGATTGGAGCTGGCCCCTGAGACTTTCTATTTGTTCCCTGCTTCGTGTCAGTATATTGCAGTCATAATCTTGGTGCGCCAGGTTGAAGTCTGGTCCCTCTCTCCCTCTTCTGTAGCGATAAAAACTACACCCTCCCTTTGGGTGGGTTAGTGACCTGTTCCCCTGCTACACATGTCTTTCCCCCCCCCCTTTCTTTTCCCCACCTTTTTAGTTGGCTGCCATATGTATCCCTCATACTTGCAAATTTAAATGAGGATGCAGGACACCTTTTTGTTCTGATTGAAGGCTTTAGTAATCAGCCCTATGGATGTACCGCTTATGCTCTTAATGAGTAATAAATTAATCAATTGACAAATATTTTTGTCTACTATAGATCAGATAATTCTAGGTACTTTTGATATGTTACTGAGTCCTTTACAGGACAGAGTCATCTTATAATATTGAAATATCAACTTTTTCTATACTATGGTGCTAATATAATATTTAATAACTTAAATAATATATTATTTACTTATTCTATTATGTGGAAGTTGGTCATTGAATAAGGAAAACTAAAGAAAAATCAATGCATTTGAATTATGGTGCTGGTGAAGAATATTAAAAATACCCTGGGCTGCAAGACAAATGAATCTGTCTTAGAAGAAGTAGAGCCAGAATGCTTCTTGGAAGCAAAGATGGAAAGACTTTGTCTCACATACTTTGGACATGTTACCAGGAAAGACCAATCCCCTTCGCAAAGTGGAGAGCCAACGAAGAAGAGAATGTATACACCTGCTTTAGAAATGTCATCAGGAGGGAATTGTCCTTGGAAAAGGATATCATGGTTGATAGAGAGTTCTGTTCATGGAGTAGCTATGACTCAGAACCAACTAGACAGCAACACCTAACAGCAATTTAAGTTATGTTCTAGCTAGATCTTCTATATTTAAATATGTTCAAAGTGGGTTCCCTGAGGTTAGGAAACTTAAAGTAATTTCTTAGAATCAAAAAATATATATCAAGCTGGTAGAAACTACAGCAGAGAGGAAATAAGATCACATGAAGTTCAAAAAGTTTAATATTATCACAGCTGAAAAGTTAGCAGCAGTTTTGAGCCCTCCCAGAATTGCCGCAGAAGACAGGTCTAGTGATCTGCTTAAGAAAGATTACAGTCTTGAAAATCCATGGAGCATAGTTATATTCTGAAGCACATGGTTTAACCATGTCGTCAATAGAATCCTATTGACGACAGCTAACAACAACAACATATTAGCAGCCACTTCTCGTTCCAATTCTGAATGATGTTTACATGGAATTAGTATCTGATTTTTAAAAGATGGTAGAAAAACAATACAAAAATTACAAATAGTGTTACAGAGCCTCTTACTAAGAAAGATATTTTTTAAACATCATTGAGTTCTAGATTCACATTAAGACAAAAATATAACAAGAACTGTAAAATTTACCATTATTTCCTCTTCGTAGTCTAACGTTTTTCACTAACAGAGTCTGTGCGGAGGGAGCATGCCAGCAAAGACCGTCCGTTGTGACTTGGGTGCTTGCTGTTTCCTTTCTTTCACTTTGTAGTGTTGAAGGTTTCTTTATCCAATAATTTGTCTGCACTGGGTGCTTTTAATTTATGAATTTTCTTATTCCCCTTTTTGCTGTTATTTTAATGCTTCCTTGAGACATTTTAATTTTCTTCTTTCGTATTTTGATGAGAGGGTTCATTAATTTTCTTGAAGGGGTTGCCCTGTAAGTTATAATCTTCTCAAGTTTAAAGCCATTCTATCTTGAACTTTACTTCTTCTCTATTCTCTCTTTTTGCTTGCAGTTATCATTTACAAATCGACATTTCTGTTTCTTAGTTTTCAGTCTCAGAGGTTTATTTTTTTTTATGCTTCTTTACTTCAACATTTCCTGGTGATAATGTTGTATGTCTTAATCTCTGATTATTGTCTGCCATTTGTTGCTTCTCTGTCTGAAGTGTACCTACTATCATTTCTTGTAAGATTGGCCTTGCTTTTAAAAATTTCCTTATTTTTTGTTTATTTAGGAATGTTCTAATTTCTTCAAATATCGTTGTATTTAAAGGACAGTTTAGCTAGATATATAATTCTTGGTTGACTATTTTTTCTTTCAGGATTTGATATATGTCATTTCATTTCCCTCTTTTCTACTTGGTTTCTGATCAGAAATCAGAGATTAGCCTTACTGCTTCTCCTTCATTCGTAACTGTTTGTTTTTCCCGAACTACTTTCGGGATTCTTTGTCTTTTTACCTCTAACAGATCAATATTAAGAACTTTATCTACAAAATCACTAATTCTGTCTTCCATTGATTCAATTCTACCTCCACGTCCTTCCAATGTATTATTTATCACTGAAGTTTTAGCATTTATTTTCTGGATTTCTATTTGTGTTATATGATTTCTAATTTTCCATATGTCAAAAGTTTTTAATTCTTTAGTATTTTATGTGTGTTATCCTTGATTTTTTTTGCCTTGATTTCCTGGACCTTGTTTGAATTCCTCATTGGATAGTTCTCACAGTATTTCTTCTAACTTTGTTTTTCTTTGTATTTCTTTACTTTGTTTACTTGTTTTTTCTGGTCCTTTACTTTGTTTACTTGTTTGAGCTCTCTTTTCTCACCCTGCCCAACCCTTCCCATGTGATTTGAAGTTATCTTGTCTCTGAGACATCGTAATGCTGTTGTATTAATTTGTTGATTATATGTTGGTTTTCTTCAACTGTTTTTGTGTGTGTGTGGTTTGTTTGTTTTTTTGCTGCTGGTGGTGGTGGTGGTTATATCCAGGCAACAACAAGGTTATGCTAGTGACTAGTTTCACAGCACTGGGGCAAAATCCACCTATTTCCAGGTAGATTTGGTAGCAGACTAGAGTGTGGGCATGATTCTCAGATCACTGATTGTGCAAAGCATTATCAGTGCAGGCTGAGCAGGTGTTGGCAGCCATCTGTTATCAATCCAATGGTGCTGGGGTGGGTGGTTGCACTCACCAAGAGGATGAGGGCACAGGTGTGGTGGGGTATGACTCTGTAGGCCCATTGGCTCCCAAAGGTATAGATTAGATAAACAAGGAAATGGGGAATGACAGATGAAAAGAAAAAACAGGTGGTTGTAGAGAGGGGTGACTTAAGAAGAAAGAGAAAGGTGATAGAAAGTCAAAGAGATTCATAACCAAGTATTGTCATCAGCCAATCTTTATTTTTGTTCATTAAAGCTTAAATCCAAAAAATGGTAAGTTTGACACTTTATGCTCATTTTTCTGTTAAAAATTTTTACTTAGTTCCTTGTAGATGTCACTTTTCAGAATTATTTTAATAATTTTGTTATCTAATTGTGTATTGTTAGCTTTTATTTGTTGCATTTAGTCATTGCTCATATTTTCTGTTAATGAGACACCAAGGTTTAGTTTAGGTCATTTATTTATTTTATTTCAAAAATTAAACTTACATTTTAATGATGCATTTAACATCTTTTTAGCTGTTATAGAAGTATTTTTCTCAGCTTTTAAGCTCCTTTAATGTCAATATATTCTGAATCATTATAATCATCTAATTTTGGTGTCTTTTAGTTTACCTTGTACACTTTTTCATATTAAACCACTGCTTCATATATACCAGTTAAAATATAATTTAAGAATTCTTATGCAAGGGGCTTAAGTGGAGAGCAAATGTTTTGAAAATGATGAAGGCAATGAATGTACAAATGTACTTTACACAATTGTTGTATGTATGGATTGTGATCAGAATTGTATGAGCCCCTAATCTCATACCACTATGTGTGTAAATAAACACTTGATTAAGCACGTTTGAGTCAAGCTGTTGAATTGATTGTTGATAACCTCGATTTTATATGTAATCGAAAGTCAAAATAAGCATTGATTCTTAAGGTAGCACACTCATGTTTAAAAAGAAACTAGCTGAGTTTTTGAGAATTTGACGAAACATAAGTAGCGCAGCCTTTCTGGTGGCTTTATCACTTGCCTTCAAGACAGTGCCATTTGAGTAACTCTCTTTGCCTATGAACAACAAACTAGGACTGGCTGATGAAGAAAAAAGACACTCCAGTGTATATGCCTTGCGTGGCCTTTCCCTGCACAGTGTCTTTGTAGGCCTTCCATGAACAGATCATTTGAAGATCCCTGTGAGATTGAGTTTTTGCTTTGTTGTTTATTACATCATAGGCTGATATAGGATATCCTCGATACACTTTATTTAAATCATGCTTATTTAAAGTTATTTAGATATTACTATTTTAATAATATAGGATATTTCCAGAAAGAATATATGTTGTGTATATTCATCTCTGTGGATGCACTCTGGTTTTTTGAGGATCACCTCTTGGTTTTCTGGGAACAAAAGAGCAAAGAGCAAAAATTTGGTTTCATAGCAAACTGGAAAAAAACAAAACAAAGCCCTGTTGTCATTGAGGTAATTCCATTTCATAGTAACCCTCTAGGACAGAGTAGTACCAAATGGAATTTCCGGCTGTGAGTCAGAAACAACTTGATGGCAGTGAGCTTGGTATTGGAATCGTTGCGAAAGCAGACTGCCTTGAACTCACTGGAGGCTTCTTACTGCGAGCTCAGTTCATAGTCAGTTGTTTAAGCTGCTGTATCCGAGGCCTCACTCGCATTGCTGTTGAGTTGATGCTGACCCTTAGCAGCCCTACAGGACAGATGAGTTTCTGAAACTAGATTATGGGAGTCGGAAGCCTCACCAGGACTACTTGTTTGATGACTGTGTTAACAACAACAAAAATGTGCTATATTTAATGTGCATCTTAAATGTTGCTTCAAATATATATTGTTTTAACTAGTTAGCTTGCAATGTTCATTGGGTGATGGAAGTCTTATTCTGATTTTTACACAGAGCACAATGCTTTTCATATACTTTTAAAGAGCTTTATTGCATTTTCATGAGCTCTTGGCTAAGTAATTGTAATCTGGCTAATAGACTGCTTCTGGAATGTGGGGTTTGATACTTTTTTTAATGGTTATCAAGACAAGGGATCTTAATTATTTCCTGAAAATAAAAGGGATATTTACAAGTATTTCAAAAGGTTTTCACCCAAACCCCTACAAAGTACAAAACATAAGTTGTGTTTTTCTTATTGTAACACTCCACCTGGGGCTGTTAACACTTAATAGTACATCCTCTTTAGGGTAAAGTGGAGATTGAAAAGTCGCATTCATTACAATTGGATATGGTCTTATTATAGTATTAAAAAAGGTTTTTACCTTGATAGTATTCCTATAACTACATTTAGAAATATCTTTATTGTTAAATCTTTCCAGCCCTTTCCATTGGTTTAGGAGTCACAAAATGTCACTTTGTGACTTTATAGTCCATTATACCAAATCTGAGAACTCTTTGCACGAAGTGATAAGTTGAGTAATGACTTGGTAAAGGATTTGGGACCTACTTTTCATTGGTTTTCACTCTGAATTAATGGAAATATTTTCTCTTTTTATTCATAAAAAAATCTAGTACTATATTAATTTATGTGGTATAAGCAGAAAATTGGCCTCCCTTCTTCAAGTCACATATTTGAATTAAAATCAAGCAAGTCCCAAATCTTAGTTCAAAGTAAATATGGTTATACCATTCATTTAATTAATATTTTTAGAGTAATTTCATGTTTCTAGAAACATGTTATTCTATAGATTTTGAGGAACCAGAAATGCAAGCTTATGTAGAATAAAATTTGCTATATAAGAAATTATTATAAATTTTAAGTATGTACCTATGAACGCTGAAGTCAGATAAATATCACTTGTTTTTGTAGTACAATTTTAAGTGTGTTTTTTTCCCTCCCAGGACATTTATTCAGAGCAGCTGGGGATCAACCGTTTAACCCGTCCACAGTGTCCAGTGCCTTCCCAATGGTCAGCCACCCAGTCTTTGGTCTACATTCAGCCAGCTCAGGGCATTCAGAATTTGGTGGTTTGGGGACACTTGGTACACCCACAGCCTTAGCCGCACATCCCCAACTAGCATCTTTTCCAGGTAAACATCTGTTACAAACAGTGTTTAAAGGAAAGGAGGAAAGCTTGAAAATGCTCAGGCAGAAATTTGTTTTTCAAATGGAAAAAATAGGATAATCTAATACCTGGTATATTAAAATATTTGTGCAAGAATTGCCTCAGTCCTATTTACTGTATGCAAAGCAAAACAAAACTAAGCACACTATATGTGCTAAGTAGCAATGCTATTCATCAGTTTCTCAGGTGCTGATGTAGAGAAATAGTTTTCTGTGACATAAGAGAATAACCAGAACAAGTTTTTCTCGTGCTTTTTTAATAAAGTTAATATAAAAGCAGAAAATTGTACATATTATATATATGCAGCTAAATGTATCTCTCAGGCTTTTTCTGAATTTTAAAGTATTTAATAATAAGAAATGAAGGTCTTTCATTCTTCTAATGAATATTTTTACACTTTTACTTCAGATCTTCATTTCTCTGCATGTCACAGGGAAAAGGAGGTTGCCTATAAATTTTTATACTTTTCAAAACTTTAGACAGTAGAACATAATTCTAGAGATAAATAGATCTGGTTTTAAATCTGGTTTTACTACTTTCTTATCTCCCTGGCTTTGAACAACATATGTAGCCCGTCAGCCTCAGTTTTCTCATCTGAAAAATGAGTATGATAGCAATAATAGTACTTGTCTGATTGGGTTCTTGTGTGAAGATGAAAGAACACGTCAGTGCTGTCACACGTAATTAGTCTATAGTTTATAACTCTTTTTCCCCACTCTCATTGTCTGTGAATTAATTGCTTCTTTAAAAGAAAATGATGGTTTTGTTTAGCTATAGAAAAAACAGATGTTAAATGTAGATTTTACATCTACAGAGTAGACTTAAGTACTATACTTGAGTCATTAATAAAAAAAAAAAAAGAAGAAAGAAAGAAATCTCACTGCAATCAAGTTGATTCCAATTCTTAGGAATGGAATGAGGGTTTCTGAGGCTGTAAATCTATTAGGGAGCAGATAACTTCTTCTTTCTTCCTCAGAAGGGTTGGTGGGTTTAAACTACCCCCTCGTATTAGGCAGTCCGAAATGTATGTACCATCAGCACCACCAGCCATCCTGAGTTATGTCACTGCTTTAATTCAGTTGTCTGGGAGAGAAGAAGTATTAGGAGTGACTAAATGGTAATAAATAGTTAAAATGAAGTTTCAAACAAAGATCTAACAGTTGCTTTTAAAGTATTAATAAAAAAAATGTGATCGTGGTTGATTAGGAAGATGAGTGAGTATTCAATAGGTACTTGTTCAAATATAGGATTACTGAATAAAAATAATAATGTATTATTCTAATGCTTCTGGTATCTAAGATATTTTTATTGTTTTATGCTTATCATGGCTTTGTTTTTGAGCATTTCTAAATCACAATTTGGTTATATTGTATTATTGAAATCATATACTTCTATCTGTACTGCTAACATGAGAAATTGCTTATCTGGACTTCACAAATGTTGCTGCTTCCACTGTATGGGGAGAAAAAATGTAATAACGTCCCTAGCCTACATAAACTCTTTACTCTCTCACTTGTTTTACAAGTTCTTTGAGTACCTACTATATCCTCTGCCCTAGACCAGGATCTGAGGGGTACACCACAAAATAAATGCCCTTGTGCTGCCTGTAGTTCTCAGGAGACAATAGGACTTACAAGACAACAGCATCTGTAGGAATAGCAGTATGCCAGTAACAGTTACAGTATAGTCCTTTTGTGCCCAGTGTATGTATTGGGATTACACATTTAATTAAAACGCAAAGTTGGGACAATAACTCTTAAATACTTGGCTCTATTCAGAAAGGTAACCGAAATGCCAGACAAATAAAATCATCTGATAAATAACTAAGGACACATAAAGAAGGCTTTACTAGAAATTTAAAATGAAGAGAAATTTATCTTAAACAGTAGTTCATGGTTATTTCATTAAAATACTTACAATTTCAGGTTATTATGTTTTTATATTGTCTTAACATAATTTTTGTGAATTATCTGACACTCTCAAGTATGAAAAAGTTAAATTTACTGCCGTATCTTCTAGATTCACTATAACCTTAATATTCTTAGTTTTTCAGTTGAATAAGAAAAACATTGGTACTGTCTGTTAGTATCCTTAAATACACTTAGAAATTAATCGTGTATATGTCAATAAAACTATTTTTTAAAGAAATTCATCGTATGTTAATTGATAAAATTTTTATTTTATACAACTCACTTTATCAATAAACTAGTGAGTTACTCCATTTCACTTTTTTGTTTGCCTAAATTTCAAAGATAAATTAACTCATCACTCAAAAAATATATAATTTCCTCTGCAATCATATCAGATATTTGTAAAGTTTGTAATCAGTAACCTCTATCATATTTATCTTTTTATTTGATTACTCTTGCTTACTTGTTTTATATTTTTCTCTATGTTGAGAGCTAATTTATAACACACATTTTCTATAATTTTTACCATGTGTTTATTACTGACATTCTCAAATACATATTCATGTTTTTCCAGTTTTCTTATGTCTAAAATATTTGAATTGCATTACACTTTGATTACCATACCAATTTCTTGGTCAACATGTACTAAGTCTATAAACTTAATTGTACTGCTTTAATTATAGACTGTGATAAATAATATACATATCCTTGGGAATCCTCCTTCACTTATTATCGTTAAGTGGAGCCTCATTTCAACTGCTGAAACAAGCAACACACACCTTGTTTGTCCCTATTTAAATATGCTTCTTCCTTCTAAACCAGTGTTTCCTAATGTGGGCGCTGCAGTGAGCTAGAAGGGGTTCCTTGGAGGGGGCCTGGAATGATCCAGGGAGACTGCAAAAGCAGGTGCTTGTACTCTAGCCTGGCTTATGGACTACAGTACAGAAGTTTTCCATTGCCAGCGGCGTGTTGATTCCCAGCCCCCCACTCCATTCCACCCTCCCCCCCCCACCCCCTGCCGACAGTGGAGTCAAATGCTTTGGAGGCCTATGCTCTAAACAGTGAATGAAGTGATTGGCGTTTCTGTAGTCTTGGTTCACTTCTCATCATTCAGGCACTAGTGAATATGCATTAATGTCATTTAATGAGCAAAACCTGTCTGCAGTGGAGGAGGAGAATATCACTTACAGGGTCCTGTTAATACTTTTTTTTAAAAAGACCTTTTAGAATGGCAGCTACCCTTAATGTTATTTTAAAAATAGATTTTGCCATTAGATGAGATGCACATCGCTTTATAGGAAACCTTTTTATTTGTGAAAGATATTCCTGAAAAACATTCAAGCTAACATAATACAATATGCTGACAATCTTGAGTTTCTCTTGTATTGTATTATAGCACCCCCCCAATTTTCTTATTAAAATCAATGAAAATACCTTTTATACTTGTGTTTAAGCCGAGTTTTTCAGCACATTTTTAATGCAGTTTTTGTGGTACAGTTAGGTGCCTTGGCGGATATTCAGGTCAGCTTATACTCAAATATATATGGTACGCCATAAATTTCAGAAAGTTGGACTGAAAGAAAATAACTGATTTTGTAATCTATTGGCTTAGCCCACTAGATAAGCGTGCTTTCACGTTTTTACTTATTTTGTTGCTTTCACAGTTGTAGATGGGACACTACAAGACTCTCTTTTGGCTTGTTTTCTGATCTCTTCCTAATCTTCACCCTTCATTTAAAATTGTAAAAGAGTAAGCCATGAAGTATTACTATTGTTTCAGTTCATACATGCACTAGTTTATTCCAAATAAAATGTTTAAATGTGTCTGTGATCAATGAATGGCTGCACACAAGTTTTCTCATTAATGTAGTGCATCTCATTGGAATACTTTAAATATATAGATATATTTTGTGCTATCTAAAACAACCATTTTGAGATCAGGGCTGATATCAAATTTTAACAGAACTCAAGTGGACATCTTCCCAAACCAGTGAAGCTCTGCCCCTCATGAGCCAACCATTTGTAGGCAGATCAAAGGTTTTAAGTAAGGGTGGTCAGAAAGTCTTCAAAGGTAAATTCAAGGTGGGAAACTTAGCACAGAAGGTTATGGTAACTGTCCTGTTTTGTTTTGTGTTTTTTGGTATCCGAAAGAGGTCATCGTGATAGATTGTTCTTGAATTACATGAGACAATCGTGGGGGCTTGGAAAACTGTTAAGGAAGAGGCGAGGAAAGTTGCAGGGAGAATTTGTTTTGCATCACCACAATTAACCTGCTCATTCTTAAAAGGTAGCAAGGACTGCCCTATGAAAATGTCATTGGGAGACCTTATCTCATCCACCCTACAGGCCAGAGCTTGCTCCTTTAGACTTCTTTGTATTCCTCGAACTCAAAGGACATTGACAAGAAGCTTTATGTAAGCCCCCGTAAGATGCCAAAAAAGATCTCTGATGATGTAGTGGGTTACACGTTCAACGGCTTAACTGCAAGGTCAGCAGTTCGAAACCACCAGCCACCCCAAGGAGACAGATGAGGTTTTCTACCCCTGTAAAGATCTGCAGTCTCAGAAACCCACGGGGACAGCTTCATTCTCTCCCATTGGGTCCTTTTGAGTCAGACTCGATGGTAGTGAGTGGAGTCCAAAATTGATGTTTGAATGTGGCCTAAATTGAATAGCACAGAATTCTTCAAAATAGAAGCACTGTCTTCTTAAATGTATAGGCCCATTGGGATCATATGTCATAAAACAATAGCTTCACAGTTTGATACTTTTGTTTAATAAAGGCTTCTATGATTTTATAGCAGTACTTTTTTTACTTACCATAATATTCTATAAAATTTGACTTCTTTCCTTTTTCAATCATTTAAATAAGAGCTATTCTTTGAATACCCAAATTGCTCTTGATGATAGGCTACCATTTAGTCCTTTTACCTCAATAAAACAGTATTGCTTTCTGTAGCTTGTAAGAGAAAATATAAACAAAATTCAAACTATATTCATTAACTTAAATAGAATCTTGATAAATCTTTTGTATTTTATAGTGGATTTGTTTTTTCACTTTTTGAGCATGTTTCACTTTTTATGCTAAAAAAAGACTTAATGGTTTTGCTATCTGTATATTTCTGATTACCTATAGAATATTTTCTGCTAGAATTGACTTTGAATCAATATTCCTTATGACAGTAGTCTTTGAACTCTATGTAGACCTCTTGAATGATCAGAGCCAGGTTATATTGTATGTAGTTTGAGGAAACGGTCAACATAAGTTAAAGCTATAAGCTTAAATTGTAAGGTTTGAAAAGTAGATTAGTAAAGTCTTAAGTATCTTGCTTCTTAATTTTCAAACCTTGAACTACCTTTGTTCTTTAGAAGCTTGAACTGTAGAAATCTGCTACGTGAAGACCCTTGGGCACTATCATAATAAGAATGATAAGTGTAAAAAATGATAAGTTTATGAATTCTAGTCAGCAGTTTTTATATAAGAATGATGGTCAGAAATAAATATAATTCAGCAATCTTGTTTCAGTATGAAACTCGCACATTCTTTTTCAAGAGTAAATCCTAGAAAGCTATTGTTATATTCATTCGAAAGTCAGTGCAAGCATTTTTATTTAGTTTGCTTGTCTGACTTTGAGGTGCTGAATGGTGGCGAGCAGCAGATGTTCACACTCGTCCTGGAGCAGCCTTCTTCCCACAGTTGCTGGGAATTCCACCGCTGTTTGCGCCTCCAGCCCAGAATCATGATCCTTCTTCATTCCATTCCAGGATATCAGGAAAAAGCAGTCGAAATGGTCCTGAAAAAGGTATCCATATGAACATAGGCGAAGTGCTGTTGATTTCTGATTCCAGTACCAGTTTCTAGTCGAGTTGAGGCGTAATGTAGTCTATATAGAATGATGCTCAATTGTAAGGACGGTGCGAGACCGGGCAGTGCGTCCTGCTTTTGTACCTAGGGTTCCTCTCTGACCCAGAGCCGACGCAACAGCGTCTAGGGACGGCACCGGATTTGCTACTCTTTTACATGGTCTTACACAACCCTTATGACAACCCTGTGTGATTCAGGGTGTGTCTTCTCACTTTACGACTGACGTTACATCTGTTAATCAAGGGACCACTGGATACACACTGGGTTCTGCCATTAAGACTTGAACACCAGCTTCTGGCTCCTAAGTGTAGTGCTTTTCCTTCTGTCTCCCGCCCCTTCACATGCACAGCCCACATGATGGTGTTTCTGTTTTGATTTTAAGATCAGCACTAACGTTATTAACACTCATAACCTCAAACTTTGTTTTTAGTGCTCATTAGTATTTGGGGAGTGATAGCTGCAATTAGAATATCCTTTGCCAATTATATTTGCATTTTAGATGGTTTATTAGTAGCTTGGTTTTCACCTCACTTGTAAGTGTTTTGGAGAGATTCTTCTCAGAATATTTTCATTTAATGATCTTTCTGTAAACATGTGTATCCTTTTTGTAGGTGTAAATGGGTCAATAAATGGAAACAGCACATCATCTGTATCTGGTATTAGCACGTCTGTACTGTCCACTACAGCTTCAAGTTCCACGGGACAAACTAAAACTATAAGCTCAGGTGGAGGAAATCGAAAATGTAATCAGGAACAAATCAAAACCCAGCCTTCGGATGCTAGAGCTGACAAAATCAAAGATAAGGTAAGTTGTTCTTTTCTTGCCTTTGATTTTGAAAAACAATGCTGAACAGACCTTGTTTATGTATTCAAACTACCAGAATCGATGAATTGATTATTAGTTTCTTATGAATGTGCAACATCTGGTTTGGGACATATTTTTTGGTATTGTGCTCATGTTTTATACTTTCAGAAATTAAAACTGAGCACCAGTACAAATAATAATAGTAGCTAACATTCATTGAAAACTTAGTCCCTACCAGCTTCGCTCTAACTCCTTTGCATGTAATATCTATTCAGTCCTCCTTATATCCTTTATGAGACAGGTTTTATTATTATCAATTATGCTCAAGTGAACTAAAGGCCTTTGGAGCTAAGGGGGGGAATCCTATAGGTTTTTACCCACTAATTTTCAGTTTTAATTTTTTAGTAGTTTTTTTAGCTGCTCTTTGTATACATTGTATGTATATAATACAGATGGTTTGTATATATACTTTGAAAAATGGTTCCTCAGCTAATTTTGATATCCCTCTTGGGAGAAAGTGGTGCTTTCATTTCAGATTTAACCAAAAACTCACTGTTGAATTATTGCATTTTGCTGTGTATATTTTCAACAATTGCAAAACTTAAATTATTGCTTCAAAAATATAGGCCCTTGACTCACTGTAGAGTATGCTCTGCAAACCACCTACATCTCAGCCACATAAAGTGGTTGTTAGTGTGCATCCTTGTGCTTGCTTTGGGAGTAGAACTCGGGAAGAAACTCGTCCCAGTAAGTTCTGCACATGAATCTTACACACAGAAGCTTTCCAATCAGACACCTCGGGAGCCACTCCTACAAGTGGAGGCCCCTTTGCTCATGCCATCTTTAAATTAAAAATCTACACACAGCTTACTTGATCATTGAAATTGTGCCTTTTTCTCTGCTAAGTCATCCCTTTCCTTTCTTAAGCCCTACTACAACCAAAAGTTATAACTTCAGTTTAGAGTCCTTATGATTAAATAGTCTCACTACAGAGAATTAGAAACCCATGCTACATTGTGGATGCAAAGAAAGAGGGGCTTACTTCTTTGTCAAATGAAAGGTAGAGATTACTTAATATTATTGTTGTTTCCCTTGCATCACTGCCTTCTGGTTATTTTTATTCTGTGATCCTTACACTCCTCCAGCTCAGTCCTTCATCCCACCCTGTTTATCTTTGAGGGAAAGAAATAGCTCAAGGAATGATGGGAACTATGAGTCTGCTGACTAGATTACAGAAGCTGAGTTTGGGAGCAGCTCACAGAGAGTTAACTACAAGCAGTGAAGATCACTTTTCTCACGCGTGTGCATTTATTTTGACAAATGAAATTTCAGAAGGTATAAAGGAAGGCATGCACATTTGCAATCCTTTAAATATGACTTCATTCAGTTACCTCTTATAGAGGTGTGTTTATTGTCTTTCATGTCTCAACCCAGTAGTAATGAAGGCTGAATTTCATTAAGGCCATAATACAGAAATGACTTGTGTCTGCTTTTTCTATACCTTTTCTTTATTTCATCTATTGGCCATGTTATTGAAATGCTTCTAAGTAACTTTGGTTTATACTTCATCTTGTTGCTCTATGATTTCTTTTTTTAATTTCTATTTTAATAAATCATTTTATTGGGGGCTCGTATAGCTCTTATAATAATCCATACACCAATTGTATCAAACTCATTTGTACATATGTTCCAATCACCATTTCCAAAACCTTTTCTTTCTACTTGAGCCCTTGATATCAGCTCCTCTTTTCCCCCCTCCCTCCCTTTTACCCTTGTGAATCCTTGATAATTTACCAATTATTTTTATTTTCATATCTTACACCATCCACAGTCTCCCTTCACCCACATTCCTGTTGTTCATCCATTGCTCTATGATTTCAACATTTCTCCCACTTACTGGCAGTTTTAACTTTTTGATTAGAAAAGGAGGCTTCAAAAAGTTTATGAAAAATTTATAATTTGTCTTGGGATTCTCTCCCCTCCACCCTCCTTTAATGTAACCTAATACTCCTGGTTGGGCAGTGGGTTAACCATTGAGCTGCCAACTAAAAAGTCAGTGGTTTGAACCCATCAGCCTTTCTGTGTAGAAAAAGAGGAAGCAATGTGCTTCCATAAAGATTTGCAGCCCCAGAAACCCCGAGGAATAGTTCTGTCCGCCCCTTAGGGTCACTATGATGCTGTCACAATCAACTTGACAGCAGTGGGTAGCTAGGTAAGGTCTGCTGGCTAATACTACTAACCACAAGGGTGGCAGTTCAAACCCACCAGCTGCTGTACTAGAGAAGGATGAGGCTGTCTGCTTCCACAAACATTCACAGTCTCAGAAGGCCTGACGAACAAATGACTTGATGGGTTAGTATACAGTCTTTATATGAGGAGGTTTCAAACCATTCATGAAAAAAATTCCATTGTCTATCCATCCCTTATATGTTGTAAAAATTAAGCTTCCTCCTTTGTCACCTTTTTCTATCATTTCTGATATGAAATACCAAAACTTGAATTCCTCGATCCTAATTAAAGCAACATCTCCAAGTCTTACACTGCCTGTTTTAACGTCACTCTAATGCTCACTGCCGTATGGAACTGTTGTCACGTGCGGTTATTCCCCACCTGTGCCATCGCTGGTCTGTACGTTCCTTGAAGGTGAGGGTATTATCTTGGACACTGTTATAGCGATCGTCTAGAATTGTATTTGGTATATTATAGGGAGACATTTGGCAACTTACTCACCACCTGCACAAAGAAGGAAGGGGAAAGCTAAAGATGTAACATTGAAATGATCATTTTGTAAATTGCTCTTTTAAGTGTACCATGTTTTGAAGCATAATGGTCATAGACGTTTACATATGTATGAGAGGACTTTAAAAGTTTGAATTCTATTATTGTTCAATTCCATGTTTCATTGTGAAGCCTCCTCATGTATATGAAATTATGAATGCCTTCAGTATGCTTGCTGAATTTGACAAGACCTTGCATTTTTAATGAAGTGAGTCCTTTGAGATAAAGTAAGCAATCTGTTGAGTAGCCTTCCAGCCCTACAGCAATGGCCCTTTCCTTTTTCTCTTACAGTTACAAATTAAGATTTAAAATATTTCAAATTTAAAGTAGCTTACCTAAACTTGAATTCTTTCTCAAAATAAAAGCTTGGGGGGAAATCTTGTCTTTTTCTAGAAACCAAGGAAGAAAGCCCTGGAAAGTTCTAGTAACAGCGACAGTGATTCAGGCACGTGCTCGGACACCTCCAGTGAAGGCATCAGCAGCAGTGACTCGGATGATTTAGAAGAGGAGGAGGACGACGAGCAGAGCCTGGAAGAAAGCGACGAGGACTCCGATTCAGGGAGTGAAGCACAGCATCAAACTAGCAATCAGGTATCAAGAACAGCGTCGGCTGCCTTGACTAACCGATTGGTCTTTCCCCAAAACCGGATACTTAAAGTTAAGTTCTGATTTTTGCAGAACCTATCTAGATTCATTAGGAACACCGTGTAAAGTGTTATATACTCGCGTATAAGCCGACCCACCTATCAGCCAAAGCACCTAATTTTACCACAAAAACTGCATAAAAAAATATGCTGGGAAACTCAGCTTATACACGAGTATATACAGTACCTTCTTTCCTTCAAGTGTTTCTGCTTGATATTCTTTGTTTTATAGATTTTAAGAAGTTACGTCTCTCTCTTTTTTTTAACAGGTGCTATTACATGGTATTTCAGACCCAAAAGCAGATGGACAGAAAGCAACGGAAAAAGCCCAGGAAAAAAGAATACACCAGCCATTACCTCTTGTGTCTGAATCCCAGACTCCCTCATCATTCCAATCCCAGCAGAAGCAGCCTCAGGTTTTGTCACAGCAGCTTCCATTTATTTTCCAAAGCTCTCAGGCAAAGGAGGAGTCTGTGAACAAACACACCAGTGTGATACAGTCTACGGGATTGGTGTCCAATGTGAAACCTTTGTCTTTGGTAAACCAAGCCAAAAAGGAGACTTGCATGAAACTCATAGTTCCTTCTCCGGATGTACTTAAAGCAGGGAACAAATATACCTCTGAGGAAGCTAGTCCTTTGACCAGTGAATTGCGATCCAAACGGGTGAGTGAAATTTATCTGTAGTAGAAAGTTTACAATTAGGAAAAAGAAAGCTCTTCTAATATTTTTATGCTACACAAGTTTAAGTTAACGTCTACCTAAAATTTATACTTTCTTGTTTTCAGGAATAGAATACGAGCATTAATGAACCAGATGTCTCTGATTTTAGATTTACTTTCTCATCATTTTAATATATTTTCTGACAACTTAATCATGACATTTTTTTTCAGCTCTAGTAATACATAGTTATGTATTTTCTGGTAATGCATAGCTGAAGCATAGCAGATATTATTATTGGCATCATCTTCATAAGTAAAATAAGCAAATTAGAAATTACATTGGTAAGGGTATTTTAGTTTTTCATTAATATATATCTCATTTTAAGAAAGTGATAATAGAGTACCAGAGCAATTTATTTATATTATAAAAGGTCCTTTTTTATAATAGCTGAGTCACATGTGTACATATAATTTTACTTAATCCTTGTCAAAACTTTTTGACGAAGGAGCTAAGGCTCAGAGAGGGTAAGTCATTAGCAACATCACTTAAGAAACAAGAGCAGCGGGATTTAAAACAAACAGGTTGGACTGGAAAACACTCTTAAAGGCCAGCGATCCTTGAACTAAC
>NW_022103900.1:16125573-16146702 GCF_000313985.2 Echinops telfairi
TTTAAGTGGAGAGGAAATGTTTTGAGAATGATGAGGGCAATGAATGTACAAATGCGCTTTACACAATTGATGTGTGTATGGATTGTGATAAGAGTTGTATAAGCCCCTAATAAAATGATTAAAAAAATAAAATAAAATAAAATTCAAAAGTCACCGGCAGAAAAAATAAAATAAAAGAAGTTCATTGAACCAGAAAAAAAACAAAACAAAGTCATTCCATGCCCAGGATTAAGATGGGGGTGGGTGGGGGGAGAGATCTTGTTTCTACAAACGAGATCATTCAGAAATTGTAATACGAATTATCTGGGGGAAAAAACTAATTTTTAAAAAATTAGTTAAAGGAAATACGTTATATGCATGGACATTCTCATTATACTCAACTCTAAATGTCTGTTTAGACATTTAACGTAGACATTCAATTCAGTCCTGACAAGTATTAAATTGGATCATCCCTGGTTGCTGCAAACAGTGGAATGCTTGGTAAGAACCAAACCATGGACAGTTGGAACCCATCCAGCGGTGCAAGAAGAAGGTGCAGGGTTTGGTTTAGTCCGCCAT
The DNA here is from genome assembly GCF_000313985.2 of Echinops telfairi. Lineage (NCBI taxonomy): Eukaryota > Metazoa > Chordata > Mammalia > Afrosoricida > Tenrecidae > Echinops > Echinops telfairi. The sequence goes on from NW_022103900.1 coordinate 16,126,132, forward strand.
AGCAACTCATGTGGGAGCTGAGGGCGGAGAACATGGAATTAGGACAGTGTTTCGAGCTCTGGATTTTCCATGCGCTTGTCCTTCACACAGATATCTTAGTGCATCAAGAAATTTTGCTACTATAAATCCAAACCAAAACCCGCTTCCAAATTGTCAATTCCAACTCACAGCGATCCTATATAGTGTTCCCAAGACTATAAATCTTTGCAGGAGCAAACAGCCCCATCTTTCCTCCTGTGGGGCAGCTGATGGGTTTGAACCACCAACTTTGAGGTTAACCATTACCCAGTAGCTCCACCAAATAATCCATGTCTCAGTTTTCCCCTCGTCCCTCTTCTTATATGTTGTTATTGTTCCTTACCAGTGAGTCATAGCCCCCAGCCCCAACTCACAGTGACCCAAGGCACAATGGGACGAAGCACTGCACCATTTCTATGATTAGTTATAGATGAGACTGTTGGGATTGTTGTTGGTGATTTTTGGAAGCAGATCTCTAGGGCTCTCTTTTTAGTCTGTCTTAACTTGAAAGCATTTCTGAAACCTGTTCAGCAGCCTTGCAACTGCAAACCTCAGCTGATAGAGGGGCCGGAGCTGCAAACAAAGTGCACTGACTGGAAATTGAACTCATGAATTTGAATTCATGGTTGCCCCACATGGAAGGCAAGACTTGGACCACTGACCCACCAATGCCACTGTTCTTTTACATCCTACCCTTCATGTCAAAAAGGAGAACTGTGTGTGGTATAAAGTAGTAATGGATACTAGCTATAGCGTACAATGGAAGAATCATTGGTTCTTGAAAACCTCTAGGTTTCAGTATATGGAAGGAGATTATTAAGTATTGAATTTTAAGGAACACTTACAAAAAATTAGAATGTACAACTAAAGGGAAGGCGTTGATTTTCATGTCTCCTTTGGTCCTGTGAGTAGAAGAAAATCTTACTACCTATAAAGAAAGAGAGAAAATTGTTTTGTGACATTATTTTCCAAGAAATCAAAATATACTGATTTCTCTGCTAAGTATTTTAAGTTTTATGTGAAGATGTTTTACTTAAGAAATACTCATATTAGAAATACTATTTTATAAAATAAATGCTAAGGTTTCTTATTGTAAAAGGTAGATAAATAATGTAATTTCCATAGTTTATTCACTGAACAAACTCTAATTAGGCACTTACTCTTTGTGAGACATTGCCTTAAGTACAAATATTATATTCCTGTAATTGTTTACAAAGAATTATCTAAATAACTTCATTTTCTAAACTATGATAGAAAAGATGTTACGTGTCAATGGAATTTATATATTGCCTTTGTTTACTATCTGTTGCTAAGTAATCTTGTATGCCTTTACACCTTCATTTATCTTTGTGAAATGCCCATCGCAGGTTTCACCAGCTTGCATGTTAGAAGGCTGAGTCTGATACTGGCAGCCAATTGATGCTCATTTGGAGCTAGTCATTCTCAGTGCACAGTTTCAGCTCAGGAAATTCAACTCTTCCTCTATTAGCATAAAAGACTTTAATAATTTCATTTTACTTTATTTTTTATTTTAGTTACACCTAATTAATGAAATGTATATACCTTTATTATTTTCAAGGGGATTCTTGTCATTTTTTTCTTATATACAGCTGTAAATTTTATGGCTTAATGGTGCTTGCAGATAATTTTCCCCCAAGAAATTTGGTTTATTTTATTATATTCAATGTCAACATATTAACATTTAAAACAGTGTAATAAACTAAAGTATAAAAACCTTCTTTGCACAATATGTTTTCATCTTAAAATGGAAAGATGAAAACATTTCATTCAAAGAAAGTGATCGTAGCAAAATATAGCGATAGTGAAAAGTATGGCATGCATACAAACTAAAAAAACCCAACTCACTTCCACCAAGTCAGTGCTGACTCCCAGCAACCCTTATAGGACAAGGTAGGACAGAACTGCCCCTGTGAGTTGCCAAGACTGTAACTGTCTTCAGGAGTGGAAAGCCCCATCTTTCTCCCGAGGAGTGGCTGGTGGTTTCGAACTGCTGACCTTGTGATTCATAGCTGAATGTGTAACCATATGCCACCAGGGCTCCTTTCATGACACGCGTAAGGCCTGGCCAATTGTCTAGTTTGGTTGGGAAGATATGTTACTGCTAAAATGTAAAGTAATTTAATAACCTCAATAAAGTATTTAGACTTACCAAGTGGGGAAGGCACTAAAAGCTTTTGACCAAGGAGCTAATATAATAAATTCAGGTAAACTAGCTTTGTTTTATGGTGTGGATTAGGAGTTGGACGGGAAGGAAAGATGATAAGGCTTTAATATGAGCAATACATAAACACTTCAAAAGCATGGCAGTGCATAGCTGATTGAAGGTGGAAAGGGACGTGTGTTAGGGTGCACGTGTAGGTGAGTGGCGGAATGAAGGCAACAGTCAAGACCAGATCCACTGCTACTGAGTTGGTTTGAACTCACAGCGACACAAGCAGGAGTTCTGGTTTTCTGAAGCTGTAAATCTCGATGACACAGATAGCCTCCTCTTTCTCCCAAGGAGGGCCTGGTAGGGTTAAACTGCTGACTTTGCTAAATTGAATTTTGAATATCTAAGGTAGAGCTGCCCCTTCCTTTTATTGCACTTGTATCTTGTGATTTAAATTTGTATATAAGGAGCTATTCTCAGACACTGAAAGACACATAATCCTGGTTGTTATTGTACTTTTTCCCCCCTTTCAATTTCTGTTTTAACAGGAACAATACAAACAGACATTCCCAGCACAGTTAAAGAAACAGGAGTCATCCAAGAGCCTGAAGAAGGTCATTGCAGCTCTGTCCAGTCCCAAAGCAGCCTCGTGTTCACCAGCACATCCCAAACAAACCCTAGACAATAACCACCCTCATCCGTTTCTGACAAGCGCACTTTTAGGGCCTCCTCAACCGAACGGAGTGATTCCGAGTGTCATTCAGGAAGCCCCTCTCGCACTGACGACCAAAACGAAAACACAGAGTAGGATTAATGAAACCATTGCTGCTGCGAGTAACAGCCCTTTTCCCTCCCCCGTCAACTTGAGTACAAGTGGGAGAAGAACCCCTGGCATGCCCTCGCCCTCTCCCCTCCTGCATAGTCACGGGAGGGACAACGCAGCGGGCAGCACTGCAACCGCAGTCCCCACGCAGCATCACCCGCACCCTGCGAAAACCCTCGTGGAACACTTTCGAGGCACGGACTCAGACATTCCTAGTAGCAAAGATTCAGAAGATTCAAACGAGGATGAAGAGGAGGAAGACGAGGAGGAAGATGAGGAGGATGACGAAGATGATGAATCTGACGACAGCCAATCAGGTTATTTCCTATTTTTAAAGTTAAACAAATTTTTTCTTTACGTTCTCTGTGAAGTAAAGCAGTTTAAGGAGCGTCTTTACGCACAGACGCAGGGTCCTGGCCATTCACCTTGTTGCGCACAGCTGTTGTGCCCTGGTTCCTTCCTTTGGTGGAGTGCGGGGGTAATTGAATTGGAAAGACAAGTTACCCAACTCGCCCATTCATATGACATTAAGTGAGCAATGTGCTTTAAAGTGAATACAAATATTACATGCATGACATGATTTCATCAGCTTAGTTCATTTTTATTTCCTTCAGGACACCTCATTTGTGTGAGTGAGTGAGTGTGTGTGTGTTTGTCATATATACTTGTGTATAAGCCGAGTTTTCCAGCACATTTTTAATGCAGTTTTTTGTGGTAAAATTATGTGCTTTGGCTAATATTCAGTTGGCTTATACTTGAGTATATACAGTAATCTCTTATGCTAAATTGTTAAGAGGCTAGTGTTAACATTTTTGAACAAAGGTCAAATGTGTAATCACAGTTATTCGAAAGTACCTGCCCACATTCCTGTATGCTTATGGATGTCCACATCCAGAGAATTAGCTGGTGCTCCTCCATTTTATTTGGATTCATTGTCTAGGCTACCCAGCCACCCCCACTTTCTTATTTCTGTTCTCTTTTCCTTTCCCTCTCTTTCTTGCCCCACAGAAAAGTTTTAAAGTTTTTGAATTTGTTACTGACCAACCATAAACCACACTATGCAATTTCTAGCAGCCAATAGAACTAGTCAGTTATGCAATCCAAAGTGTCTCTAAGGCAAACACAAAATACTTGTTTAAGGTGAGAACATCTTCCCCAGAGAAGACTTTTTTCCCTTGGGTTCCCATAAATAAAACTTTTCGTGAAACATAATGAGTATTAATATTCATAATGTTCCTAAACTTTAGTTATGAATCCCGTGATAAGCAGATAGCATCAAGCATCACACATCTGTCATCCCACAAATGGTGTTCCTCCGGGAACCATTAGGAAAGGAGTCCAAGTACCAACCCTGTGCTTACCACGCTTAGCCCAAGATTAGATTTTACGTGAGGGGGGTGGGGAGAAGAGGGAGGCCTTCAAAAAGTTCTCAGAAAAGTGGGATTACGAGAATGGAAACTTGCCACGAATTTTTTAAAGGCCCCCTCCTATCTGGAGGCGTGAGGAGATTGTACATTCTTTAGTTAACCTTCTTGAAATTTTGGATAGTGGTATGAATCTTAACCCAGAAATTCCATTGTACAAGAAAATTTTTATTTCTGTTCAATTCATTGTCATCTTAATATCTGCATCCCACCCTGATGTCAGAATATTTTGTCTTGGGCCTTCCCTCCCTGGGTCCCACTGAAGTCTGGGACACTTATGGTGCCAGGAAGAGAGGAGAAGAGGCCTGCTGTGTCAAGTCTGTCACAAGAGTATCCAGCATCCTCTTTGGCCAATACTGTTCTGAACCAGCCTTTGCAAGTTGGGTAGCATTCCTGTTCTGTCAGGGCAAGGCACACTCTCCCCTGTGGAATCCACGTACGGACACTTCTTCAGTGTCCGTCTGCACAGAAGGCAAACTTCAGTAAACTGCCTGCCCACTGACCCTGACCCACCCCTTGCTCTTTGTCCCAGAAAACGCTAAAGCTTGGCTTGAAACTGGGGAGGGCTATCTCATAGACAGAACAAGCTTAGACTGGTAAATCACTACATTATCCTGTCATGACCGTTTCTATAAGCTTCGTCTTTTGGGAAGTCTGGGAAACTGATAAAGTCTTGCACCTAAATTAAAAAATACCCCCACCCCCAAATGTTTAAAGCTATGATTCCCCCCGCCCCCCAGAAAATTGTTTGCTCAGAAGAAAGGATAATGGTAACAGGAGGCTTCTTGTCCTCCTCCTGGCCTTCATATACTTCACCAGTGTCACTGAGAAATCAGTTCCATTCTCACTGTACCTTAGTTTCTGCATTAAGTTAAAAGTGATTCTGAAACCAATAAGCAGAACTCACCATATGAATAGTGAGAACTGTTACATGATTAAAGTTTTGAGTAAAATTGCTACTTTAAATGAGGAATTTTGAGAATGTATAGTTTAGGTATGCTCCACTAGCTTATACTTAACAGTTGTTGCACTTATTCTTGGGGGAAGTTGCTCATTTGAGTTCTCAATTATAAATGCTAGTGCCTGAACAATCCCATTTAGTTACAAACTACAAACCCTTGGTGATTATCTAGTTATAATATACAATACTTCTTTTACTTCCCAGAATCAGATAGTAATTCAGAATCAGATACAGAAGGATCAGAAGAAGAAGATGATGATGATGATAAAGACCAAGATGAATCAGATAGTGATACTGAAGGAGAGAAAACTTCCATGAAACTGAATAAAACCGCTTCCTCTGTCAAAAGCCCTTCCATCAGTCTCTCAGCCCACTCAACACCTCGTAACCTCCACATAGCAAAAGCCCCAGGCTCTGCTCCTGCTGCCTTATGTTCTGAATCCCAGTCACCTGCTTTTCTTGGCACACCTTCTTCCACACTTACTTCAAGCCCGCACTCTGGTACCTACCCTTTATTTTTATTATTGTAAAGTAATATTCAAATTATAGCAAGAATTTTCATTTATACAGTGTTCTGGAGACGAGCTCATTGGAATCAAGTGTTACAGGTAGATTCTAAGCTGGCTAAGAAAAGCCAGCATTTACTTTTATTCTCTCTGCACTCCCAAATTAAGAATCTGATTGATGCCAGCTCTTAATTTGGTGTACTTCTCTGATTTTGCTTTCAGTTTGTGCTTAAAAAAATAGAGAATTTTATTAATATTTTGACTTTCAGATAAAACATGCCGTATTTTTTTCCTATTTGGCTTTTTATAAACTTCAAGAGTTGTATAAGCTTCAGTAAAAGTTTGTACATTTAATATTCCAAAGCTACTCTGTTCTCATCCAAGAGTGAAGGGAAAGTTGTATGTAGTGAAATACTGTGTTAACCAGTTCTTGCATTTCACACTCTTCTTGGCAACTTCTAATTGTGCTTTCATTTGCCATAAGCTAGTATGTCTTACTAATGTCAGATACACATATTCGTATCTCTGAAACTTGTCTGGGAGGAATCAATAATATCACCATCATACTACTATTTGTACTCTCGATTAAGTCAAACACCTTCTATTGTTATTGACTGTCGATATATCTGGACGTTTAGCAAGAAGGAGAAGCCTCACATTTTCAAAGAAACAACTATAAGCAGACATACCAAACCATTATCTATTTGTCCTCCTACTTTTCTCGTCATTTCTTTCATAACTATATTAAAGAGGAGAAAAATAGATGGTTTTACTTCGGATTGTTTTTCTTTAGCGAGAAAGGCTAGTTATTCTGCCGTTCAGGCATAGTGAAAAAAGAAAACACCTCTGCTTTATACATGTTCTGTTGGAAACATCTCTAAATGGTGTACGGGATTTAGAAGGATGCTGGATCATCCACGTCACTAAAGTATTACTCTTAAAGAGCACGTGCTATAGAAAGTCAAAAGGCGGTCATCTGTATTGACGGGCTGAATTTTCTCGAAGGCACATCCAAACGAAGACGAGTCGCGGAGGAGCGGGAGCTGCGTGTCCCTTTGGAATATGGGTACGACCTGAGTCTCTCTTTGCTTTCCCCAGAGGGGTGTGGACACTTGTGGTGGGAGCGGGGCGGGCTGCTGATGTCTTCTTCTCAACTGCAAATACAAGAAGTGAATGGCCTGTGTGAGAATTAGCATTCTCACTGGTGGATAGAGCAGGTGACATTAAAGCTACCTGCTATGGTGGCACTGGGATGGGATCATGCAGCCAGCTAAATGGCGTTCTCTGCCATTTGGCTGAAAGAGAACCCAAAGCAAGTCCTTTGGCAAAGGTCAGGAATGCAGTTAAGAATGCTAATGGATTTTTGTGAAGGTAGAATGAAAGGACATTGAAAACTGTGGACAAAATGAAGAATTCCAACCGAGTTCAGTTAAAATGGTTTAATGGAACTGACAGGTTTAGGAGGAGAGGTGCATGAGTGTCAAGGAACAGTGAGTCACTCTTCTCACTGAGAACTTTTCAGATACAAAAAATTATTATATGTAAACTATGCTACACTGTGCTATATATCGTATATAACTATATATACAGTATATAAACTATAGTGTATAAACTATATTGTACTGTGCTATATATCATATATAACTATATAGAGTATATAAACTGTAGTGTATAAACTGTGCTGTTCTATATATTGTATATAACAATATATACAGTCTATAAACTATAGTATATAAACTATACTATACTGTGCTATATATCGACTCATGGTTCTGGATATTGCTGTATGCCTCAAGTAATATCCGTTACAACTTTTTAGAATTGCTTTACTTAACTAAAAGTAAAAATAATTTTAGTAGTGCATGTTTGTGGATTGTACAGTTAAGGGATTGTTTTTATTTTCTGTGTGTCAGTCTGGTTTTCTAGGGAGCATGTGTACACTTTAATTGTTGTTTTTCTAGTTTGTAAACGCTTCGTTGCAGGTTAAGTACATATGTCCTAACCCTCATTTCTACTGTGTGTAGCTGGCAAAGGGAGACAAGAATAAGAAACGTTGGAGGGCGCATTCAAGGAGAAGCAGCATATTATACTCCATGTGGCAAGAAACTTAGACAGTACCCTGAAGTAATAAAGGTACATACTTTATACCAAGTAATGTGCATTTGGTGCCCATCCAGGATGCTGATGGAGAGAAACATGGCCATTCTTTCCTCAGATAAAGTCTTGTATGGGACTAATGTACTTACCCTAAATTGATCTCCTATAAATCTTTAGCCCTTTGATGGAATTTGCACAACATTAGTCTCCTGAGGATAGCTATTCATCAAAGCTGGGTTGTAATTATTAAAACCTGAAGTGGAAAAATATGTGATTTTTTTCAGTATCTCAGCAGAAATAGAATAATGGATATCTCAAGGGACAATTTCAGCTTCAGTGCAAAAATAAGAGTGGGTGACTTCTATGAAGCCAGAGATAGACCACAGGTATCCACTTTTTTAAAAAGTAGTCTTTAAACCAAAAAGTAGTACTTCATTGAAATAAATTTCAGTACACTCTGAAGTATTGCCTTTTGTTATTTATAAAGCTATACATATAAATTTATGGTAAACACTCACTAAGCCTTCAATTTCCTCTGTTTCCAGAGCAAGGAACTTTCACATAATAAATGCATTTTTAAAGCAAATCTTTTTTTTCTTCTAATTAAGTCTATTAGTAATTTTGTAATTTATGCAGGTACAGAACTATCTGAATGGTCATGACATATATAGGAAAGTTACAATAGGGTGATCTTATTATTATAAATCAGTTCAAAAGATCAAAAACATGCAGTCATTTAGGGGGGAAGGATTTTGTCCATTTGATTATGCCAGGCCATATGGTTATTCACAAGTTTGGTGGTTTTGTTCTTCTTCTTCCTTAAAATTAGAAAGATGAAATTTCTGCCATGGGCAGAAATTGACTTTTAAATATGATTTTTAAAATTTTGAACTTATTGTCCCCTTTGAGGTGGACGTGGTAGGTTAAGGACACAACTTCACCAATCAGAGCAAAGAACCTACCACAGAGGACTCATGTACGTTTCCTTTGCTGTTTTCCCTGATTCGTGTTCAGCTTGTCATTGTGTGCCATCAGGTTGACTCCACTGCCTACTACCAAACCTGTAAGGCAGGGCAGAGCGGTCCCACAAAGTTCCCAGGCGCCTGTCTTCATAGAAACACATCACTGCAGCTTTCCTCCGGTAACGCTGGAGGGTTCTAACCGCCCACCTGTAAGTCAGTAGTCAAGAGCTTTCGTCCCTGCCATCAGGGTTCTTCCTGATCCATACTCCTATTTCCTCTAGTTTCATTTGGCTCGACTAAAAGAAGTTCTAGCCGAGTAACCAGAAGACCCAGATCTAGTTCTGACATAAAGATTTATTTTCACACAAATCACTCACGTGCTACGTACAGTTTTTGCCAACCAAAAATTAAATGTCTTGCCCTTATGAAAATACCTGGGGAAAGGATGCAGCTGGCAAAGCTGTATTGCATGCTCGTTATTTGAGTTAGAATACAGTCAGACTCCCTATCCCTCAATTCCTTTATCGACCACATAGACACAATATACGCTTCCAGTCTCATAGGCTGGTGAAAGCCCCACTGCCATCGAGCCATTTCTGACTCGCGCAGCCCCGGTGGATGGATTAGCCGGGCTTCCGAGGCTGCAAATCTTCACAGAAGCAGGCAGTCTTATCACTCTCCTGCCAGTTGGAGGCCCTGAGTCACCGAGCTTAAGGTTAGCAGTCCATTGCTTAATGCATTACACCACCAGTGCCCCTTCTATTATAGTTGAAATGAGATTGATTATGTGCATACCCTGTTTCCCCGAAAATAAGACAGTGTCTTATGTTAATTTTTGCTCCCATAGATGTGCTGGGTCTTATTTTCAGGGGACATCTTGTTTTTCCATGAAGAAGAAGACGGTACACATTTATTGTTGAACAACCAAAAAAGGAAATTTATTACCTGTATACGGTACGGTAGTAGTTGTCATCACAAACCAGTATAACCAGACAAACTGTGAATCCTACAGTATCAAGAATTTCTTGTTACTGCCATTATTTCCATGTACAGCAATCTATGGTGCATTTACTCACAATCTATGGTGCATTTACTCACAATCTATGGTGCATTTACTCACAATCTATGGTGCATTTACTCACAATCTATGGTACATTTACTCACAATCTATGGTGCATTTACTCGCACTTCCTGTCTGCTCCGGCTGCGCTGCGGCCAACGGTGAGCTGCGCGGCAGCACCTACCGCTACAGTCCAGAGTTAGGTAGCTTCGGGGGGCCTTATTATGGGGAGGCCTTATGTTTGGGGAGGTCTTATTTTCGGGGGATGCCTTATATTTCAGCGAGAAGCAAAACTAAGTAGGTCTTATTTTCGGGGAATATCTCACTTTCGGGAAAACACGGTAAATGTTTCAAAACAGCTAATATGCTCAACCGTGTCAAGTTGATTTTTTATTTTTTTGGCTTGAGCCACCTCTTTCCACTTCTTTCATCCATTTTACTGCTCAAAAAGACATTTTCCTGGCATTTGATATTTTCTACTGTGAATAGTCAGGCTTTCCCATCCTATGGAAAAGGCCATCCACAGTCTGTAGGTGATTTTGTTCTGGGAACTCAGAAATTAAGGGAATTTCCCGAGGTCACTCAGTACCAATAAGGCAGAAGCATAACTGGAACCTGAGAGGTTTCTGGGTAAGAAAGAAAGTTTGGTTTGTTTGTTTTTGCATAGATCACACACACACACACACACACACACACACTTTTTTGCTATTGTTAATGTTTGTAAGAAGCAAGTTGTGTCCAGATCCACCTGTGTTTTCACTAGTAGTTCTAAAATGCAAAAATTTATTTATCTGAGGTTTAGCTTTTTTACAGAAATATAGTCTAGGATTTTTCTTTTATACATTAAAAACAAAATTTTTGGACTCAAAATAAAGCCGTTATTAAATAGGTTCTCAGAATTTTAATGAGAAACTATACTTCCTACATATTCTACATTAACTCTAGTTCAAAACATAATAATTAAAAGATAATATATCCTATAAAAATTCTTCTCGGTTTTTAATTTGGGAGTTGTATTATTAAACCCTTACTTAAATATGCCAAAGATACCATTATTTTTGTAAGATTAATAAACTTGTTCTGAAAGGAAAGCTAATTACTGTTCAATACATAAAGGAATTTTAGCTTTTATCAGTGATAATTAGACTTAATCTATAAAGTCTCATTAAGCAAAGCAAAATGTTCTTTGACATCCATTCACTTTCTATTAAACATAATCAGGGTTTTAAAAATGCATATTATCTTGTTGGGAGATCAAAACCAATCAAGGAAAATATGATAAAATACTAAATCTAGACTACTTAAGCTCCCAACATAGAGCTTACTGGGGAAAATATTAGCAGTTTTGAGAGCACTATTCTCATTGAAAATATTAGTCTGTGGGGTTCATTGCAGGATAACTCTTAGGGGATGACAGGTAAAAGGCAAGTAATCTAAGAAAGTGTTTTAGTCCATTAGAAATGCATATTATTGTATAACCATATTTGTAAAGCCATTTATATCCTCTATGAGTAATGTAATAATGATTAAAAATGTATGTAGTTGCTCAGTAATTTCATTTCTAGGAAAATGGACGTAAAGGTGGTGTAGTTTTGTTTGTTAACAGTGATATATAATTTTTTGATTGGCTCACATTTTGAGGCCCGGCAAAATTGGGTTTGGAACAAAGAAAACATTACCGTGAATGGTGATTCTTATGTGTGTGCAGTATGCCTGCCTCTGTACAAGTTCTATAAATGGCATGATGGCTAATTTGTAAGTAAATAAAACCATTTAAGCTTGCACATTAAAAGGCTGGAGAAACTGTGTGGAAGTTTAATGATGCATGTAATGGTTTGGGTACAAAGGTGGTTTCCTTTCTACTCTCTTGCTCTGTCCACATTTTCTGAAATTTGTTTGCTATACTACTGTAGAAACAACCTCCTCTATTTTAAAAATAAAGAACTTCCACTTACTGCTACTGTTTCCCATGCTACATATATTTGCTTTTGGTGACTGAGAGCAAATGCAGCTTATTAGTATTCAAAATTACCCCCCTAATAAAGCATTCAGCTTGGAAAATATATTTTCTGTTTTTTCTTAAAGCTGACCAAAGATGTGCCCAGTTTGGTTCTGTGATTTTAAAATTACAACAGGGAGATTTAAAGGCTGTACATTTTAAACATGAAGCTTAGGAGATAGTTTTGTTTTGTCATAGACACAGGCAGTGGAGTGCAACAGTTATTATGTTGAACAGGTTAATGTTTTTGACTCGGTATTTCTGGCCTTGAGATGGTGATCACACATGGATTTATTCATAACAAATCCTTGTTGAAAACATTGAATAAATTTGTATAACACAATCACATGGTAGGTATGAAGGTTCACATTTATTGAAACTTAAGTAGCTGATTATTAATGGAAAGAAAGACAATAACCTAATTATCTGTAAAACAAGAAATAACGAAAAACCGTAATTGACAAAAAAATGGGGAAAAACCAATATAGTTATCTTTTTACTTCGGTCTACAAGTGGTAAAAGATCGTTTGTAGCATTAGCTACCTGTCAGCCTCTATCAGTTGTTAAATATCTAGCACTTCCCACTTGCTTCTATGAGATCCAGGATTTTAGAAGTGCTAAACGGTGTAGAATGAAACAGTCCGTAATACTCTTTATAGGCGCTGACTGGCTACTTTTGATTAACCGGCTAAACTTTTTTGAAGAGGGTATAAAGAGATTTCTTATAAATTCTGCTACCTCGTGTTATAAAGAACTGTTGAGCTTACTGTCTGTCACTATTTTCACGTTATTTTGTTTTTGTTTGCCAGAAGAGTAGAAATTAATGCTGGACTGGAAGCATTTTGCACATGTTGTTGCTAAGTGCTACTGATTGCCAGCTCCTAACAACGCCGTGCAACAGAGTAGGGCTGATTGCCCCATCGGGTTTTCTTGGGCACGATCTTCTTGGAAGCCCACCACCGGGTCTTTCTTCCCCAGAGCTCCAGAGGGGATCAGCCTTTCAGATAGCAGCCAAATGCTTAACCTTTGCACCACCCTTGATAAATATTAAATAGAGTTCACTTTATTGACTCAAATGTGATATTTAGATCAAAAGAATTCACATTTCTCTTTTTAAAAAAGAGATCACATATATGATCTACTTTGAAAATGATTTTTTTGTTTCATTTTGTTTTATGTGAGCTGTAGAAACAAGACATTTAAACAGTAATATTACAATAAAGTTTTTCGGTTATTTGGATGTTGTTTTGTTTTGTTTTTCCCCAGGAAGCCCCAAGCCTGCCTTGAGAGTATTTCATGTCTACTATACTTGGTGGGGGTGTGGAGAAGGCTTGGGAAAGGTTAAAAGTGATTCTGAAAATACAGCTTTTCTCTGAGATTTCTACTCATCGTTTTTAAAAAAGATATTTCTACTTTTAATGGCACAAAGTCATGAGAAAAGTAAAATATTTACCATTGTTATCAAGAAGCCCTTTTTAGTAAATGTTTGTGACAAATATTTAATATGCCAGGCATTTTTTTTCCAAATAAATTTTCTGTAAAAGCATTTTCTATACAGAAAAATGTGAGAACGTTTCACTAAGGAAGTGAAAACGAAAGCCTGACTCTGAGCGAAGCCTCCTCTTCCTAGGGAAACTGGAGAGTCCAGGAGAACAGAAACCACCACTGGCTTAGAAAAAAACGTACTTTCTGGACACAAGGCACAATGCTACCCCACTAAAACCAGGGTTTGTTAATGAAGCATAATGTGGCGGGGGGGTGTGCGTATTTGATGATAGGCAGACAATCAGCAGTGTCTGGCACAATTGCAATGCCGGTAATTATTTCAAATATGTGAAGAACAAAAGATTGAGAGTCAGCAACCGAAGTTCTAAGTCAGCTCTGCTGTTAACTGCCACACCTAATGCAAAGTAGCTGTCCACACATGTGGACACAGAGAACAGGAACGACCAGTACCAGAAACGGCTAAATCTGGACATTTATGTCACTCATGTACCAGGTAGGACTTTTGATGGCTAGGCAAGGCCTATACTAAGAGGTCAACTCTATGAATTAAAGCGTAGTCCTCAGGAGGTATCAAAAACTGTCATTCTTAGAGGGTAGCCTAATGTGGTTAGCTACAAAGTCAGTATGTACCATACCTAATTTTCTCAACTGCCTCTAATAGATGCCTATCCCTACACCTACCTAACCCCCAGGATAACCCTTCTTCCTCTTTCTTATTTTTAAAATGCTAATATGGTAGCAAAAACTTAAATGACTAGAGTAGTTTAAGAATCCCTAATGCTCAAAAATGTGTATCTTTCATGACCTACTTCTGGCACCAAGTCAATTAAAATAGACTTAATACGAAACTGTAAAATAGGTATAAGAAAGTTCAACAAAATTCTGATTTTTTTCTTAATATTGACTTTAATATTTTCCCTAATATATGAAATAGCAAATTCCATTTAAAATATTTGATGCCTTAAGTATATTATTTTGAAAACCTGAGGTCTACTTATCTAGGCATTAATTCCCTCATCTGCACTATGAACTAGGTACATTTGGAGGTCTTTATGATTATCTTCCTTTTATAACATATTAAAGTTTTAACATTAATGAAGGAGTGTGAAAGCACCATTTCAAGGGGAAAGATTGTAAAACATCAACTTTATTTCCAAAGTTAAGCTACAGTTAAAATTTACTGAAAATCGTTTAACCAACTTTGCAAATGATCAATTTATTGAATGACTGACTAACAGGCCTAAAATTGTCAGACAGAATATCTTAATCCAGTTTGAAAACACTCACTGCAGCTATTTCCAAAGGTAAGGACTGGGGTAGATAAAATCGTAACCCAGAAAAAATATGAGTAAGAAAGTTCATTCATTCATTCGCAGATTTAACATTGACTACTGGCATCTCAAATAATAACATGGGAAATGACATTTAAAGGCCATCGTCAAAAAATCCATTGCTAACTAGTCAACTTTGACTCATAGGGACTTTATAGGACAGAGTAAAACCGGACCGTGGGCTTTCCAAGGCTGTAACCTCGACAGAAGCAGGCTGCCACCTCTCCGGTAGAATGGCTGGTGGGTCAAACCACCCACCTTTCTGTTGGTAGCCACCCCTGGGGCGCCTGCATTTAATGCATGTGGCAGCAAATCCATAGTAAAAACTGTCGCAGTAAGCCGTGGAGATCCTAAAGCTTAAACTTAAATATATCCTCCGTAACTTGGCAAGTGCATCATTTAGTGACTTGGCGGTTGGTGGACTGGTAGCCGTTGACTTCATTTACTTATGTACGGCTTTACCTTTGATAAAAAAAATCCATTTACAAATTAAAAACAAAAACCATCCAAGACAAGAGTGAGGCAGGACTGAGACTTGACAGCATATACATTAAGACCAAACCATGTGACCAAGTAAACCACAAATAGACTCTAGATTTCAGTGACATTTGGGAAACCCAGTTACTTAGACAATTCAGCGTCTGCAAGGTGAAGACAGGCACTAGTTTATAAGCTATTCCTCCACCTTTCTGTTTTCACTGAGGTCTCCGCCCCTCCCGCCAGACCGTCTTCAATCCCAGTCCCTTGGTGTTAGAAATCCCTTCCCTGCCCTGCGCCCCTCCCTGGTTTGCATCAGACGCTCCGTCTCATGTGGAGAACCGAGTATGTCCTATTCGCTCTCGTTGCCTCTCCACGTCCGTCGGTGCTCTCGGTAGGGTCACTGATCACCTCAGTTAGGACAGTTTGACTGCAAGTTTTTGTGAAAACTGTTGGTTCTTTCCTTAAGGCCTCTGTCGCTCACCTGTAGATAATGTTACGCTAAGTGTCACAACCAATGTTTCTGTAATAGAAACTCGTGTTCATAAGGCACACGGCCTTTCAGTATACTTTCAATTACGTCACTTATTTACCTTATTTGGTTCAGTCTTCTGAAATAAAACATGAATTCTGTTATTCTCTCCTACAGCATTTTTACAAGTGAATATATTGTTGGCCAAGTAATAAATTAGTGACTGTTAGAAGCAGAAACTATATAGGGATAACACACTTAATAGAGATCATCTATTATATTTTTATCCATATTTAAAATTTTTCTTAGTCAAGAGATTATTTTTAAAGACATATTTACTATGTCTTAAAACTAGGGTCGCTATTTGTTAGACTTGACTTGATGGCAGCGAGGGTTTTTGTTAGTAAAAACTGAAGGGAAAATTAATAAATTAACTCTGATACTGATTTTATCGATAACAGCACATATTGTGTGAATCGGTTATATAAATTGTAGTTTTTTTCTTGATGAAGAGTTTATTAAAAAGTCACGACTTTATTTTCCATAGTCCTTTTAAAGCCACAATTCTTTGGGCCGTTCAGTGACTTGAAGCTGGAATGAAAGCTTCCGCTTCCCCGGCCACCCTTTTCTCATGTTCAGTAGCCTACGACTCAGAAAGCATTGCATCCGACTCAATCATGCAGTTCCCTTTGATAGCATTTTCCAAATGCCCAGGGCAGAAAATTGTAAATGATAGTGTCATACTATTTGTCTGGTACGTTTAGGGGCACGGATGTGTTCTTCCATTCCCTTTCTGACACAGGTATGTTTCCCTAGCATAATAAAACACAACTACATAAAGTTAGATCTGGGTAAAAGAAGTTGATGGAGCCCCTTAAATCTTTTCCAAAAATTGATTTTTATATTAATAAGATACTTTGAAAACCGAATGCAGATTCAGTTACAGACTCTTTTATTAGTCTCTCTCTCTCCTGCTCCCAGTGTCACAAATGCCACTTTTTTATTTTCCAACTTATGTGGTGCATGCTGCCCTATTGCCTGTGAGTAGAACAGAAAACTGAAAACCGAAACTAGTCAAAAGCCTCCCGTGCTGGTGAACATGAAAACGTATTGATGGCTTCCTTCTGAGTGGTTTATAGCCTGAACATGCAGGTGATACAACTATTGCTCCTCTTGACATAATTTTGAAACCTCATTTCAAAATTCTCAGTTTTCTCAGCATTTTAAAATTATTTTAGTTTGAGAATTACTGAAAGGGCTTGATAAAGTATTTTTAACATATAGAAATGTAACTGTGTGTACTCGTTTTTCATTTATTTTTACTGAGCATTCTTCCTTGTCATAACCTTGGCTGTGCTTTTATGACTGAATATTTTGACGAGTCACTTTTCAAGTATAAGAACAACTTTCTAACACCAATTAGGTATACATAGTTGTTGAAGCATCGGTTTTAAGATGAGACAGTCCTGAGTCTGAATGACAGCTCTAGTCCATGCTAGTGCTGTACCTGAGGCAAGTCACTTAACTTCACTGTGTGTGCATTTCCTCTATAATGTAGGGACAATAAAACCTACCTGATGAAGGGGAGCGCTTGTCAGGATTAAGGTATATCATTTATTCAAAGTGCCTGAAACATAGTGAGATTACCATTATCCATTTCAGTAGCATGGAATAGTATTTGTATTTTTCGTACCCGTTTCGTGGAAATAGTCAGACTCATAGTGATTAGAAACGACAGCATGAAATGTGACTCAGGAAATCTGTATTGCTTTAGTGTCTCTGTTGGTCCAAATGAAATTTGTAGCTCAACGCTCTTTCTAGAGAAGAGCTTATTTAACAGATTTTCTTACCTACCCTTTCCATCAAAGGACTCAACTGTATAAATATGTACATATTACTATAATTAAACATTATTTTAAAGGAACACCTCTACTATATGTGAACTTATTACTTTGGATGGTAAATCGTGGAATATGACATGTATTTATATTGATTGATATATATGCAATAGATGACAATTAGATGGTATCTGCATACATAACAGAGTTAATTTACTGTATAAAACATGAGTATTATGTTTGTGGGTATGGTAATAATTTTTTTGGTAAGCATTAATACCAAACTAGTTCCAAGGAGTTCAAGATTGAAGAAATCCCCAAAGTCCAGCTCTTCCCACATGTTATGTCTGTTTTATTCCCCACCTCCCTGGAGTACATTCCCTCACATTTCTGGTTTCTGTGAAATCACTACAGTATCCCACGGAAATTCCGGGAGGTTTGAGGAAACATCTCAGGTGCTGGTGGATGATGCTCAGTCCAAATTCCAAAGGCCAGGCAGGAGTAAGCTAGATGGTGGGTCCAGTAGACCAGCTTCACTCCCGGCTCTTACTACTGATGAGATTACACCCCCTGCTTCTCGGCGGGTTCATTTTATACGCAGCAAAGTGACATTGCAAGGAAGCCTGTTCACAATCACTCACAGGTGAATCCTGTCAGTCTCTTCCCCCACCTTCTTAGCAGACCCATGCAAGGAAAGGTCCTTGGGTTAGAATTACGTGCTGCAATCAAATTAACATACAACCCTTCACCCAACTATAGTAATCTTTTCCACCCCTGGACTGTATCTTATTTATGCACATATGACTTGGAGGCTCTAGGAGGAGGTCTCCAGTCGGCATTGTCCTCCTCCTAAATCTTAATCAACCAGCCGTTTTTCCAGGCCACTGCCCTCTCAGCTGTAGCACATCATTCCTTGCATCCACTACGAGTAACAGTAACCAAGGTCACCGTTAAAGAGTGGTACCATTCACACCCTCTACTAAACTCAGGTTTTAATCCCATTCTCTCATTGTTCCTTAGATAATGCCCTACAAAATGGGACAGGCATTTGGAATCCAGAATTATATCACATAAGGGATTATGGTTCTAGGGACCATATTAATTGAGTATAACTTTGTGTCTGCCTCATTCAGGAGACAAGTGGAAATCTTAAATATGTATATGCAAGTAGACAGGATAATATGCACCTGGTGGTGCTGCTGTGGTAGAATTCTTACCTACCACGAAGGAGACCGGGTTTGATTCCCAGCCAGCCCACATGAAGTGACCACTCATCCATCAATGGAGGCCTGTGTTGATGTGATGCTACACAGATTTCAGCGTAGTTTTTGTTGTAATTATTAAGATGGACAGAAAATCAGCTAATATAAACTTTACGGGCTGCAGAGGTCTTCCCATCTTGTCGTGTAGGGAATCAGCATGAGTTGAGGCGTAACTCGACGCCAGTTTAACAAGAACAGCACACAACAAAGACAACGCCATCAGAAGGTTATGAAGGTGATGGTGACTCTTGTGGGCAGTTCCTGTGATTTCTCAAAAGCCTATTATGTGATCACTCTCGCAGAATGATCACTCTCGCAGAATCTTGATAGGAAGAGATTTTAGGAAAATTGGTGAGAAAAAAGAAAAAGGTCAGAATAGTTGTACCAAGGAATTTCCCCCCCCTCGATCTGAACAATCAGCATATTCATTCTGAAAGTCATCTGTCTCGGGAGAATTTCCTTGTGAAATCTTACCCTGTTCACCCTACAGCGAATCTTGCCCTTTCAGACTCCCCCCACCCCCAAATTCAAAGAACAGTTGAGAAGGAACCCAACTGGAGTCCCTAGAGGATGCCAAAAGTGCCACTTTGATGTGTAAATCCAAAGAGTGTAGAATTCTCCTAGGTTGGAGAAATGTAAATATTGCCTTCAGAAGTGGGAAGCAACACTGCTTTATAGATGCGGTGAGCCTAAAGGAAGCTGTCCAATTTCTTTCGTTTGATGTAGTCAGTCATTCAAACTTGGTGCTTCAATCCATTAATTCATTGAGTATTGCAAAATTCAGATAGTCTTTTTTTCCCTTTCATTTGTTAGTAGTGGTACATATATAAAGAGAAACTTACGCTCATCTGTAATTTGGATAGCCTACTATTGCAGTTGATCACAAGAATAGTCGATACAGGTGTGATACAAACAATATTTTCAAATATCCCCAACTTTCCAGCCTTTATAATTTAGAGATGGTGATTGGGTTATATGAGGGGGCTTCAGAAATTTTGTGGAAAAATTCCATTTTGTCACGAAGGTTTTGAATCTGTCCTATACATGTAGGTGTTCACAGCAAGACTATGAACAATTATAGATCAATATTTAATAAAATCCCTAAGATTTATGCCATTCTTTAAAATTTTAAGTATCTGTAAATGGGTGGGTTTTTTTTGCATGCTCTCATGTTTATTTTGTTTGTGATATATTTTTATCAAATGTTAATTCAAGGGAATGCAGTGGTGTCTTTTGAAAGAAGAGGATGTCATTCCTCGCGTCAGGACCATGGACGGCCGTAGAGGAAGACCACCAAATCCAGACAGGCAGCACGCAAGAGAGGAGGCAAGAATGCGTCGTCGGAAGGGTCGACCTCCTAATGTTGGAAATGCCGAATTCCTAGATAACACAGATGCCAAACTGCTTAGAAAACTGCAAGCTCAAGGTAAGAACATGTATAATAGTCATTGCTTTTAGAAAAAAGTATTACCGTATATACTCATCTATAAGCGGGTTTTTCAGCACGTTTTTAAAAAATCATTTTATTGGGGGCTTGTACAGTTCTTATCACAATCCATCCATCCATCCATCCATGGTGAAAGCACATATGGACATTTGTTGCCCTCATCATTCTCAAAACATTTGCCTCCCTCATGAACCCCTCATAATTCATAAATTATTATT
>NW_022103900.1:16148364-16150461 GCF_000313985.2 Echinops telfairi
TCACCCACCCTTCTGTTGCCCATCCGCCAGAGAGGAGGTTATATGTAGATCCTTGTGATCGATTCCCCCTTCCCTCCCGGTATCGCCACTCTCACCGCTGGTCCTGAGGGGTTCATCTGTCCTAGATTCCCTGTGGTTCCAGTTCCCATCTGTACTGCTGTGCATCCTCTGGTCTAATCAGGTTTGCAAGCTAGAATTGGGATCATGATAGTTGGGGGGAAGAAGCGTTTAAGAACTAGAGGAAGGTTGTGAATTTCATTATTGCTACACTGAACCCTGAGAGACTCATCTCCTCCCCTCTACCCCTCTGCAAGGGATGTCCAGTTGTCAGCAGATGGGCATTGGGTCCCCATCACACACTCCCCTCATTCACGATGGTATGATTTACCACCCCCACCCCCACCCCGCCTTTGGTGCTTGAAGCCTGGCCCCTTTGGCCCTTCATGATCACACATGTTGGTGTGCTGCTTCCGTAATGCTTACGTAGTAGCAGCTACTTTCCCTCCTTACCAAGGATGACACAACTGTGAAAAGTCATTTTACTGTGGCATTCCCCTGCAGTCAGCATGAAGAGAGCATCGTGTGTGTGTGTGTGTGTGTGTGTGTGTGTGTGTGTCCTGTGCATGGCAGCATACTTGCCGAACTGGTTCGGGGATTTCTAAGAGAAATGAAGGTGGCATTTTCTGCCACACTGCTCTCTTGGCTTGTCTAAGATTAGGCAAGTTTCTTATGTGTCTTCTTCTTCATAATGGAACTTACACCACACAATGGTTGCTTTAAAGTGAGTGGCTGTAGAGAATTGTTCATAATGCTTTCTGAAATTTTGTGTTTTTCAGAAATAGCTAGGCAAGCAGCACAAATAAAACTTTTGCGAAAACTTCAAAAGCAGGAACAGGCTCGGGTTGCCAAAGAAGCAAAAAAACAGCAAGGTAGGCAACTTAAAGGACTACAGAAACATGAACAGTGAATTTGGAAAATCCACGAGAAACTTCTCTGCTTCTCATATCTGTGCTCGGTTTTTTCCTCACAGCAATAATGGCTGCTGAGGAGAAGCGAAAACAAAAAGAACAGATAAAGATTATGAAACAGCAGGTATGTTTCTGCATTAGAACTGATTTCCAAGGCACGAAGCTTATTTGAGGGACCTATTTGTATAGGTATTTTTGAACATTACTTTTATTTTGCTGTCTTAAATAACTGTATTTCACATTGATGTGTCTTTTTTTAGAAAGCTGCCATCTTCCATTAGTTGAAGATTTGCCTCATGCTTTAAAGTGTTTTGTCTCCATGTTAAAAAAAAAAAAAGATTAAGTAAATGGTTAATTTAAGTCTTTTTAATATCCCAGTAGATTTTTATTTCAGCCGTTTTATTGACATGTACTTCAGGCCAGTTTGACTAGGGCAACAAGTCCAGTGACACGCATACATGTATAAGAGAGTTTTACATGGAGAAGTCATTATACATCATGAAAGCTTCACAGCCCGGTCTAAATATTGCTACATGCTGTGCACAGACTGCAGGAAGGTCACTGGCCTGTGGGGGTAGTCGCGTGGACCCAACCTTAGCGGAAACTTGGCAGGGCTCCAGCAGCTTCGGGGTCAGTGACAGAGAGAGTGTGGTTCCCAGGGCCCTCCTTATGAGAAGGCCACACCCCCAAGGATGCTCCATCAAAGGACAGGCTGGATATCACTTTTACACATCTTGGAGTTGACATGAAATTATCTACCTACCACAGTTCGCATACCATACAATTTATTGGTATAGATACATTAAAAAGGGGTGTGCAGCCATCACCACAGTCAATTTTAGAACAGTCTCTTCATTCGTGTACCCATAAGTATTAGCTTCCCACTCTTCCCCCAGCCTCCTCTGCCATAACTCTAAGGAACTTTTAACCCAGTTACTATCGCTATAGATTTACCTCCCAGCAGACTTTAAACATTAGTTTACATCCTGAACAGCTTTGAAATGTTATAAGCCAACATATCAATAAATGAAGGATATTACTTACATGTTCATCTTTTAATAACATGTCTACCGTAAGATATATAAAGCATTCTAAAGTTAGAACAAGACTCAATGCCATAGAGCCAGTT
>NW_022103900.1:16151562-16159968 GCF_000313985.2 Echinops telfairi
CAATTTACTAGAAGAAAGTATTCTTGTGTTGAGGGAGTACTTGAGTGGAGGCCCAATGTCCTTCTGCTACCTTAATACCATAGAGCCAGTTTTGACTCATAGATGCCCGCTAGGACAGAGAAGAACTGCTCCAGTGAGTCCTTAAGACGGTAAATCTTGGCAGGAGCTGGCAGCTACATTTTCCTCCTGTTGAGTGCCTGCTGGGTTAGGACTGCTGTCCAATGCGTCAACCCCTATGCCACGAGTTAGTAAAACCAAGAAAAAGTGATCACTGGTTCTGAAGGCTTTTGGAGTCATTTAAAAATTACTACTGTGAAAAAATAAAGAAGCAAATATTATTTTAGCAAACCCAGGGTTCTGTGTTTTACAACTCTTATCTATAATCTTTCTCTCCTATGTAGTTTCAAAATTAAATTTAGATAAATTAAGTAATTGTAAGCTATTATAGGTAAAATATTAAGAAAGAAGGTATCAAACATCACTTAAGAAGCGAACATGTGAACCCATCTCTGTCTACTTACCCACCATTAAAGCAGGAAGGAATGTGAAGAAGTTGTCATCTTCCATTTGTTAGAATTTTATCTTACTGGCCTTTTAAAAAATTACCATCTTTAAAACACACACACACACACACACACACACACACACCTTTGAACAACAAATCATTGTTTCTGGGTATGAAATAAAAATCCGTTTGTTCTATATCGATCGCTGCTAAATAAATAGATTGGGTTGGGTCTGTTGTGATGATCACAGGTCCCACCTACTTTGGGCTGCTGCTGTGAGGTGCCATCGAGTAGGTTCTGACCCGTAGCGACTTCATGTACAAGCGAGCAACACACCGCTCAGTCTTCCACCAGCCTCACAGTCGGTCCTGTGCCTGAGCCCATTGTTGCGCCACTGTGTCGATCCATCTCGTCAAAGGCTTTCCCCTTTTTAGTTGCCCCCGTGTTTTGCCAAATATGATGTCCTTCTCCAGGGACTGGTCTCTCCTGACAATAAGCCCAAAGTATGTGAAACAGCATTCGTGCCTGGAAGGAGCGCTCTGGCAGTACTTCTTCCAAGACAGATCGGTTTGGCCTTTTAGCAGTCCATGATATATTTAATATTCTTGCCAGCACCCCAGTTCACATGCATTGATTCTTCTTCAGTCTTCCTTATTCAGTGTGTCCAACTTACACATACATATGATGCAAGGGAGAATACCATGGCTTGGGTCAGGCTCACCTTCGTCCTCAAAGTATTGTTGAGTATGCTGAAGAGGGCTTGTGCAGCAGATTTACCTAAAGTCTATGAGTCAGCAGAACCCATCAGTACCTTACATTTAGTTTTGAGACCTAAAATGTAGAAGTGGCCATATCCTAAATCCACATAGTCTTTGCTGTTCCTTGAAAAAGTACAACAATCTCAAGGCCCTAAAATGATAATGCAAATGAGCTGGTTTTAGAGATTTATCAAGATACTTATCTTAAAGCCAGCCTCAGAAAACCATCTGATTCATCCCTTATGGCCAACAAAGTACAGAAAAACCAAAGTACAGAATAAATATACTCACACCTTCCTTTGCTAATGCCATTTTAACGTCAGCACTGGATTTAAAAAAGGCTATCTCAGCTCTTCTCATCTTCTGGACCAGCAACACCACCTGATAACACATTACAGTTTCAAAAGGTACAACTAACACCTGGAAATTGTAGCAGGTATTCTAATATACAGCAATATAAAATGTGTTGGCCCTGGAAATTCTAAGAGAAGTCAGTGTGATTTGGAAGTAGGAAAGTGAGGGTTTGGGGATCATTGGGTTATTTTTGTGATACTGCGCCGGCAGCCTCCTCATCTCATGACAGCTCAGGCCTCTCAGAGGGGTTTGTGAGTGTGGGAATACTAACCGTGTGCTTCATAGCCTATGAGATACTATTTTTAAGTCAAAGGTAAGGCTTTTATCAAAATTTCGGTAATCACAAAATTCTAAAACCCAGCCAGTAGCCAGGACATGAAGTGGTGCCCTGTGACCAGCCCTCTGCAAGGCTGAGTTGAAATGAGTTCGTGCTAAGTACTCTTACGGATTGTTCTGAAGTTGGCTTGCTCAGTTTGAAAAGAGGTGCCATAGTCTGTTATTCAGCATGCAAAATAAGAAATTATAGAAATTTTTGTTAATAATCTATTGTACTTGTGTGGTGTTTTGTCCTTTAAAAAGTTTTCAAATTTAATACCAATGAAAATAGAGGTCAACCATCTGTCCCCAATTTATAGACGAGTAATTACTCTTTGGTGAACATCATCCAATGACTGTAGCTAACCCAATATCAGACATAGATTTTCTTAATCCTCTGTTGTGCTGTCCTATATTCAGTTCAAATTGTGGTGATTTTCAGTTTGTTTGTTTGTTTGTTTTGTAATTTGAGGCTTTATAAAGATTTCCACATTATGTAAGTTACATCAGCTTGATTTACCCAGTTTTTATTTGTTTATTTAGCATGTACTTTACAAATAATGTTGAGAAATTTTATAAACCCATTTATTTGGCATGAAGATATATATGTTGTTAAACTAAATTATTAGACTCGGGCAGCCCTTGGTAGTTTTGTAATTACATTTTTAAATGGCTTTATTCCATTTAAACATTTTTTACCTAGATACTTATTTTATTTCATCTTAAATCATAATTTTTCCTGCAGGAAAAAATTAAGAGAATACAGCAAATCAGAATGGAAAAAGAACTTCGAGCTCAACAAATCCTAGAGGTAGAATTCTTGAATTTAAGATAATAAAAGTAGTAGAGTCATATTTTTTAAGTCTGAAAAATGAAAATTTTGCCTACATATCCTCTCAGTCATCCAAAATAACTTGTAAGAAATTCTCTTTAAATATAATCTATCATACCAAGTAAGGCCTTACCTGGGTCAACCTTATTTAGCAAGCGTATCTAACCCTAGCAGTTAAAACCCCGAAAATAAGACAAAAGAAAAGGGAAAGTTCTAAGCCACTTATCTGGTTGACATAGAGTTCGTGTAGTTAAACTCATTTACTTTTAGAGAGACTACTAGGGTTTCTAGACAAATAATGACTATAAGGTAGAAATAAAAGTATACAAAAATAAGCAATAGAAAAGTGAAAGTAAAATACTAATTTTAGAAAAACAGCTTAACCAACTTAGAGACCTGGTTTCTAATGCAATTCCCACCCCACAGCTGATTAGAACTGAGCTAACAGCAGCAACAAAAAAATAATAGCCCAAATTCAACCAGTCAAGGAAAAACTTTAACCAGCATATCTGGGAACTCAAAAGCCTAGCAACCGTCTGCAATCTTTTCGTTGAAAACAAAGCAATTTCCACATCATAATAGCCCAAAGGCATTAATCAATGGAACTGTGCTGTATAACTGATGATCAAAATAATTGCCCCAAATCATCGAGAAAAAAACAAATTATGCTTCGTGTAGTGTATCTATGCAGACATATGTCTCCATTTTTTTATCCAAGATTATGAAAATAAACTTTTAATGTTTAAATTGAGTATAATGGCTTAGCTACTCAGGAGATTTCTTCTACTTTCAAAAGCGGTTCACTCCCCAGGGCCCTGGATACCCGAGATTTTCTGTTATGGTACTTTCCCTTTTGTAAATATATATGTCCTTTATAAAAAAGGAAAACAAAACCTACTTCAAATTAATTTTTGAAAACCCCAAATTGAAAATATTTTCATCCTAAAGTTAATTGACAATAACCAATATGAAACTATTAGATACTTAATGGCCTTAAGATGCGACTCAAATTTGATATAATGGTCTTGATAGTCAAAATGCTTCATGAAAGATTACAGGTTTCCATTCCATTAAAAAAAGCAACAACACCTTTAATAAACTGCAAGCTACAGAAATAGGACAATTCAGATACTATATCTTGTTTAAATCATTCGGGTAATGGATCTCTTTGCCCTAATTTTCAAGTTTTAGAAGAGAAATTTTGAGTAAGGTGCATATTTTAGTGTCTTGATGATTCATTTGTGAATTAATTTTTATTTTTATCAGTTAAAATCCACCTAGGCTTCTAGAGTTTTATTGAAGTCTTGCTTTACTTTCAAAGATAAAA
Organism: Echinops telfairi; assembly: GCF_000313985.2. NCBI lineage: Eukaryota > Metazoa > Chordata > Mammalia > Afrosoricida > Tenrecidae > Echinops > Echinops telfairi. The sequence goes on from NW_022103900.1 coordinate 16,155,655, forward strand.
ATAAATGCCTAAATTACTTTTCTGTGATTTAAGAATTTTAAAAGAATTTGTAGAAGGTAAACAGAACTGTCATATAATCTTAGGCATTTAAGACATTTCAGTATGCTCATACTGGTCTATAAAATAAAAATGAGATTCGGCTGTTCAGGGAAACCCTCACTGGGGGGAAATACGTAACCGTCTCCGTACATGTGTTCTGTCGCATATTGTCTTGTACCGTGTGAGGCACGTGCTTCGTTTCAAGTCTGAGACCCTGTGCATCGCGGTGGTGCTGTCGCATGACCCTGAGACCTGTTTTGCATGCACAGGCCAAAAAGAAAAAGAAGGAAGAAGCGGCAAATGCCAAATTATTGGAGGCCGAGAAACGAATAAAGGTTAGTTTAGATGAGAATCCAGTTTTTATTTCTTAAAATAAAAACTATATGATTGTTATACCAGTATGGATTATATGAAAGAAATGGCTTTCTTCAAATGGCTATCTGAAAATACGTTTAGTAGAGAGACAATGTGTGTAGGCTTTTATTTGTATATCTGTATTGTTGGATTTTTTGTTTTGTTTTTTCAATTTTGTGATGCAGGTTTTATGTGATGCTTTCTTAAATAAGAAATGCTTAATCACAAGTACATACTATGACATAATACCTGTAAACCATGTCGCTTGATATAAATGATCACTCCCAGATGATCTTGTGTCTTATTTATGTTTCTGTTTTAGACTGTGTCCCAAATCTGATTCTCCCCTTAGATGATAACTTTCTCGTGAAATGTCTACAGAAACAAGAACCTAACTTTTATCAACTGTTATTTCCCAATAATAAAATTAGCCATGGTTAGTTTTTACAGCTAAAAGGTTTTGGGTTTTTTTTTGGGGGGGGGTTGGTTTTGGTTTTCTGCCATGAAGACCAAGAGAGATGTTCCTTCTATGACATCACACCTTACCTTCCACTTGTGTTCATGAAGTACTGATACCTGAGTTATCTTACTGGCCTTGGAAACAGCCACCACCCTGACACCTGACAAACCCAGCAAACTGTTTCTTTCCTTTTCTACATATATTCTCTCTTTCCCATTCATGCCTTTTCCTAATATCTAATCCAGATTTTGTCTTTATAAAAATTTGGAAATAGGTGACATGCATAGACTTGCTTGCATTAAGCCTCAATATTAACGGGAGTGAATCATAGCATAATCTCACCACCACTGACACTGAACTGATTTTGACTCATATAGACACCATAGTACAGGGTAGAACTACCCTTGTGGGTAAATTTTTAGGGGAGCAGAAAGCTTGATCTTTATCTTGCAGAGTGGCTGATGGGATTGAACTCTTGACCTTCAAGTTAGCAGCCCAACACATAACCCACTATGCCCCCAGAGCTTATAGCAAGATCGCAGAGACGCTGGTTACTCTGATTCATCCACAGTGTTCAGAAATGAAATCCCTGCTGTTAATTACAGAGAATATTTCAGAGTAGATCTTTAGAATGGAAAAAGTTCTGATCGCTTAAGTTTAAGACTTGTGGCCACCATGTAGCCAAATTAAAAGGTCAAAGAAACACATGTGCCAGCCATGGCTGATGTGCTCCGACCATCTAACCAGTCACCTCGGTGAATGTGGCCCTGGGATGCTACTGGGCCACAGACATCATAATCTTATGATTGTGTGTTTTCATTTTACTCGTGAAAGTGTCATTTTATAAGTAAAACAAATGACCCAATATTGGCAATTTTGTATGATGGACCCTAATAGAAGTCTATTATATCTCAGAAAATGACCTTTAGTAGAAGACTAAACAAATTCAAAACAGGATTTTTTAGTAGTTTGAGCCTGTTCTAAATCTTCTCCAGAACTTACAGACTAAAACTTTCTTGTTTTCAAGGAAAAGGAGATGAGACGACAACAAGCAGTCCTCCTGAAGCACCAGGTCTGTAGACGCACAGGTTTACAGCTATTGGGCTATTTCACAATTTTGCTTAAAGCTATCTGGGGGAAAGAAAACACCTTCAAAATATTTTCTGGAAAATTTTCTGATATAATTTCTGCTTAAGTTTTCCCTTCCTCTTACAGTTTATTGCCTTGCTTTGGTATTGGTGTCTTTCGGGGGGTTATGAGTGGGTTTGATGACTCTGTGATTTCTGTTTCATAATGTTGTGCCAACTCTTTCTACCAGGAGTTGGAGAGGCATAGACTAGATATGGTATGGGTATGTTTATTTTTGTACATCTAACACCGCATTGTGATTTGGTTGTGATATGGTTGTCATAGCAATGCATAAAGTGTAGCACTGGCTGCTGTCATATTACATACTGCTGCATGGCTTTACAGCACAGTGCATTGCATACATCTGCTTGTCTGTCCGTAAAGAAAGTCTGGTGCATAGCTAAGATTGTGAACTGAATCACCTAAGCCTTCCATAAGGCCACTCTCTAAATGTTTACATTACTGATGTCACATTGAAAGTTGGATCAGTATCAAAACTGGTGCAATTATGAGCCACATTCTCCCATCATTCTAGGTGCAAAACTGCCATTGACCACAATGGGAATTTTGAGTTAGGCTGATGAGAGAATATGAATTATATTCTGTCATAGACAAATTAAAAAAAGAAACATCCCTTTGGGGAACCAAATATATCTAAAAAACCAATTGCATTTTTTAAGTACATCATCTTTTACTTGAAAACGAAATGAAACATTGAAATTAAGCGAGCCCTTTCCTGACATCCATACTGTCTGTGTGCCTTCTAGGTTCCACTGAACAATTAGCCCACGGTGCCGCTTTTGTGGCTTCAAATAGCGCATCAAGTGGCAGACATCAGTAAATAGGAAAAGCCCCACTTCATTGATATTTATGTGTGAACCAAGATTCATTTAATTAAATTGGTATCCAAACTTAAAAAACAAATTAAAAAAAAGTTCTAATTTTTTGGTGGCTTGTTGGGTTTACCAAAATGATTTTGGTACTTGGAATAAAATTAACCAACTCTAAAGCCATCAAAGTGATTCTAAATCCATTTTTGTCTGATCTGAAAATTTAAGACCAGCACAACCCCTCGTCTAATTGGCTCTAGTCAGTATTTGTGGTTTCCTAATAGCAGATGTAAGGTAACTGACCTGTTCCAGCCAACCATTATGCTTTTTTTGTTCTGCCAGCTTTTGAAGGAGCATCCCAACTGACCATAGTCAGTCTTGTGTGCTTCTGTTTACACTGTCTCCATGTTCATTGCTTTACCTTTTTGCTTTTGATTGTCTTGTATTTGCTTTCTAAACCTGAACTAAAACATGCACAGACTGGCCATTCTTGTCTTATATTTAGTATTTACTGTGACTTGTCTATAAGTGCTAAACATGCTTTATACCAAGTTTTGTTTTGTTTTGTTTCCCATTTAAAAATCAAACTGTTAGCCATTGAGTTACTTTCCTAATTTTATCTGGCCTGATAGGAACGAGAGAGAAGGCGCCAACATATGATGCTTATGAAAGCTATGGAAGCTCGTAAAAAAGCAGAAGTAAGTGTATGCTTCGAGGGGAAAAAAAGATTACTTTGTCATACGTTCCTTTTTTTTTTTTTTTCCTGAATTCATTGGCTCTTCTAAATAGAAATTGTTTAGGGCATTGGGTTTGTTGTGATGTACTGGCTTTCGCAAGCAATCCCAAAGTTAGTGATAGTGACTGAGTATTGAAACAAAGAATTGGGGGGGGGGGGTTCCAATGTATGTTTCAGCTTTCCTGGCGGAGGTTTTAATGATCTTCCTTTCTTTTTTAGTTTAGTGAATGGCATAGTTTAGATAAAAGTAGCTATTTACTAATCATCTTAGCATGTATAGGTAAGTCCTGTGTTTCCTGATTTAAACACTAATTATTTCAACCATTTGATTTTAGGGTTTGCGGCCTTCAAAATTATCCCCTAGCATTCTAATTGTAAAATTAAGCCTAGGTACTTGATTGAAAATGGCCATTTAAAAGAGAAGTCAGACCGATCAATTAATATGCCGAATGAGCTTGTTTGTAGCACAGTAGGAATAATTTAGAGATGCAAACACTTGTACTACAAACGGATGTGTTCTGCATTCAAACAGTTGAACAGAGTTGTGGCCGTTTAAGCAGGACTTTGGAGGTTGAAGGACTCGGATTTCTTTGCTGGCTTGGCTGCTAAGGCCCTTTACCTTTCAGGCCACTTCTCCTTCGATGACTGAGGCCGCGTGCTTGTCAAGTGAGGCAAATGTTGAATGAAGGTGAATGAAAATGACAGTAGTCTGAGCAGTGGTTCTCAACCTGCCTACTGCTTCCACCCTTTCATACAGTTCTTCCTGT
>NW_022103900.1:16160564-16166892 GCF_000313985.2 Echinops telfairi
GAGAGAGAGAGAGAGAGAGAGAGAGAGAGAGAGCGATACCATGTACATAGACACAAGGTACTTGTACGGAGCCTGGCCATGTAACTGGTCTAATGCCCTTACTACATACTTGTTTGTTGTGTAGCAAGATTCGAAGCCAGGGTTGGTAACCTAAATTACCTCTTCGGTCTCTTCTAGCAAACACATTGTTCCTGCTATCTTTTTGTCCCTAACCTACTGATTGTCCGGGCCTGTTGGCACTCTGTATAATTCATGCCCGAGATTGTAACCATGCTTTTGAAAACACGACAACCAGAAAAAGAGAGAAAAATAGCAGATGCCATGAATTGACTTGGCTGCCACCTCCCTTTCCTTCTGGAATCAATATGGTGGAGGGGAAAGATTCATGAAAAGCCTGAAAATTCAACCTGATACCCTCCAATCTGGAGACAGAAGTTAAGAGAGCCATTAATGACTCAAATGAAGAGGGAGAGAACCCCTACAAAGACAACCCCTTCCTTATCAGATCTGCTTCTTACGAGAAAGAAGCGGTCAGACATCCAAGACTTGTCATTCTTGGTATTTCCTGCCCAGGAAGAAAGCTGAAGACCAATAACAAAATAGTTAAAACCCAAGGGCAGTATCCCCAGCGGTACCTGGATGTGGTAGAAGGGGAAAGGGAAGCCTGCCCTATGAACAGATGACCTGAGGGAGGGACTGTCCAGGTAGAAAGGGGACATCAGCCCTCTCTCGGTTTTTCCCATTTTCCCTCCCTGGGAGGAAAGTGAGCAAAGTGAGGAAGGAGGTGGGTAAGATCTGGCTTGACTGGGAGGTAGCAGCTCCAAGATAAATGGGACTAACTCAAACGAGCTCTTTCAGCAATCTCAAAGCCAGTGTCCCTCAATCAGGGGTGATCTTGGCCCCTCGGGCTATTTGGCAATGTCTGCAGACATACAACGGAGAGAGCGAGAGAGCGTAGCTGTCATCTAGTAGGTAGAGGCTAGAAATGCTGTTAATGATCCTAAAATTCACAGGCGAGCCCCACAACAAAGAATTACCTGGCACAAAATATCAATATTATTAAGGTAGAAAATACCTTCTTCACCTTGCAAAACATCCTAGCCATATGCCAGGAGACTGTTTGAGTATGCGCCCGGCAACTTATTCATAGGAGCCCAAAGCAGTAGCAACTCAGATGCCCATCAACAGTAGGATGAATACATTGTGTTCAGCCATTCTTAGACTAGCACGCGTTATAAAATGGAAAATAATCACCAACAGCATAGACTAGCATACATAAATCATATACCTAAATGTTTTACTTCACAAAGACAGTGGGTCTCCACTTTTATAACTATCAAAAACAAGCAGACTACATTTTAAAAGCTTTGTATGCAGATCATGCAGTTATAACAATAATCATTTTCCTGTAAGGGAGCAGCAGCACTGCACACAAAGCAGGTCATTTTATGCTGCATCCTGATCTCAAATACGTTCCTCGACGGAATGATATGTGCAGATTTGTGACCAACAAAGTATGTTTAAATGTTCTTCACGGTATTACCACTGTGCCCCACACGATATTAGATACTGTGAGAAAGACAAAAGGAATATTCCGGATGTATATAATCATCTAAAAGAGAGAAAGAAAAGAAGAAAAAGAAAGAGAGAAAGAAAGATTTGTGGAGTCAACAGTTAAGCAACAAGTAGGCCCTACACAGAAGCTTCACACTTCAGCTCAGTCTTTATGTAAACTTGAACCTCCACTTTTAATGAACTACTCCTATTGGTGTTTGCCTGTCCCCTCATTATGCACAAATTATCACCAGGGCAGTGTCATCAATGGATATTTCTTGGCTTCTTGGTCTGTCTCATGTTAGCCTTCTTCTAATTAGCCCAAATCTGTAAAGACTTTTTTTTCCTATAACTAAACTTTTACTTATTAAATTGAGCAAAAAGGAAACTGGAGAAGATAATAGATAATGCAAACATTGTGAGCATGTTTGAAGAATAGTTTTAAAAAGTGTGGCTTTCACTTTACTCGTTAGCAGTCTCAAACATGTACAGTATTCACAGCAGCGTCCGCGTTCATCAGATGAAGAGTGGACACAGCTCCCGTCTTCCTGATGCTTTGTGCTTTTAGTGCATAGTAGGTCTAATATTGTTTTCCATTAAGAAAGATACCAAATGTCTGTTGGTTCTGTAATTCAAAATCTAGTTTCTGTCCTTTTTTCCCCTTTATGTAAATCTATATTTAGTTAGAAAATTCAGACTTAAGTAATGTACCTCAATTGTCATATTAATTTTAAAGAGACTTAGTATATCATGGTAGCTCAGAATATGTTTATAATATTCTGTAAGAAAAATACCATTAGCCTCATAAATAAAAATTTAACAAGATTTATTACTTGCTAGTACAATTCAAGCAATATGAAGTATTTTTGGTTTTATTATGAATGACCACTAGAATCTTAAGGCCAGTTTGAGGAACACGAGGAAGTAACATTTAACCCAAAATCTGCTGTTTGAACTATAAAAGCTTCAAACTATGCCTCTCACAAATTTATAATCACCTTACTCATGTTAACTGAATAATAACCATTGTAATGGTAGCAGAGACTCTTCTGTGTCTCCCTGCGGATCAGTAAACTACGAAAAGCTGTTAAACATGCGTCCATCAGAGAATGCCTGTGTCAGCATGCAGGGAGACAGAACATAAAATGGAAGACAGTAGTTCAGGTTCCAGAAGCTATCTAATGAGCAAATTGAAAGCAGTAAAATTCATTAGCCCCCAGTGATTTCAGTGATGAGAGAATTTCATAATTCCGTATTTATACCAATCATTAGTGAGTGAGAAATACAGAGTGGAATTATACTTTTGCAACATAGATATTTTTATTTATTTAGCCTGTTATGTAAACTTGAACCTCAAGTTTTAATGAAATACCCCTATTGGTGTTTGCCCATTACCTCATTATACACAAGTTATCACCAGGGCATTGTCAATAATGGATATTTATTGGCTTCTTGGCCTATATCATGTTTTTATTTGTTTACTCTGTCCTTTTATTTAGAAGCGCAATATACAAATATATCCCATTGAATTTTAAAATTAAATCATCTCTAAAAAACAATGTGCAATGATTTCATATTAACTACTCAGTGAAATGTTTAAGTGCTATATCATAATAGATTTGAGAAAACATTATCAATTCAATGTAGGGACACGGAATCTGAGTTAACTGGCTCAAGAAGTAACATTTTGATTTGCATTTGGAAGACATTTCTATAACTCTAGCTAATCTGCATAATATTTAAAGACACTTAATCTAAAGGAACCATAGAATTTTTCATATTCATATTTTGTTGGGTCTTTCTTAAGAAATTGTGATAACTGTAAGATTGTATTCTTTGAAAATATAATTACTAAATTTACACCTATAAAGTATAAGAAGTCCTTTTAGGATTTCTGCAGTCATATGACATATAATTGCTTACATCTGTTTACCTTCAATTTTCATATTTTAAACATAAAATTAAAATATAAGAATGATAGTTTCTTTAAAAATATTATTCCTGATCATTGCACTTGTACTCAATGTGTGATCATAAAATAGTATTCTTTTCCTTCTTTATATTTTATCTTCTATATAAATAGCTTGCATTATTAATCTTACTTATACTTTTATTCTTCTTGTACCCTGAGGTAAAGCAATGCCTCTTAAATTATATTTATGTCTTTTAAATTTGAGTACAAGTTGCTGCCAAAAGAAACATCTTCTTCTAATTATACCCGGAGCAAACACCTAAGGGACCCAGAAAATTCACAAAATGCAAAGCATAGATGTCTTTGCAACACAGTCTTGTAGAACTAGTCTGTTTTGCAGTCCTATAAATTATAACCTTTACAATAATAGGCCAAAGCCATCTAATCAGCCACATGCCAGGTAGGTAGGTATATTTAAACTATATAATTCTCAAATAGAAAAACCTTGTTACAGACATTTACTATGGTATTGTATTTCTGGAAATACTCTTATTTATGCACCTGTAGTGTCCCACGCAATCTGCTCGTGTTTGTTTGTTTTGTTTTTCACCCCTTATATCTTATACTGTTAGGATAATGTAAATTTAATATGTTTGCCTTAATAAAGGTGTTTTTAACTTTTAAATTTTAACTATTTTTAAAAGATCATTTTATTCGGGCTCATACAACTCTTATCACAATCCATACATCCATCCATTGTTTCAAGCACATCTGTACATTTGTTGCCATCATCATTCTCAAAACATTTGCTTTCTACTTGAGTCCTTGGCATCAGCTCCTCACTTTTTTCCCCTCCCTCCTCGCCTCCACCCTCCTTCCCTCATGAAGCCTTGGTATTTTATAAATTATTATTATTTTGTCATGTCTTACACTGTCCGATGTCTCCCTTTACTCACTTTTCTGTTGTCCGTCCCCTAGGGAGAGGATTATATATAGATCATTGTGATTGGTTCCCCCTTTCTCCCCCACTTTCCCCTTACCCTCCTGGTATTGCTGCTCTCATTGTTGGTCCTGAGGGGTTTGTCTGTCCTGGATTCCCTATATTTCCAGCTCTTATCTGTACCAGTGTACATCCTCTGGTCAAACAGGATTTGTAAGGTAGAATTGGGATCATGATAGTGGGGTTGGGGGGAGGAAGCATTTAATTGGCTTTTTAAGCAATAAATTAGTAAGCTTTTTATACAGAAAGCCCCATTACTATAATTAGAATGATATAAGATATTTTATTTTCCACAAATTACATCCTAGTGATACACATTGATTTTAAGAATGTCTATATCTTGAAAACTATGTTGGAAAGAAGAGGTAATATGGGAAATGAAACAAGAGAGGGGGGATTACAAATAACCCCAAACTCATGGCCATAGAGTCAGTTCCAACTCACAGTGTTCCCATAGAGCCGGGCAGCCCTGCTCCGATGGATTTCAGAGACTAAACTCTTTGAGGGACTCAAAGCCTCGTCTTTATCTTAATTGCTTGTAATGATTATAGTCCACCTAAAAATAAAGTCTGAAGCTGTAGTCTATAATCATTTGTTGGTAACCTAAAGTATTACTCTAGAATTTAACCAGTATTAGCATAAAATATGATTCAGTACTTCTTTCATGCTATTTTAGATTAGTAAATCTTATCTCTGTTACGTCAAAGCTCTATTGTGAACTGGCTTTGTAAAAGAAAAAAAATGTCCATTGTGAAATCATATAACATTTGACATATCAACCAAATATTGGAAATTGCCTTAGGCTGTTGAGTCTTCTCAACACAGGTGAGCCACACAGTGCTGCTGACACACAAGAAGCGCACTGAGACTCATGAGACTTCAGGCCAGAATGTTTATGGGACTAGATTCTGAGGGGTCGTCTTGCCATCCTCAATCTTACCGAGTCATTTAGATGCCTCCGGAAGTTCTGTTCTTTGTTTAGGACAACGTATACTCACTTGAGAGGCTCTACCTTTCCATTGAAATATACCTAATACCAGACAAGAAGAGATGCTTTCATTCAGAAAGGTCCCACAAGTTTCTGAATTTTGAGGAACTCTCAAGAGACAAAAAAAGCCAACAACAACAAACCCCCCAAAATATCAGGTAGTCACTTCCATTCCTTGCAGCTCCCTGTGCTGTAGAGTAGGAATGTTCCACGTGGTCTCCGTGGCTGTCATCTTTACACGTGGACGGCCACAAGTCAAAGTGGACACCAAAGTAACTAACAGTGGTCTCGAAGGCAGCAGATTGCTGGACCTGTCTTCCACAGAACCACTGGGTGTCTTTGAACTGCCAACCTGGAGGTTATTTTATTTTTTTAAAATCATTTTTACTGGGGGCTCTTACAGCTCTTCTCACAATCCATCCATCCATTGTATCAAGCATATTTGTACATATGTTGCCATCATCATTTCTAAAACATTTTCTACTTGAGCCTTTGGTATCAGCTCCTCTTTTTCCCCTCCCTCCTCAACCTTCCCACCCTCGTGAATCCTTGATCAATTATATATTGTTGTTGTTATTTTGTGTCTTACACTGTCCATTGTCTCCCTTCACCCACTTTTCTGTTATTCGTCCCCTTTGGGGAGAATCCCCTGCGGGGGGGACCTTTAGGCTAATAGTCAAGCACAAACCATTTGTGACACTCGAAATACAGCAATATTTTTTAAATTATAAGGACCCTGTGTTAGTCTGGGTACTTTAGAGAAACAAATCCACAGAAACTCATGTATACGAGAGAGTTTTATATAAAGGGTAAGTGCACATCAAGAAAACATCCCAACCCAGTGCTGCCCAAGCCCACAAGTCCAACATTAACC
>NW_022103900.1:16167969-16169581 GCF_000313985.2 Echinops telfairi
AAAAAAAAAAAGAGTTACGGCCTCAGAAACCCTTTATAGAGTCACTGAGCCAGAATTGACTTCAGGGCAATGCATATTGGTTTGGGGTTTTTATGAAATATTTGCATATCATGAGGTAACAATGATTCTTCAACATATGAGCTATGTTTGCCTCATGACATTAAATACACCCTAACTCATTGTCCATGTATCTGCCAAGGGTATATATGTACCTTTAGAGTTGCCACAGATGAGAAATTAGTGCAGTTAAAATCGCCCTCTCTCTCTTTTTCAAAAAGAAGTGGTAATTACAACGGCTTTTAGTGAATAATAAAATAGTCTCATCTCAGTTATTTAAAATGGATATTGTGGACATCATTTAAAAATTCTGGGTTAGTAGAAAATTTTAGAGCAACTACTTTGGAATCGGTAACAAACAAGTATTAATTTTCTGTTGGTTTCCCTAACTAGTCATCCTGGTGAGGAGCCTGTACGTTAAATCTTCCCTTATTTGGAAAAGATTTTAGCGCAGCATGCAATTCTGAGAAAGCAATTGTTTCCTCTCGTGAGTCTGCTGCTTTTGTTTGCTTGCTGTAAGACATATTAGTATTGCCACCTCCGGCTTCCCTGGCGGTCTGCAAGTCCGCACTGCATCACGGGGACGTTGCTTGTGCAAGGCGCATGTTTCACATCAGCGTCAACCATCGCCATCCGTCACTTCCAACTTGCAGTGATACTAGCTCATTCTCACTTAGATGCACAAACTGCTCTTTGTTTATCACTGATGAAGGGTATAGGACCTTTTTCTGGGGTTCAATGATCTCTAAGTATAACTTCCTGATCATTTGCCCTCCCTGAATATCTGAATGAATACGTAACCCAGAGATTCAGAGGCAATATAAAAACAAATAACTTGAGCTTATAAAAAGGCTCTTGTGATCTGCCCCCTGGATCTCATATTGGAATGGCCAACCTGCAGCTTACATTTGTTGCTTGAAATTTCTAGCAATTTTTCAATTAATGCCTAGAAAGTTCCCCACTCTTCGCTATCTCCTCCTCTTTGCCGCCATTTCCTCCTGTAGCTGTCAGGCTGCTGACGTACAAGGGTGATGGAAACGCAGACTCATCAGTAAAGAAAGGCCCAAAGGGCTTGAGGAGAGTTTCTTTTGACTCAGAATTCAGGCTACACTTGACCTCTACAAGACAGCTGTGCTGGCTCCCCGTCCCCAAAGTTGGCATCCATAATATTTTATGACTGTAATAGTCGTGGCTGATTTGCATAGTCATCACCTGCTTTCAGTAAGCTCCTTGAAGTCAAGGGTTGTTGATTACCCAGGGTAGGTTCAAAAGGATGTATCCTGGTATATAGTAAAGCCAGTGAGTTGATTCCCACCCCAATACCGCACTTCCGAGGCTATCAGACTTTATAGGAGCAGACACACTCATTTTTTTTTAATTCCACTAAATGGTGGGTTTGAACCACCAACCTTGTGGTTAGTGTAAATGTCCAACAGTTACCCCCACAGCACCATCTGGATTCCTCCGGCATGCAGTGGGCACTCAGTAAATGTTTGCTGAATGCGTGACTAGCCTTAGCTAAGAATTAGTAACTCTTAGTGAAGCACACTTGGTT
>NW_022103900.1:16170320-16177098 GCF_000313985.2 Echinops telfairi
GGCAGTTCAAACCCACCATCTGCCTTGTGGGAGAAAGACAGCTTTCTACTCCCATAAACAGTTCCGTCTCGGACACTCACAGGCAGTTTCTGCTGTGTCCTCCCTGCTATCCAGTCACTGCCAACTCAGAGTGACCCTGTAGGGTAGGGTGGAATTGCCCGGGTGGGTTTCTGAGACTGTAATGGAGTAGAAAGCCCGATCTTTCTGCTCCCAACCTTGCAGATCCCAGCCCAATGTGTAACCTATGCCACCAGGGCGCCTACTTTGTCCTAGAAAGTCACTCGGAGCTGAGATCAGCGTGATGGTCGTGAGTCTTGTCAGTGGAATGGAGATGCAAAGCGGGGTGGGAGGGAGGTTTCTAAGAGGACTTCTTAGTCTTTCCATGTTTCTTCTCTCCTCCTGGCTAACTTTCTTTTTCTTCTTAAACTTCCTTTCCGGTGAGACAGTTTCCATTTCAGAGAGTTAGCCCTGCAGTCCACAGTCTACACAGCAGCCCAGCCCTTCCCTGCTCACTAACTTTCTAGCCCAGCCTCCAAAGAGCAAAGGAAGCAAGGGAAGTAATTAATTCCTTCCCTGTTACTGCTAGCTCTTCCTCAGACGCCGACGCCTGCCCGGGGTGGGCAGCAGCACTCCTGGGGAATTAAAGAAAGGAATGCTGACCTCCACAGCTACAACCACAGAAAGAAAGAAGTGTTCTTTGTATCCAGGTGTTTCCTTTATTTTCCTCCCAGCTTACGCCATCAAGTGTGGAGTGTGATAGTAAACAGCTTCCCCCCACTTGTTGAACTTATCGCATCAGTTTAACGTACCATAATGCCACTGTAAGAAATAGAATAATATCATAATTCTTGTCATGAGGAATTGACAGTGGTATTAGGGTGGGATGCGATTAGGATATTGGAAAATTACGAAAACAGTGATTTGGTCAGAGTGAGGAGGTGGTAGTGCACAGTTAAGATTGAATGACCTCCAATATAAGGGAGTCAAATGATGAGAGAGACTGCATTAGGAATAACAATTAATTGGCTGAGACAGATGTGGGCAACAAAATATGGAAATTTAAAAATCAAATTAAAAAGTAAGGAGTTTGACTTATTTTGAAAGGAAATGGAAAGATTTTTAATTAAGCCAAGACCATGACCAAAGCTAGGCCTTAAAAAATAAACCCATCAGTAATGTCTAGGGTGTGTGAGAATTGTGGGTAAGAATTGCCTAATTCTATTGTTATTTTTGTTTGAGGTATGATATTGAAGTAAATGTATTGGTTTTATAGAATAACATCCCTTGCAACAGGGAAAGAAAGTAGTTATTTTCTTATTGTTACCATTACCCTAAGTATTTTCTTTAATGTTTTGGAATTGCCTTCAGAACCATTATTTATGGTGGTAAATAATAAATATTTTGAATTCATCACAGCTGCTGATTTAAGACTGGCTAATGCACTTTGAAAGAGCTGCTTTTGCAAAGGCAAACGTGTTGCTTCTGCTTCCGACTGTGAATTCTGCTTTGCCTCCTGCAGCTACACAAAATTTTATGTTCATACCAGTTAGCTTCCTTTTTTACATATGAACTTGCCCGTCCGTGCGTGTGTGTGTGTGTGCATTTTATCACGTACAAGCAGTCCCTGGTTGTGAGTGAGCGTCCAATTTAAGGACTTAGAGACCACGCCTACCTGTCCATGAATGTTATGGTAACTGCAGGTGGAGCTCTTAAATCGGTGCACAGGCTTGAAGCCTTTTCTTGCAATACAGTGAACCAGATGTACTAGTCTGACTTACCTACAAATCTAGACTTAAAAATATATTTAGGAACAGATATTATTGGTAAGCCGGGGACTTCTTGTACCTATTTTTATTAAAATTGTATATTCTTCCCACGTTACAAATGTGCAAATGGTATGGATACATTTTTAAATAATGAAGTGATCTGGATTGAACCTAGTATTGCAATGAAATATACATATGTGTATAGTCATAAATTAGTTTGACATTCAGGAGGTGAAAATAGTGTAAAGCAAAATAAAGAGTTGTTTCAATAGAATTCCAGATTTCTTCCTAAACCTCCTGTGTACACTCTGTTCACAGAAAGAGTGGCACTTTGATCACTTTTTACATTCTAACTGGCGTGTCCTTCAAATGCATACAATGATAAAGGAGAATATGTGTCTATAATTTTCTTTTGAAGGAAAAAGAACGATTGAAGCAAGAGAAGCGGGACGAGAAGAGATTAAATAAGGAGCGTAAACTAGAGCAAAGAAGATTAGAACTAGAAATGGCAAAGGAACTCAAGAAGCCTAATGAAGACATGTGCTTAGCAGACCAAAAGGTAATCCATACAGCACGCCACCTGCACCATTCCTCATTCCTAACGTCCCTGTGTGCCAGGGCCGCCATCGTGAAAGCGTGCTGTTTTTAACTAGAGCCATGGGCTTCCAGTTCTGGGTTGGTACGCCTTCCCTACGTGGTCGCCAGGAACCCTTTCAAGAATTCCTGTTTTGTGTTGTGGCAATTCTGAATATAAAAGTGGAACGCTAACAAATCTTTCTGCTTTAGTTAAAAACCCTCCAAAACCCTGCAGAGAAGTGGAGCGGTGGACAGGCAGCCCGTGTTTCATTTGGTTCATCGCAGGCCTTCGGGCACAGAGAGTCTTCCTCGCCGTCCCTCACCCCACAGATATTTTTAGGAAATAGGAAATCGATAGCCTCGTTCAGGACTCAACTAATAGGAGCTGACCTTTTCCTGAGCATGTTGACCACATGTCAGACACGATGCGGTGATTGATAGGGATTCTCTCATGTGCTTACCACACTCCTGTGAAGCTGCTGCATATCTCCATTTACGGAAGAGACGAGTGAAAGACAGGGTTTAGGGAACATGTCCCAGATTACATACCTAATAACTGGCGATTTAGATCCAGTCTGTTACACTAAAAAACTCCTGGAAGTCATGTACAATTAAAGCACTACTTGTGCACTTTCTCCCCCAGAGCGCTTCACTACGTGGAAGATTGTGAAAATACCGGAAACTGATCTTGGCAACTAGCATGATTCACATTCTTTGAGTAAAAATTTACTATATTTGAGAAGATGGGGTTTGGAGAAAATTGTTTCAATAATTTAATATTCCTGATCACTTGTATCCATAGTTACTTAAATACCACATTCATTTCATTAACATGAAAGAATGATTACCCTTGATTTCAATAAGCCCTTTTCTAAGGTGTATAAAACAAAATTAATATCCTCGTAGGAATTGAATTATATTAATATTCTATTTACTCAACATAAATGCTTTTAAATAAAACTACCTTATACGTATAAGCCGATGCAATATCAGCCGAGGTACCTAATTTTGCCACAAAAACTGCATTAAAAATGTGCTGAAAGACTCGGCTTATGCTCAAGTATATAGGTAAATCTGTCTTTAAGTTGAATGTATACATACACTAGAACAGTTTGGTACAGTTCACACATAACATCAGTTAAATATTTGAATATAAATACCTTTCTGTTCATGTAAAAAAACACTGCTAGATACACTTAAATATGTTTACAGTAATTATAATACTAATTTTATGCCTGTCAGAAAGTAGCATCTATTGTTATTACATACCTCAAAATTTTAATACCTCAGGTTTTACAAGGGTTAGTTTGTAACTGTGACTTGTATGTAAACTGGATGACTATACCCAGAGATCATCTATTTATATATAAACACACTTAATAACATCATTAAAAAAAACTCATGTGGGCTGTTATAAGAGCTGTAAGAGCCCCCAGTAAAATGACTTATATAAAAAAAGAAAAGCCCAACTTCCATTGAGTCGGTTCTGACTCACGGGACCCTGTGCAGTGGTGAGGTGTTGCAGCCTGTGAGTCAGTGGTGCCATCTTCACAGGAGCAGGCACTTCACCTTTCCCCCACAGGGCAACTGATGGGGCTGAACACCGACTTTGTGGTTGGCATTCAGTGCTGATCCCAAGTGCCACTCAAAGGGAGCAAACCACCAGCCGCCCCGAGGGAGGAAAGAGGAGGGTTTCTGTTTGCATGACACGTTACCGTCTCAAACCCCAGGGGCAGTGTGGTCTGTCCGATATGGTTGCTACGAATCAGAATTGACTCGATGGCAGTGGGTTTGGTTTTATTTTAAGCAAGCTTGATTTTCTTGCATCTTTTTTTAAATTGACTTAAATCACACACACACTGTAAATAATATAAATAGCAAGGGTTAACTCTATTTTAAAACATACTTTTCTTAGTGTTAGAATGACATGGAAATTCTTATGTCTGATATTTCAGAAAGGAAAAAAACCTAAATTTAATTTTCAAATGAAACAACATTTGTATACTATCAGCTATTATATATAGTTCTGTGGTCTATATAATAGTAGGGAGGGAAAAAGGTTTTGGATCATTATTTCAGTACATGGAAGGAAGGCAACAGAATATATTTGAGCAAGCACTAATTCAGGTAAATAGAAATATTCACGTCACATTTTTTTTCCAGTCAAAATTTAAAGTACTTGTATTGAGTCCCATCCACAGGCAAAAATGTTTTAAATTTAGATTACCTAGTCACTGCGGTTTAAAAATATCTGTGGCAAACTGGCACTACACTTTAGTGATTAAAATGTTACTGTGTGAACATACTTGAGAGGTGAACATACTTAAGGAGTTAATATGTAAACATATTTCAACAGAGGCAGTTTTTAAAAAATGTTTTATATGGAAACTCATTATAAATGTCTCACTGAATACAGAGACCCCTAAGACGATGGGCTGCTTTATGACCAGTTCCAGTGCAGGATCACGGTTCTGAGTGGGTTGGCATAGTCTTTTATGTGTATCGCTCTGTCCAACGCCCCAGTTGACAGATGCACAGTGTGAGTTTTTGAGCGACAAGAAAGGTGTGAACTATAAACCAGTCTCATTAGAAGAAAGCTGAACACAAGCTGTAGGTTCCTGGTAAAATAGTGTTGAATTGTTTATTTCTTTGATGTATTTAATTTTGCTTCCATTAGGTGATATGTTTCAGCAATATGTCAACAAATTAAAACGAGTGCCCTTTTCCATTGATTTCCTTCGGCATTTATTGAATGGTTGCTTGTGTTCAGTACTGTGGGGGTAGCAGAAATACCTCCAGGGAGTTTAGCACCCAGAGAGAAAAAAGCCACGGAAAAGGGAAAGGAGGAGGTCAGCTTATTGAAATTTAGAAAAGTGGGGTTCTGTGAAGTTCTCCATTTGTATTTATCTATGCACTTATTTCATTTGCAGCCTTTGCCAGAGCTGCCTCGTATTCCAGGACTTGTTCTCTCGGGGAGTACATTTTCAGACTGTCTCATGGTGGTGCAGTTCTTACGAAACTTTGGTAAAGTTTTGGGCTTTGATGTGCATATTGATGTTCCGAGCCTGACTGTTCTGCAAGAGGGATTGCTAAATATGGGGGACAGCATGGGCGAAGTGCAAGACTTGCTTGTGAGGCTCCTCTCAGCTGCCGTATGTGATCCAGGTCTAATGACAGGATACAAGGTAAAAAAAACAAAATTTAAAAAGTAACTCAAGCACTCTTCCTATCAGTGCATTATACCTAGCTGCTGTAGCGTGTTAGCAGAAGGTTGAGTAGACGGTTCCAGTTTTTTCCACTTAATGTTTCACAAAGTTAAATGTCCATGTGCTCCTGGTTACATTTGCTACAAACTTAGGAAAAACCTGATTCCTAGGGCCTGAGGACTCTGCTTCTCTCCCTGTACACAGGACATACGCAATGGGTAGGTGACAAAACCAGGGGATTCATAATCCATAAGCCCGTTAGAAACGGGGTGCTCCTTCTGAAATCATGCGTCGTTCTCTCAGAATCACTGAAGCCAATCACAGCTCATTAGACTCTTCTACTCGGTGGATACTGGACATGTTCTAATTCATCTTCCTTCCAGTTAACAGACCCACCCCAGTCAGCTTTGCTATAGCTCATATTGTAGAGCAAAGGGCATCTGGACTCGCTTGGGGTTGTTTTGTTTTGTTTTGTTTTTCCATTTCCCCATCCATTCAGTGGACCAGGCAACCCATCAAGGCAGAAAACACCACTTTACTGGTAGTGCTTTTGAATCTCCCCATCCTGGGAAAAGCTTGGGGATAGTGTCTCTTGCCAGAGAGGTTGTGAGAATTGATTCATAACTTTTGCCGCACATGGGTATACGCACTTTTCTCCCTACCTGAGTTTCTACCAAGGCTTCAAAGAAAGAATCCCACAAAGAAGTATTTGAATGCCACCTGTTGCCTATTTTAATCTTCACTTCATCAAAAATGTGACTAAAGTCCTTGTCAGTAATATGTAATCCATATGATACCACCATTTGTAGATCTTACTGTTTCTGTGTTACACTTGAAGGGTTATGATCAATGTTGATTAAAGCCATCACATTTTTTTATAGGCCAAAACAGCTCTCGGAGATCATTTGCTAAATGTCGGTGTGAATCGAGACAATGTCTCTGAGATTCTGCAGATTTTTATGGAAGCCCACTGTGGGCAAACGGAGCTCACCGAAAGCCTGAAGACGAAAGCTTTCCAGGCTCACAGCCCAGCACAGAAAGCCTCCGCCCTGGCTTTCCTGACCAATGAGCTCGCGTGCAGCAGGAGCGTGGTGAGGTGAGTGGATGCCCAGTCTCGTCTCGTGACCCTTTTCTGGTTTTAATTTTGCCAATCACATAGTTAAATAAATCACGTATAGAAAATGTGGCGAAGAAAGCTGATGGTGCCCGGCTATCAAAAAGTATAGTGTC
>NW_022103900.1:16177873-16204325 GCF_000313985.2 Echinops telfairi
AAAAAATATTCCTAGAAAAAAAAATGTGTAAGCTACAGAATAGCACAAAAAAAGAAAGTTAGAATCACACTTAATTTCAGCACCCAGAAATATCCATGTGTATTCCTTTGCCGTCTTTTGAAAGGAAAAATGAAATCATTCTGGAGTCTTGGTGTAATCTGTCTGGTTTCTTTAATGATTTTATTCTCTATAGACTGAAAGTTTGTATTTTTCCCCCTTAGCGGTGCTGGAATCCAGAATTTTACTTCCATTGAAATCTTTTGAGGTCAGATAGGTAGATCTGATTTTCCTTCGTAGTTCTTCATAGACCCATCTAGCCACCTTCAACTTTATTATATGCTAATACAAGTTTAGGTTATTAGTGGATCAATGTGTTAATTAGTACTTTTAAAAAATGCTTATTCTCATTTAGGATTCTATGTCCTTTATTATCAAATTTTAAGATTTGATGAGCTAATTCATGTTCACATTATTCTTGCTTTTCTTTGTTTTTCAGTTAAATATGTTCTTTTTTAATACTTTGCCTTTCTAGAACAAAGGTTAATTAAAATTTAGAGACAGGGGTTTTTAGCCTTACTGAGCATTATGAGTTTTCTTGTTTGTATCTTAGCTATGATATTGTATTAATAAGATTTTTCATTTGTTTTGCTATTCATTGGGAGTCACTCCACACAAGTGTGCTAGAATTTACATTTTATAATTTCCTGAACATAGAAGTGTATTAAATATGAGCTTGGTAATGAAGGGTAGTGATGAGTCCCATGTGTTGAAATAAAGCCACACACGCACTTTCAAAGTAAAGCGCTCATGAAGGTCCTTCCTTACGAGGAAGATGTCCCACTATTTGACTAGTACCATCGCCATGGGTCACACTATTTGAAATTCTCGTTTGGAAATTTGTGTATTTATGTAACCGTCTCCTGTATGTTCTGCTGTACTGCTATGGTTTGGGAAGTTATCAGCTCGTAGGTATATGGAAACCAAAACTTAGAATGCTGTAAGGTTGGTGAGTGATTCCTTTGTTGCTTTAAGGTAGAGAATGACAGTGAATGTGTTAATAATACCAATGTTATATATACTAAAGAAGTATAACTTTGAACATATAAGTACATGCGTGTATATGCATATATGCGTACATATATACATACAGGTGTATCTATACACATATATGCATACATATATGTGCATGCATAGACATCTACACACAAGCTTAATTGAGCCGTTTTTAAATTGCAATGATATATTGGCTTAATTTGGGATTAACTTGTCTTTTAATAAATTTGTGCATTGACAGTGAAATTGACAAGAACATTGACTATATGTCAAACTTGAGGAGAGATAAGTGGATGGTAGAAGGTAAACTTCGCAAGTAAGTTGTTTTTTATTTTAATTATCATTATTAGTTCTCCTTTGTTCAAGTAAAACCTTCAAATCATAAAACCAGAAATTCAACTTCATTTTATGTAAAAATTAGAAAAGGTAATTAGAATATGAAATGAATAAAGATAATGACCAGAATTTACAATGGACAAAAGATTTTTTTTTTTTTTTTTTTTTTTTTGGACAAAAGATTTAATGAGACTCATTGAGCTTATGTACTTCAAATTTGGTTGCAAGGAAGTCAGTTTATCTTCTTTCTTTCAAAGAAGTCAAGCCATCACATTTTTAAAGACTTTTGTTGCTATTATATTGTTTTTGTCATGAATAAGATCTGCTTGGAATCACCTTTTTTTTCCTTAATTGCTTTCTAATTAAAGTTTGCTTCTGAAGAGAGTGTAATATAGCCAAACTTATTCAACATTAAAACTTAATTAGCTTCCTGCCAGGAAATATAATGCTGAAATTACTCAACCTCTATACTAAGAGGATAATTTTTGTAACAATAATTTGAATTGAAATATATTAAATCTGATAGTATGGGATTAGAAATTATCACATAGCCATTTTTAGAGATAAACTTTCCAGTTTTATAAGTTGTATTTTTTAGATGTAGATTGATTCCAAAGAGATACACAGCATCCTCTTGGAAGTTCTTAGTTTCTATACTTTGTATAAGCGTTTCTTAAATTTTCTTAACTCTAATTTGCTTTGTAATAAGTTAGTAAACTTATTACTTAATGTGAGAAAAATATCACAGATATGTTTGCTTAAAATTCATGTTGTACCCATTAAGAAGAGAGTAGAGAGGTCCCTGTCCCCACCCCCACCCTCGATGATCTTGTGTTTTGTCATCTTTGTAGGCTCAGAATCATTCATGCTAAGAAAACAGGTAAAAGAGATGCTTCGGGTGGCATTGATCTTGGAGAAGAACAGCATCCCTTGGGCACGCCCACTCCAGGGCGCAAGCGAAGAAGAAAGGGAGCAGACAGTGATTATGACGATGACGACGATGATGACAGTGATGACCAAGCTGATGAAGATGATGAGGACGAGGAAGATAAAGAAGACAAAAAAGGAAAGAAGACAGATATCTGTGAAGATGAGGTAATGAAATGATAGATTGAGTTTTAACACTTGGCTCAAAGATTGCACAATACATTGAAAACAACAAGGAATTTGAAGTCACACTTTGATTTTGATTTTAAATGTCAGCCTTGACACTTGCTTTAATATCTTTATCTGAAACTGACCTATGTGATATCTATCTCATGTTTTTGTAAATTAATAGTACATATCATACAGATTTTTTTCCCTTAAAAGTTCTGTGTATTCAAAGTATGAATCTTCTGCATTCTGAAATGACTCCTTCAATTAATGGTACCAGTATTTTTCCAGTCTCTCCTGGGTTAAAAATCTTAAATTATCTATCCATCCATCCATCCATCCATCCATCCATCCATCTCCTTGTCACTTTCCATGATTTTCCAGAATTATCACTTCTAATTACTGTATGTAATACTGTATGTAATCTGTATTTAATGATCATTTCTAATTATGGAATATAATTACTGTATGTAATCTCTTATGCCCATTTGCTTTTTTCTGCGTCTACTTCTCTGAAGTCCATAGTCTCCTCCGTCTGGAATCATTGCATAGTCCAGTAGCTAGCCTGGCCATTTTACTCCTTTCCCTCTTCCAGACCATTATACAACTATTGCCAGATTAATAAAACATGGTTCTGATATTTAACTCCCAGTAGAAGTTCATACTGTCCAGTGCCAAGTATTCACCATCTAGTATGATATTCATTTTTGCCTCATCTCCCATCTTATCATGTATTTTTCATGTCAAGGTATAGTAAATTTTCTCTTTCCTGCTCTCTTTCCTGAAAATCCTAACCAGTCTTGAGTACCTCACCTGTGAGGTGAGAAACCAGCTCTCTCACAAATTGAACCCGGGTCAAGAGGGGCATGGTCACAATTGAGAAAGATAGATAAAAGATGAAAAAATAAGACAAAATTGGGGCATAGGGGCCTCCTGGAGTACAGGGACTCCAGGGTCCAGAACTTTATTCAAGGCAGGTTAATACACAGTTCTTGTCATGTATCCTCTGTTCCATGACAAGTTCTCTCACAAAGGATTTGGTGATAATTTCTTTGAAGGCAAACAAAGCAGTAATAGTATTTTAATTAATTTGTCTGTAGTCTGGAGGAGAAGATAAAGCCCAAACTAGCAGTACTGCCGAACACCTGCAAAATGCTGTGTCTCAGCATTTCTTGGGGAAACAGGAGACAAAATGTTAACTTTATCTTAGTTGACAGACCGTTAGTGGCTCCGTTTCCTGGGACTGAGCTGTCAGCTCTTTCCTAGACTGTGGAATATGTTGATGGTCTTGCTTACTTGGAGAAGGAAATGAGCTTCGAACTCCCTGCCCCATCAACGCACTCAGTTACTCCGAAGCCCGGGACAGCGTTCAGCTCCAGGTTCCCTGCGATCAGAGAATTCAGCACCAACGTCTCCGCATTCAGAGACTTCGACATGCATTCCTTTCTCAGAGTTCATTTTAAGACAATCTGCCCCTACACGTAACTGAAACATGATTTCTTCCATACAGACACTCCTATTGTAGATTCCAAGGAGAAAGAACCTCAACTTTACTATAACTTCATAGTCCTTCATTCCCACTTTTCTGGAGTTTCTGTCAGCTTCCAGCTATTTGGTATTTGTTTTGTGTAATGTTTTGTGTCTCTCCTTACTAAATTATTAAGCTTATTTTGCACAAGAGGCTTTTATTAAGCATTTACTGATTGATTGAATAATTAAAATGTTAAAAACATGTACATGATGTACTATATTATAGGATGAAGGGGATCAAGCAGCAAGTGTTGAAGAACTAGAAAAACAGATTGAAAAACTGAGTAAAGTAAGCATTTTGGGGGGTTAGATTTTACTTTGTTTTGGGGTTTGTTTGTTTTTTGCGTTGTTTAAAAATTCTCCTTGGACGAGATTAATTTTCTGGTTACTAAGTAAAAACAAACTTTTTGTGGGCAATTAAAAATGAGGAGCTGCAGAAACAGTCTCACAATAAGCCACAATATGTTTATTACCTAAGTAAAAAAGCTTACTTCTTAAGACATGATCCTGAACTCAGAGCCTATAAGAAAAAGGCCTTTATTCTTCAATTACATAAAAATTAAAAGTATTATTGAAAAGACAGTTTTATTTCTTGGAACGAGTAACTTGCTTAGAAAATTCAAGGACAACTTCATGGTAATACTTTCAGCAACTTTTACTCTACATTTGGATGTTTATGAATATTCTTTGCATTGGACTTATAAACTATTAATATTTCCTCATTAACATTGAAACATCAGTAGAATTAGTGAAACTTCAGGTGAAGTTTTTATAAAACAAAAATTGGCTTTAAAAATATTCAGAGGGTAATATTATGATGTCTCTATACATCACTGTCCGGTTCCTCATAGAACTAGCCCAGAGTTTGGTCACATGTCGCCTAGGTTTATAGCCCAAGTACAAACAGAGGCAAAGATAGGTACGATCAATTACATGTTTAAAGAATATTTGTTAGACGCTGTCATCAGGAGAATTGAACCAATTTCCTCTGGCTGAATAGAATATTTGATTGTGTTATACATGGTGAGCTTCACAATAAGAAACCTGATAAAATAGAATTTACCCTTCCGATACATGGCAACAAAAAAATATTCTAGTGACCCTAAAGATAATTCTCCATCAGTTACTGAAAGTGAAGTTGGGTGTGTAATATGTAACCCTTTTGCTCTTTTCCTTGTACTGAAATTTATCTGCTCTAAAGACATAGCAAGTGTCTAATGTTTAGCTACTTCAACCCGTAATTTCTATTCCTTCTTAACAGCAACAGAGTCAGTACAGGCGGAAGCTCTTTGATGCTTCTCATTCTCTGCGTTCGATGATGTTCGGTCAGGACCGCTACCGACGCCGGTACTGGATTCTTCCGCAGTGCGGGGGGATTTTTGTAGAAGGCATGGAGAGTGGTGAAGGTAGGAGCGATCTTACCGCGTAAAATAAGCTTATTTACCGCGTAAAATAAGAAACTTCTGGTTCCAAAAGTCCTTTTCCTTTTTAATTTATTTTGTGCTTCCAGGATCCAACCTGCTTTATGAATAAATGTAGAGCCGACATTATGGTCTTGGTTTTGTCATACTGAGATAGCAGGGGGGAAAGCAACAACACACACACACACACACACACACACACACACACACACACACACGGTGAATTTAAGGAAGAGAAATGTAGATCTCAGTGGTGGAGGCGCTTGGTAGGTGCCATGGAAACAGCCATGCCCCACCGCGATCCTATGCACAACGGACCAAAACACCGCATGGTCCTGCGCCATCCTTGCAATTATTCCGATGCCGGAGCCCGTTGATCCAAGTGAGACAAAATCCTTGACGACTTCAACCTTTTCTCCATTTAGCATGGTCCAGTTGTGAGGATTTTGGTCGTCTTTACATTGAGTCATAATCCATACCGAAGGCTACAATCCTTGATCTTCATCAGCCAGTGCTTCAAGTCCTCCTCACTTTCAGCAAGCACGTTTGTGCCATCTGCACATCGCTGTGTGGTAGTAAGTCCTCCTCCCCTGCTGATGCCACCTTCTTCTTCTTCACATAAACCAGCTTCTCTGTTGATTCACTCAGTGTACAGATTGAACAAGTACGGTGAGAGGAAACGACCCTGACACTCCTTTGCTAATTTACACCATGCATTATCCCCTGTTCGGTTTGCACAGCTGCTTCTTGATAAGTTCCTTGTGAGCACAATGAAGTGTTCGAGCATTCCCATTCTTCTCAAGTTATTATGATCCACACATAGGCAGTGAAACACAAGTAGACATCTTTGGAGACTGGAAGGTCTGTATTCAGTCATCGGCTCTCTGGGAGAGTCATGCCTTGTTGGGTAGCTCCAGGCTACTTGACATCCATTGGTTTCTAGGTGGTTCCTCACTGGTCTCTTCCCAGCATCTGTTCTGCTTTTTTAATAAAACACTACTCAGAGGGGATACGGTTTAGATCCCTTATGGTCTCGATGACATAACATAGAGGACCCTGGTGGGTACTCATTGGGCAGCAGGTGGAAAGCACCAGCCCAACCACCAGTCTCTCCACTAGACGAAGAAGGGGCTTGGAAGCCCACGGGCAGTTCTCCCCTGTCCTGTATTGTCGCCAGCAGTCAGTATGGACTAGACGGCCGTGAGTGAGTGATTCCCAGGCCTACCCTTTAGGACTTCAATTTAACTTTTGCGGGGATACCATTTAATCCATAATAATTTTTATTCCCCTTTAACTCATAACATCTCATAAACTGATAACTATCCCTTCTCCATAGTTTTCCTTTTGCCAGTGTTTCAGACATCAAACCTACTAAATTTTCTCCTATTTAGTGGAAAATGATTTCCACCTGTCTTACCTTTGATAGCAGCTGTTCCATTTCTTTCTTTTATGGTCAAACTTTCCAACCTGTGGCTTATCCTTTAGTCTTTGCAAGAAACATGCATCCCGACAATGTCCCTGGCTGGTGAGATATTAATTAAAGATACTTATCGTAATCCTTAGTCATCTCAAAGTCTGGGATAAGTTTAAGATTTGTGGTCACTTCCTTTTCTTTTAAACTTCTTTTCTTGTATTTCTGTTACCACACAGTCCTTGTTATTCTGCTCCCCGCATTTATTTAATGCCCACGGTGTCCTTTTCCCTGAAAAGTGACAACATTCTTGGCAAAGCAGAAGGTCAGCAGAAAGAGGAGGATCCTTCACCAGAAGAACTGACACAGTGGCTCCCACATTGTGAGGAAGGAGCAGTCTGGGAGGGTTTGTTCTGTTCTACAGGGCGCTGTGCGTTGGAACTGACTCAACAGACAACACCGAACAACATCAACAAAAACAACACATTCCAGGCATTGGTAGAGTGTTCGGAGATATAAAAAATTGTATCTGGGCCATGAATATGTTTATAGTCAAATGGGGAAAGGAATTTGTTGATCATACTGTGTGCGGTTTCTAGTAGAGAATTATATAAAGCAGTTAATTAAAAATATTTTTGTTTTTAGCAGTGGAAACCCCCCCCTTTTTTTAAATGAAAATCTATGCAGAAGCTAAATATCTAACAAAGCAAGAACCATTCTGATTGACTTGTTTGGGGAAATCCTAGCCTTTACTTTCCAGAGACTCTGTATTTTTTTGTGTGATCATTTTATTGGGGCTCATACAATTCTTATCACAATCCATACATACATCCATTGTGTCAAGCACATTTGTTGCCATCATCATTCTCCAGACATTTGCTTTCTACTTGAGCCCTTGATATCAGCTCCTCATTTTCCCCCCTCCCTCCCTGCTCCCCCTCCCTCATGAACCCTTGATAATTTATAAATTACTATTTTGTCATATCTTACACTGTCTGACATCTCCCTTCACCCCCTTTTCTGTTGTCCATCCCCCAGGGAGGAGGTGATAGGTAGATCCCTGTAATCGGTTCCCCCTTACCACTCCACCCTCCCTCCACCCTCCTGGTATTGCCACTGAGACTCTGTTCTTATATACTTACTGCCCAATCATGTGAAGAACTTTAGAATTCAAACAATATCAGTGCCTGCAGGCCTCAAAGCAGGGAACGATGATGCACCTTAACTAACATTGCTCGTTCTGGAACGCTTGGCCATCCCTACCACTCGATTGGGGCCTTTTGTAGGGAGAGACTATTTGATGCAGGGGAGCTATCCTAAAATAAATCATCTGGGAGCAAAGTATACATGGGATCGGCATAAGGAGTTGGAGAAGCCTAGGATGACACCTTTCCAGTAGCCCAGAGGGTAATGAAGCTCATAACCATGGGGTCACTTCTGACTCAGTGGGATCCACAAGGACAGTGGTTCTCAACCTTCCTCATGCCGCAACCCTTTCATACCGTTCTCATGTTGTGGTGACCCCCTACCCATCAAATTATCTTCATTGCTACTTCATCACTGTCTTTTTGCTACTGTTCTGAAGCGGACAACCCCTGTGACAGGGTCGTTCAACCCCCCAAAGGGGTCACAACCCACAGGTTGAGAGCCCCTGCTATAGGGCAAAGTAGAGCTGTGCGTTTCCGAGACTGCAACTCTTTGTGGGAATAGAAAAGAGCAGCTGGTGGTTTTGACCCGCTGACCTGAAGGTTAGCAGCCCAATGCAGAGCAAGTCGAGGGAATGGGAATACAGAGCTGTCTTACATCGAGAGTTGGTATAAGGTATTCTCTAGTATAATGTAGAAAAAAGTGGACTCAAAGAAACTTGACGAGTTAGTCCTGAGTAGAAAATGCATGATGCTTTAAACCAAATCAGAGAATTCCAGAGAAAAAGCTTGTTTGGAATAAAATGAAATGAAAATTTTGTGTTTAAAAAAAAGTAAAGATGACAATTAAAATGATTAGTTACTTGGGAGGTTAACGCCTTGGCAAAATATGAGCTCAATTAAGGAATATGAAAAATGGTCAGGCAAGTGGCCCTTTCCATTAGTGATAATTATCACTGTGGAAGCTTACATTTGAACCCCTCACAAGCCCAAAACCTGAGCCTACCCTAGACTAATTAAATATCTTCACTTGGCTGATTCTCCATCACCTGGACACATAGTCTTTAAGTTATCTAGGGCTTCAACATGTCTAAAATCCATCCGTTTACATCACTACTGAAATATATTCTTTATCAGTATGTAAATGGATAATTCCCATTGCCCTTGACTTCTTTGTACACAATCCCTCCCTTCCTTTCCATGCTGGCACTCCGTCCCGGCCCTACTCAAGAATCTTGCTGCACTCCCTTATTTGCCGATTAGATTTTGTAAGTTTGTCCTGTAACTTGGCTCTGCAGGCCCTGTCCTCACACTGTCTTTCAACTGCTCTCTTACAGGCCTTAGCCAGCTCTCCCAGCCCTGCTCAGTGCTGCTCAGCACATCTGCGTTCCTCCCCTGGGCCTTTGCGTCCTCTGCTTTGCCAAACCCTATCCATTATAATAGCAATCTGCCTTGTCTTTAGCCACCTGAATTTCCCCCTTCTTTCTCAATCCAGATCAAACCCTAGCTCTTTCATGAAAACCTTCCCCTGCTTATTTAATTTGAACAAATTGTTACTATCTGCACTCTCCTAGAAAGCCACATAAGTTTGCCATTATTTCGGCCCATAGAGATGATACACTAGTTCCTCGTATTATCAAAATCACTAGTATAGTGATTGTATAATCACTGTAATCCTCCTTTGTACTTTAATTTTTATATTTTATAAAAGATTTTATTATATTTTATAATCCTCCTTTGTACCTTAATTTTTGTTCTCCACAGTCAAACATAGTACTCCACATGCCACGGGCACATGAAAACCACATTTGTTAGTTAATTAAGAGAGAAAGTAAAGAAATAATTGCGAATTAAATGTCTTTATAAGGCTTATAAGTATAGCCTACAGGGAACACATTTATTTATTTAATTTTAATCCTTTCAGATTCAATAACATTGATTGAATTCGCAGTTAATAGTCCCCAGTTTCCATTCTGGTCATCCACTTGACCTCTCTGGATCCTAGTTTCCCTCTATACAAAAGGAGAATTTTAATAAGCTCTTATAGATCGTATGATTGCTGGAAGGGGTCATCTTAAATAGCATATCAAGAGGAGCTTATAAGATGCTATATAAATATTAATTGCTCCTTATCCTATTTTTGTGGTCCCTGAACAATAGTGTGAATAGAAGTAACATTTCATTAAACATTATTTTTTCATGAAGTTTTTATCCTAACTGTTTAATTACTCACACTTAATTACTCTATGTGCTTTGAGAGTTACAAAATCACAGATATAGATTCCAAAAAAGATCTATTCCTGATTCGGCCATCATGTGTTCAAAATAAACCTTTATTTTATGCCTCATGTAGGTGCTATGGAAAATATTTTAAAAAACTAATCAACCTCCCGGTTTCCACAAAGAGCTTACAATCGACATGTGAAAGTTCATGAGGAATCTCTACTAGCCATTCATTCTTCCTTGAGCCTTTTGAAGTTCCCTTGTTTGAGGACAAAGGAAGTGTATACAATCATGACTGTGTAATATAAGCGAATACTGTATCTGCGAGTCAAGACTAATAAGGATAAATAGCTACTAAGTGGCAAAAACGAGTATTAAACAAATGGATCATGACTAAATACAGCGTTAGCTCTATGCTTTATCCCTTCTTACCAGTTTTTGAAAAATTCTCCAAGAGAACAATTTGAGCCTAAGGTTAGATTGAATATTTGTGTCGGGCCAGGTTGACTAGACAAGCAAGTCCAGGGACACTTCTTCATGCGCAAGAAGAAGCTTTATATCAAGAAATAATTATATATTGAGAAAAACATCCCAGCCCAGTCCAACTCAAGCCCATAATACAATATTTGTTCCTAAGGCCCTCTTCAGACTCACGCAGCCACATGCAGTGCTGCAGATGCAGGGAGATCACTAGCCAGTGGGTGCAGAGTCAGGGAGATCCAATGGTGACGGTTCTGACAGCTCTCGTGACTCAGCCGCAGGCAGGTGAAGGCAGAGAGGGGGAGGGGGTACCCAGGGCCCTCCTTTTGAGAGGGCCCACGCCCACAAGAGGGTCACTATCAGATTTTACCTTGACTGTCAGGCCGAACTCCACACCTACACTTTTATAAAGCTTCAAATTGACATGAAAGTACGTAACTACCGCAGTGTTCATCTGTTTACATGTACAAGTTGAAAGATGTCCCTGCTATATCATTACCATCATAGAGGCTAATTAAAACCAAAACTGTGCCATCCACACTGCTTATTCTTCAACAAGGACTGCACACCAGACTGAAGCGCTGAACTGCATGGCAACAGGGTTACTTTTTGTTTTTGTTAGTAATCTCTGCTGTGTAATAATAACTGATGATAATGTTACTAAAGTGATATTTTCAACCTATGCATTTAAACTTTTAAATAGATGCATGCTAATCTAATTTTATTTTTATAAATCATTTTGTTGGGGCCTCTTACAGCTCTTATAACAATAACCTTATTTTGTTAAGATCAAATTGTGCTTTGGGGGACTATTTCAAAAACTGATAAGAGTCTTCAATATGAATTGCAACTTAATGGAAAGAAAACCAAAATCCTTACAACTGGACCAAAAGAGAAAACAGGATAAAAGCAGAAAAGATTGAAGTTGTCAACAATTTCATTTTTAATATGTTTAAACCATTGAATTGTATGCTATGTGAATTATATGTTAATAAAACTGTAAATTATTTTAATTTATATTTTTTCCTCCTAAATATTTGCAACAGAAAAATATTAATAGTATCCATTTTGTTTAGGGTATAAGTTAGCAAGTACTCTGATGCACTTCTGGTGTGAGTGTGTAAATAAATTAAGACTTTCTAGAGGGTAGTTTGACAGTGTATTACATTGACAGTATACTTCCAACACTCTGAAAAGTACATATCTTAGGAGCCCATAAGTTAGTGTGTAGAAGTTTATCCTGAAGATGTAAATGGGGAAAAAAACAAAAAATGCAAATACAAGGAAATGTATCATTTATAACATTGATTATAATAGTGCATTACTGGGCTCATCTAATATCCATCAACAGAAGTTTGGTTTCTAAATTATATTAGGTACTTTCAATCAAGAACTTTGTAACCCTTATAATGGGTTTAAGCAAAATATTCATGGTGACTTTGCTGTGTAGTATGGATTTGGATACTTAATATATTTAAAATGTTTACAATGAATATACATTAATTTCCCCAAGATATAAATTATCATGTATTTTAAAAAATGGAGAGTAGTTGGTAATCTAGGAAAGTTCCTTAAAATATATGTCTATAATCTGATAGTAATAAAATATAGTGATTGTTTGTTTTAGAGTAGTAATGCATAGTACTTTTTGATGTTTATAGGACTAGAAGAAATTGCAAAAGAAAGAGAAAAACTAAAAAAGGCTGAAAGTATCCAGTTAAAAGAAGAAGTGTTTGAGACCCCTGGGGACACCTTACATTGCTTAAGTGCAGATCACAGTGAACTTAAAGAAAAGGAAGATCTTAAAGAAAAGGATAACACAAATCTGTTTCTTCAGAAACCTGGCTCTTTTTCCAAATTAAGCAAACTCTTAGAAGTAGCTAAGATGCCGCCTGAGTCAGAATCTATGACCTCCAAGCCAAATGGCAATGCTAATGGGTGTACATTGTCTTATCCAAATAGTGGAAAACATTCACTGAGCAGCCTTCAGTCAACACCAACCCAAAGCAACGTGGAAAAGACAGACTCCAACAATCTCTTTAATACTGGTTCAAGTGGGCCAGGGAAGTTCTACAGTCCTCTCCCCAGTGACCAGTT
Source organism: Echinops telfairi (assembly GCF_000313985.2). Classification (NCBI taxonomy): domain Eukaryota; kingdom Metazoa; phylum Chordata; class Mammalia; order Afrosoricida; family Tenrecidae; genus Echinops; species Echinops telfairi. Next base: position 16,190,665 of record NW_022103900.1, read on the forward strand.
GTTGAAAACACTGACGGAAAAGAGCAGACAGTGGTTTAGCCTCTTGCCAAGAACGCCTTGTGATGACACTTCACTTATCCATGCTGAGACGTCAGCGGCATCTTTAGTGGCTCCTCAGTCGCAGCCGCCACCTAAGTCACCGTCACCCGCTCCAGCTCCTCTTCTGGGGTCACCTGCCTCTCAGAGTCCTAGTGGCTTACATCCATTTGCTTTATCACCTCTTCAGGTAAGTATTACTAACTGCAGTTCATTTTTACATTGCTTTATCTTTGACCCCACAAAGACTTCATTCATTCAAGGAGGAATCAGTTGAATAATGAAAGTATTAACCTTGCCACAGTTTGAAAACTAAAGTTGCCAAACTTTATCATAGTTACAGATTTCTACTGTAGGTTTGAGCCAAGTCATTTGCTTCTTTAATTATTGTTACTTGTTACTGCGATAATATAACATTTGAAAGGGAAATGATTTAGATCAGGAACAAATGGAAACATTAAGTTTAATGTTGTTATGTTAACTACTTTTCCTCTAACTGTGATATAAATGAATTTCTTTTTCAAAAACTTAAAAATAAATCCAGGTTCTAAACATTTGTTTCCCAAACCTTTTACATTGTTCTACTTTTCTCCTGTTTTATTTTTTGCAGATGAAAAGCGGTGTCTCTATGATGGGACTTCAGTTTTGTGGGTGGCCTCCAGGTGTCCTTACTCCCAATGTTCCATTTACATCATCACCTTTATCTAGTCTAGGCTCAGGGTTGGGATTATCAGAAGCGAATGGTACTTCATTCTTGACACCCAATGCCACTTCAAGTAAAAGTGAGTCCCCAGTGCCACAGAATGAAAAAGTGTCTTCAACTCAGCCAGCAGCTGTTGAAGTAGCAAAACCAGTCGATTTTCTTAGTCCAAAACCTATTCCAGAAGGTAGGTGCATGCCATGGTTCGTAGTCACTTACTTTTATTATTGTGTTTTGATAGAACTGAATCTCTAATGATTTATATGTCAGAAGTAAGTCTTGATATGCACCGTGTCATCTTTTCATATTAAGATTGTCCGTAAAACCTGGCTACCTTTACCGACTGCTCTGGCAGGAGTGGCATACAGAGTGTGAAATAAAGATGGAACAAACTCAGAATCAAGGAGACCAGGCTCACTGCTCAGCTTGAGACTTGCGGAACTCCCAAGACTGTGGCTCTTACTCACCCTTGCGGTTGGGTTTTGCACTCACCCCTATGGCTCACTTTTTAGCCAAACAATAGACTGGTCTATAAGGGGAACCATAACACTCCTGAGCCGCACCTGCACTTGGCACAGTAATCAAGCATACAAGACCCGTAAGGCAGCGTTTGCCCAAGGACAACGTTCAGAAGGGCAGTGAACAAGGAAGAGTGGAAGCAGGCAACGTAGGGAGGATGAGTGGGATGCATGAAGTTGCACTGAGGGGATGCAATGAATGAGAAGCAGCAAAACGTGCATGAATGACCGAATGTACCACTGATGGTCTGCCCTGGAAACTCACCCAATTCACGATAAGAAGATAAGAAATTGTTGTTGTTACCGTTTTGAATGCTTGTGAAACATCTCCATATTTCTTTTCACTTAGAAATGCAGTTTGGTTGGTGGAGAATTATTGACCCAGAGGACTTAAAAGCTCTGCTCAAAGGGCTTCATCTCAGAGGAATAAGAGAAAAGGCATTGCAAAAGCAAATTCAGAAACACCTGGATTACATCACTCAAGCTTGCCTCAAGAATAAGGACGGTATGTACCTGAAATATGTTTCTGCTCCCTTGCGTGGGTGCAATTACTGCCTTCAGCCTAGGACAGATTTTCACACATCTTAATTTTTAATTTGTTACTGGTAAGCATTTTCCTTAATTTGCTCTACAGACGGGAACTATTTATAGTCCTTAAATTGATAATGCTTTCTTATAGTTTTTTAATGCCCCGAGACATAAGGCTTTTCATTTCTTTAAAAAAGAAAACTTTATCCTATACTTTCAACCGTGGGCTTGTCTGCATTTCACAAACGCATCTGTGTGCGTTGAGTCGCCCCTGGAATTGTTTTTGCATTCTGGAAGAAATCTCTGAGGGGGAAACCCTAACAAAGTGAATCTTTCAAATGGATTTCTTTCCAAACACAGTTGCTCTTATTGAATTAAGTGAGAATGAAGAAAGCCAGGTCACCCGAGACGTCGTGGAGAACTGGTCAGTGGAAGAGCAAGCGATGGAGACAGACTTGAGGCTCCTTCAACAGGTAGAAGATCTGGAAAGGAGAGTTGCATCAGCAAGTTTGCAAGTGAAGGTAAACTAATTGACCTGGCTTACAATCTGATGTTGGCTAAGGGAAGGTAACTAATCTGTCTTTCATGCTTACTCTTCCCCAGGGACTGTGCTCAACGCTGGCAAATATTATTTAATTCTCAGAGCAATCTTGTGTTAAGTTTACAGGAAAAGGGCTAAGCCCAGAGTAAGTAGTCTGCCCACAGTCATCCAGTAAAGGGGGATTCAAACCAAGTCAGTCTGGCTCCGGACTCCAAGGTTTTTTTAATAAAACTTGCTGCCTCACTGGTATTCAAAAATACTGTCTGTGCTATGCGTTTTTTTTACTACAAGCAGCATTTGACAGTTTTCCCATGTTAAATGTAACACTTCAGTGTAAGTCCCATCAGACTCCTACTACTGTGCTCCACATGGGACTAGGGACTCAAGACTTTTACTCTCTACAATTAACTGCGGAGGACAACATAGATCTACCAAATACATCTATCAAAGACACTGTGTTTGGTCAAGCAGAGGGTCAGTACAACAAGAGGCAGAGCCTAGATGTGATGGATTAGACACAGCAGCATTGGGCTCAAGCACAACAACTGTGAATGGCACCGGACTTTCTTCTCTCGGACACAGGGTCACTATGAGTTGGGAGCGCCTCCATGGGGACGGACTCGGGTTTTGATGGTTGATCTAACCACATCCCTGGCTCCTTACATGGAGATGTTCTCAGTAGCTAATAAAGTACATGAGTTGCTTTTTCTTAAAAATCATGCTGTTCATAAGGCATTACTGAATTAGTCTAAGAATTAGGTTGTGCTCATGTGGGTCTTGAAGAATATCCAAAGTCCCAAAGGGTAAAAATGATTCACGAACATTAACTTGAACCAAATGAGCCCTGTGACACCGTGGTTAGGACCCAGTTTCTGGCAGAAAGGTCACCAGTGTGAAGCTACAAACCAGTCCATGGGAGGAGCGGGCAGCTTTGCTTCTGCAGCGATTCCTGCCTTGGAAACCCTATTCCGTCCGGAGTGTCCCTGTGTCCCAACTGACTGGACAGCAACGGGTACAGAGCATTTAATGATTCCCCCCGAAAAAGGAAACCCACTTTGCTAAGAAGGAAAAATCACCGAGAGTATGTTCAGCCTGATGTACCAGCCACCGTGAAGGCACATCAGTGCGTTTCTTTTTCATATTACTGAGGACCCAGAGTTCTTTCCAGGCTACAAGAAAAGCTGAGCCTGCTCCTAGTGCTGGTTGTGAGGGCTTTCTGTTGTTGTTGTTGGTGGTGGTGGTGGTGGTGGTGTTAGGTGCTGTTGAGTTGGCTCCAGCTCGTAGCAACCTCACATGAAACAGAAAGAAACTGATTGATGTAGGTGGTCTTCACAATTACCGTTTTATTAGCCACCATGTCAACCCATCTTATTAAGCATCTTCCTCTTTTTCACCGGTTTTCTACTTTCCCAAGCATGATAGCTTCTTCCAGAGATTGTTATGGGTCAGAATTGAGTGACAATTGGTTTTGTTTTTGTTTTGTGGCTCTCTCCTGGTAATGTGTCAAATTATCCTTGATCCTAAGGAGCAGTCTGGCTATACTTCCTCCAAGACAGATTTATATGTTCTTCTGGGAGTCCACCGTTTTTTCAACCTTTTTTGCCAGCATCAATTCTTCTTTAGTCTTCCTTATTCATTGTCCGGTTTCATAAGCAGATGAGAATACGCTGCCTTGGGTCAGGCAGACCTTATTCCTCAAAGTGATAGCTTCACTCTTTGACACTCTAAAGACGTCTTGTGTAATAATATGTTGGTTTCTTGGCTGCTGCTTCCGTGTTTGTTGATTGTGGGTCCAAGCAAATGGATCCTTGACGACTTCAATCTTTTCTCAGTTTATCGTGATGTTGTCTGTTGGTCCAGTTGCAAGGGTTTTGATTTGTAGTCCTTACAGAAGGCATCATCTTTGACGTCTATCCTACGCGCTTCAAGTCCTCTTGGCTTTCAGCAACTTAAGGCCGTGTCATCTGCATGTTGTGGGTTGTTAATGGACCCTTCCTCCAAATTCTGACACTGCATTCTTCTCCATGTAGTCAGGCATCTTGGATTTTTAGCTCCGTATACAGATGGAAAAGGACACAAACCTGAGGCCCACCTTCTCGGATTTCGTATCATGTGGTGTTCCCTTGTTCTGTACAGGTATGCAGCAGGACAATTCGGTGTTCTGAAGAAGTTGGTAGAATTCTTCAGTTTCTTCATCCCTGGCTTTAGTAATTGGTCCATCCAGTTGAGTAATAGTTCTATTAATGGATTTTCTTCGTAGGGATATAAATATTATCCTATCAGAGACAACAAGCTAGATCTTGAAATGTTCTTTTTGATGACAAATGGGACACTGTTTCTCTTGAATTTGCCTATCCCAGCCGAGCACACTATGGGATGCTCTGATTCACAATGACCGGGTGAGTCCTTTTCAGCTGGTAATTTCCTGGGGTCTCCATCTGCGTGTATTCCATTGCATTCATCCTTACCTTCCTACTCTGTACATTCTGTATCTTGATGACTAATGGATGCTTGCAGCTAGGTCCTTTCCGTCTGAGTCATGCCTCCCCGGCAGTTGAAAGTCCTAACAGCGTGACTCTATCCACATCCTTAAGGGCGGGTCTGCTTTGAGAGGCTCATCTTCCCCTGCCTGGTTTGGAGAGCCACCTTCCGGCTCTCTATCCCACCATGTTCCCCTGCTATACTACAGTTTTGGGGGACTGATTCCACAGAAGTAGACAGCCTGTTTCTTCTTCCCACTCTGTTCTTATTCTGGAAGCTTTGTTGAAGCCTGTTCACCAGGGGTGAAATACCAGTGGCATAAGAAAAGCCATTATCATGGTTTTCAGAGTTCAAAAGTTTAATCACCCTTCCGGATCTTCTAAAGCCTGCTCTTACCGCTCTTTTTAAACTTTCCATTTTCCCAGTTCAATCTCAAGGTGACAAGCTCTGTTACCTGCCATTCTTTGACACTTTTCAACCAGAGTTTTCTAAGGTGGTCCTCTTTTTTTTTTTTGGCCTATGTTCTGTTTTTCTTTGTTTTTTTTTAATCTTGACAGTTGCCTTGCAGACATCACGATGTACTATGTTCACAGAGCTCCCTCGATTTATCATTTAGTGTCCCTTTTAAACTATGAGGATGCGGTTCATTTGACATGACTTGTACCTAATGCATTGTGCTTACGACTCATAGTTCCATCTCCCCCATTCTGAAAATAAGTGTTCTGATAAATTCAAGTTGAAGAACTGACCCTACTATGTAAGCCACATACAACAATGATCTCTAAAGGAATTCAATGAAAAGGATAATATTCATTTTGATTCCCCGAGGAGGTGACTTTTAATCTGAGTGCTGCAAGATGAGTGGCGTTAACTAGATAGAAAGGAGCCTGGACAAGCTGTAAGGCAAAGTAACCGCTTATGCCAGACCCCCGGGGTTAGAGGAAGGTGGTGAGTAAAAGAACCTGTACAATGGAAAAGAGGAGCATGCCGCAGATGCTGCTGAGAGATACCGTTTCATCGATCCCGTGAAACTGAGAAGCATCCCCCTGGGAAATCCTTCAGCGTACCGTGTTGATTTTGATTATATGTCTCCTAATGTCAAAATTGTTGTGATTTCCTCTTCAAGCTTTTCTTACAACTGTTCTAAATTTCTTTTTCTTGTTTCTGTCCAGCATTAGCAAGCACCAGGTGCACGCTCTTAATAAAGATCCTTGTGATCTGATGATGTGTGGTGGTGTATGTTAAGTAAAGGTAACTCACCCGCCGGCCCCTTTGCGGGAAAACGGTAATAACACTGCTCTCTTGCTATCTAGGGTTGGATGTGCCCAGAGCCTGCGTCAGAAAGGGAGGACTTGGTTTATTTTGAACATAAGTCATTTACTAAGTTGTGCAAGGACGATGGAGAGTTTACAGGAGAAGAAGCAAGCAGTGCACACGCACTGGAGCGGAAGAGTGACAACCCCCTAGATATAGCTGTAACCAGGCTGGCTGATTTGGAGCGGAACATTGAAAGAAGGTATCTGAAGAGCCCCTTAAGTACCACCATTCAGATCAAACTGGATAATGTGGGCACAGTTACTGTCCCTGCTCCTGCACCATCCATTAGTGGTGATGGTGACGGGTAGGTTATTGAGATTAACTTAAAAAATTATTGTGCTTCTTTGCTAATTGGAGCCTATTTTCTATTGCCTGTTATCTATGTATCTTCTTGTATGTCTGTGATCCACACGGATCATGCTATTTGCATGATGCTTTGTAAAATCTTTTTTTTCTTCTTTTTTTTTTTTCCCCCTTTGTGTTATGTGCGTTGATAATCCTTGCAAAGTGGCCTTACATGTACCTGGTTGTGACTAAGCTTTGAGGCACGTAGCCACAGTCTGTGCACTACATCAAATTTAGTTGCTTCAACCTTACCCTTATTGGCTGTTACATGTTTTTGTCATTGCTTGGCTTTCGGTGTGATGATTGCTTCACAGTCGGGAACCATAAATGTAGACGTGCCCTACTGAATCTCTCTGTGTTTCAATGCAGACTTGAAGAGGATATTGCTCCAGGGCTCAGGGTCTGGAGAAGGGCATTATCAGAAGCTCGCAGTGCTGCGCAGGTAGCTCTGTGCATTCAGCAGTTACAGAAATCAATAGCATGGGAAAAATCCATTATGAAAGTTGTAAGTGTTTTCATTTAAGAAATACTATAACTAATGTCCTTTGTCCTTTTCTTCCCCCCAACCGCCGGATCTTTCTTAATCATATATTACTTATGGTCAAAATAACGCATTTTGTATTTGAGCGAATTCCTCCACTCTCCGAGTGAGCTTTTTGAGATGCCAGCAATGGTGCCTTTTGTTGTTGTTTTAAGATCTGGTTTTCGCCTCCTTCAAACACTGCTTACACTCTTCCTGCGATTGTTCTTTACGTTCTGTTTCAGCATCCAGATGCTAACCTAAATATTTTTATGGCTTTTTCACCCCGTGACAGTCTAGTGGACACTATTTTCTAGTACCTTCACTCCATTCCTAAAATGTCTTAAATTTCAATCCGTTTTCATGTGTACTGTAGTGCCAAGAAATACATATAAAAGTAATCACAAAGTAAACCAGGGCTCTCTGTTTGTGCATCAGATGTGGGTGACATGAAAACTAGAACTTTACTCTTTCCTCAACAATTAAAACTGTTTTTCACCTTTTTTTAAAAGGTCAGTGTTATTACTCTATATTGTAAGCCTCTATTTTGTGCCAGATATCTAAATGCTGTATCCTAAAAAAAGCCATATCTCATATATTTTCCAGAGAACTATTTATTTTTAAATCATCTATCAGTTACATATTTCATCATATACTTTATAGATTATATAAATTATATAATAAATTGTGTTACATTATTCTATGTAGATGTGTATGAATCACCTTAACATTCACTTCAGACTAGCTCTTTTTTAATCAGTTGAGTTTTAATACGTATTTCATTCCATATTTCAATCACGTCAAGTGGAATTGTACACTTGCTATCACAATCAGTTTCCAAATAATCTTTCTCTACATGGACTCCTTGACCTTTGTCTCCCTTTTACACCCCACCCAGTGGAACCCCACCCCTACCTCCAACTCTTAGTCTGATTTGCTGCCCTGTCGGTTTTATCAATGCTGGTTTCAGGTCAAGCGTTTGAAATTTATTTTCAAGAATGGCTTGGGGTGGAATTCTCCTACTTATCATAGCTATCTGAAGAAAAGAAATGATCCCTAAGTGACAGCATTATTAATTTCTACCTCTATGTTTTTTGCTACTGGTTTTCATTACTGGCCTGGTTCATTCTGAACAAATAAATGTGTTTCTCTGGTGGGTTCTGTCACTTCTTCCTGAAATAGTCACAGAATAATTAATTTGTAGTTTTTATCATAAGCTCAAATTTAGTGTTCTCCAAATGCAGATTCTAATTTACCAGAAGTTTTAAGCTATTTTGAGTTTGTCTAGTAGCAGTTTTACTCCCTAAGATGTCTACAATTTGCCTGGCTTAGAAATCATAATGAAAATTTGTTTAAAAATTATCTTGGACAGATACATTTTGTGAAATATAGGGCACAGCCAAAAAAAGATTGAGTTCTTATATTAAAATGAAATTTCTACAGTTATATTCTCATCTTTATCAAAACAATCATCATAATATGGTCAATTTTTTAAATAAAACCTATAGATGGAAACAGAAACCTTGTACCCATATCTGTATATCAGTACACTTACTAATACACTAATACACTTATTAGTACACTGTCAGCAATCTAAATTTTTTCAGCTCTTGCAAATTCATTAATTTTCTCCATATTAATATTACATATCCCACAAGCTTTTTCCATTTAATCATAAATTATTTGCTGTGAAATGACCCTATAAAGAAATATTTTCACTCAAGATTAAAGTACATTTTATAATGTTTAATTTGTGGCTATATAATAATTTTCATAATGTCCTAAACAAAATGCTCAAATTCACAATACCTTCACAGATAGCCCCTTGGTCAGAGACCAGGCTTACCAGGGAAGAGGGACCTGTCAAAATTTGCCTCCAGATCATTCTCTGTCCAGAACATGCTTTATAGTATAATTAATGTTAAATACTAGTTAATATCCACTGTTTTTAACTGTAATAGCAAAGGACTCAGAGCCAAATCTGAATGATTTGTGAGCTACCAGTGTGATTTTTCATGAGAGTTATGAATTTGATGTTTGTAATTATTTCTTAGTATCAGAAAGTAATTCCACTTTTTAGTCATAAGCAGGAAAGTTGAGATTTTTCTAGTCTTTTAGTTATTTACTGAGGAAAACAGTAAGAATGAACTGGTTTATATCACGAATCTCCCTTTAAATATTATTTATTATGTAATTACTGTTTGGGAGTCTTCAGTATACCCTTCCAAATGTTCTTTCTCAGTGAGTAACTTTACACTGAAAGTTCTAAAGTTACAAATCAATTTTAGAGATGTGAGCTAACAACACATCAGGGAATTCCATTCTGTGGTAATAGGTAAGGCAAGACCATAGAATCAAAACTTATTTTTGGAATATGGGACTCATGCCACTCTTAGTCTTAGTACCCATGCCAATTTCAATATCGCTTATAGATTTAATAATGATTGTGAATTGGAACAATGTGTATTTGCCATTTGATAAGATTCAAAAAGGTGTCACTAGGACACCTGGTGCTAAAAATCCACACTGCCTTGCAGACTCTCTGGGGCAGTTCCACCCTGCACACTGCGGTCTGCCTGGGTTGGAACCACCTGGACGCATATTGAGCCAGGTAGGACTTTATTAGACTTTCTCAGATTAAGATCGAATGTCATATTAAAAAGCAGAGAAAGTGAGTGTAAGTACTCTAGCTAGCTTGTTATTAAGATTACATATTCACATGCATTTAACATAAATGATTTCTTTAAATACTGACTTACAGGACATGCTTAACTGTGACTGGGAATAGGAACTGTTAAAAAGAGCATGTTAGTTCTTACCCCTTTGAACACATCTTACAGCTTGCTCTTGTCTCTTTCACTTTCCTCCTTTGCCTGGGTTAAATCTCTTGTCTAAAGAATATGTGCACGAATAAAAACCTTTGCAGAAGGATGGAACTGAATCCCATTGACTCAATGGCCATGGGTGGTTTTGCTTATTCTCCAGCTTAATGGTACTAAATTTATTTTACTAGAGAGGAAATCATCATATTTTTACCTCTAGAAAATAAATCAAGACCTTGTAAATTGTTTGATTTAACTTGTATCTCTCTCTATTTATCCTTTAAAATTATTTTGTACTGAAGCATTTTACTTGTTGTAAATATTTGATTTGGGTTTATTTGTTTTTCAAAGTTTCCTGATTTTGAATACTTTAAAATCATTTTTACAACAAAACAAAAAGTGGAATAATTTATTTCAAATTATTCTATAGTCCTAATCTAATTGCAAGTTTCTTCATTTTTATCTTTAATAATAACCCCAACTTTTATTCCTTTCTCAGGGTATCATGTGGATACTAGAATAATCAAAAGACAAAACGTATTTTTTTTAAAGCCACTACATATTAAAGCTGTCCATTGCTTTATGTGCTCTAATGTCATGTTAATTATTTCACACGTGTACTTGCTTCTGAAGTATGTGCAGGCATTCAGCCTCTAGCTTTGTTCCTTGCGGTGTACCTGAACTGTGCATTGACCCCACCCCACCCCCAACGGAACTGCTCACCCCGCCATGTGGTCCATATCTGTATAATGAGAGATACATAGATGTGTATGGCTACCGTCTATTTGTTAGCAAGCGGAATGTTCCTTACTAATACCAATTAGCAGTGCGGCGTGTTGAACATCCCAGTGGCAGGGTACTCAGCGCAGAGGACTCCCTCTAATGGTTCCTCGTGTATTGTAGTATTGTCAGGTCTGTCGGAAGGGCGACAACGAAGAGCTGCTGCTCCTCTGCGATGGCTGTGACAAAGGCTGTCACACCTACTGCCACAGACCCAGGATTACTACCATACCAGACGGGGACTGGTTTTGTCCGGCCTGCATCGCTAAGGTAAGAGCAATCCACAGCTGAGCTGTTTCCCATGCCAGATCGAAATGCGGATCTTTGAGGGGGGGGTTGTTATTGAAGCATATAACGCACATAGCCTAAAATTTACCTAAACGCAGTGCTTTTTTTAGGATATGCACAGAGTTGCGCAACCATCACCATTGCCTAACTCCAGAACATTGAGTCCAGAAAGTAAGGAGTAAGAAGTATTAAAGGATCAGCAGGCATTGAAGACCAGACTTTTCATCAGATGGTTGCTATCTCAGTCACTCTCTCCCATGTGTGTTCTCGCAGCCTAATCAGTACAGTGACTACAGTCTTTCCATGAACTCAGTTCAAACGCACATTCTGTCTACGAGCTCCTTTGTCTCCAGCTCACTCACTACAGAACTCAGTCTCCAGGAATCTTTAGACTTTCCCAGGACCTTCACCTTACGGAAGACCTGGTCCCCTCTCTCTTTTTGTGTGTGTGTATGCTTTTTCCCCCTGACCTTGCTTCTAACATGTCAGCATCGCATGATCGTCATCTCTGTGTCAGAGCAGGATTCTGGTTAATCTGCTTCACTGTCCTCTTCAGCCCCACACCTGTGTGTCTTAACCTCGCTGCAGAAAACACCCAACCCGACTGAAAGGGGCCAACCAAAGTCACTATCAGCATGCTCCATGGGGCCTATTATGCTTATCATCCCTTCCCCCTCTCCTCAGACCTCTGATGCAGCCTTCCCGCCCCTCCCCTCCCCTCCCCCTCATTCTCAGTTGATGGTCCCACGCCCATATCACTGAGAAAATGAAAGCCCCCGGAAGAAAGTGATCACAAGCACACACCACTGTCTCATCTCTCCTGCATGTGGGCGGAGGTGCCCCGCCTTCTCTTCTGCTGCCAGAACGGCTTGTGCTTGGAAGTAAACCAATTCCTCCATGTGTACCTCAGCTCCAGTCCCCTCTCACCTTCCCAAGAAACATTGCTCCGCTCATTCTCCCTGCACCTCAGTTTCTCCTCCTCCAAACCAGAGATGCTGGCAGCAGATTCGGAAAGAACAGAATGTGCTGTTCCACACCAGTTACAACTTCTGATACACAAATAAGCAAGCATAACAGAGATGTGCCCCTGGACTGTAATTTGATAGGCTCGGGTTAAGAACCACTGAAGTTCTTTGAACTTGAGTTCTAGCAAGATGGAGAGAAAAGGGCAAGGGAGTCCTGCCCAAACAAAGCAATAGGTAACACAGCGGTTCTTACCCTTCCTAGTGCTGCGACCCTTTAACACAGTTCCTCATGTGGTGGTGACCCCCAACCATAAAACTATTTTCCTTGCTACTTCATAACTGTAATTGTGCTACTGTTATGAATTGTCATGTACATATCTGATAGGCAGGATGTATTTTCATTGTTACAAATTGAACATTATTAAAGCATAGTGATGAGTCACAAAAACACTATGTAATTATATATTGTGAAATATTTATTTCTAATGACAAGTAAATGAAATTTTGTCTTGAAGCATGGTGTAGCATGGGTAACAGTCTTCCACGCCAGGTACTCGTATGTGGACATATCTGCATGTGAGCAGACCCGCCTGGAGACGATAGAGGAGCAGTGTCTCAGTTCCTAAGAGCATCAGAAATATGTGTTTTCTGATGGTCTTAGGGGTCCCCTGTGAAGGGGTCATTCGACCCCACCCCCCCAAAGGTTGCGACCCACAGGTTAAGAATGGTTTCAAGTGTGTGTACCTATATTTAAATTACTTACCTGAGGCATGCTGATAAGCATCATTTACTAAAGAAACGTACATTAAGATGCCATTGTCTAATTAAACATCATGAAATATTTAAGTTTCCTACTTTCTTACTATATTAATTCACTAGGAAATGATCCTAAATTATAATACATTCAAATTATTACTTTTGACTCATTGTTCATCAAAACTTATTCTTTTAACTAACATAATTGTTCAATCTAATTTCTTCATTAAATAGAATTTTCCCTCGTTATATTTATAAGTATTGTCTTTATCTTTTTTAATAATGTCAGAGTGATAAGAGCTGAGTATTATGTGAAAGCCAAATATCCAATTTTAGTAAATAGTAAAACTTTTCATTATTTCAGTTAGTGACAAGGCACAGTGATTCTTTGGTACGGTATAAGTGTTTGGTTTATGGTTTGCTTTATGATTTTAGTCCATTGAAATGTCTCCTTAATTATGCTTTTAACCTGCCAATTGAGAACCAAACGAATCTAATTGCTTAGGTAAAAAGTGCAGTTTTTAGAAATTTTGATAGAATGGGTCATGAAGTACTGAAAGAAATTGATCAGAATAATCGAAGAGATAATAGCCAAATTCATTTCAAGAATCTACTCCCTTTTAAACTCTTGCTGGACTGAATGTAGGAGTACACAGTCTAGAATTAACTCTGGCTAAGGGGGAGAAAGGATTTCAAAAGAAGGTAAGGACTACAGTCTCGGGCAATGAAAGCAAAGCCACATGACGGCCAGTGTCTGCTCAGTCATAAGACGCAGCTTTCCTTTTTCAAGCCTGGGGCGGAGGGGAGTCAGAGAAGGGGTGCTGCACACTGGCATCAGTGTGCCTTCTGCCACGGTGTGACGCCATAAGGCCACGCAAGATGTTGTTCATGTAACTTTGGAACTAGATGCTCTTAGCAACTGGGCAGCTGATCGCCATGTCACCAATGAGGAAGCATGGCCCCAGAGATAGTTTGCTCCCAAGTTCCAGGAACACTTTGGGCCAGAACCAGCGCTGTAAGATGTGGCCCTGTGGTTACATATAAAATCCTCTCTGTCTTAATAT
>NW_022103900.1:16204425-16222225 GCF_000313985.2 Echinops telfairi
ATTTATTTCTATATGGTTGTCCTTACATCAAACTTCACCCCCGCCACCCCCTACTCCTTCACTAGTGCTGTCCCCAATATTTTTTTTTTTTTTTTAATTTTTTTTCAGTTAGTCTTTTAACAAAAAAAGAACAGAGGAAATCTAGTAAATATGAACTTAATAAGAACAACTCTGTATTCATTCTTGATGAGCTCAATTTCATCCTTTGGCCTCGTTTATGATTATGCCTCTTTAACATTCTTGTTCTTAAGCTGTTTATTTGTGTTTATATTCACCTTTTACCTTATCTTTTATTATAAAACAGAATCCCTTTGTAATCTTTAAACCCGTTCCCGGTGTGACCGACATTGGAGGAATGCTGCCAGGCCTAAGTTCTGTAGTAGAAAAGTGGAATACCCTGAGATCAGCGTCTTTAAGTTTGAAGAATTCCTAAGATGAATAGATTTTTTTCTCTACCTTGCTTTATTTAATTTTAGCCTTAAGGGAGAATTTTAGAAAATAATAGAATTATCACCTTTCTAGGGCAGAGATAATATTCTTTGTATTTGTCCTGTTAGACCATTATCATTTAACAACACGCAAAAACAACAGGCATTTATTTATATCTCTCCCACCCCACCCCTATTTTTTTTTTAATTAAAGGCAAGCGGTCAAACTCTGAAAATCAAAAAACTTCATGTCAAAGGGAAAAAGACGAATGAGCCCAAAAAAGGGAAGAAAATACCTTTTACCGGGGATACTGAGGATGAAGATTCTGCATCTACAAGTAGTTCACTCAAAAGAGGAAACAAGGACCTCAAGAAAAGAAAGATGGAGGAAAACACCTCTATTAGCTTGTCCAAACCAGAGAGTTTGGTTTCTGTCAAAAAGCCTAAGAGAGATGACTCCAAGGACCTGGCCCTTTGCAGGTGCGCGAGAGCGAGAGCACCCGTGTCCTGCCAAGACAGCCTGTCACCGCCTTGCAGGGCACCGTGGGGCGGTTTGTAAGCAAATGTATGCTTGCATCTTAAAAAATAATTGAATTTACATCAAGCTTTTACGTGTAAATGGAAAGAGCTGAATATTCCATGAAACTAGACATGCATACCCCGGTAGTAAAAATAGTTCTTTCTAGCGCTCAGGTAATTGATAACAAACCCTGTTTTCTTTAGTACGATCCTGACCGAAATGGAAACTCATGAGGATTCATGGCCTTTTCTACTTCCTGTAAACTTGAAACTTGTTCCTGGTTATAAGAAAGTTATTAAGAAGCCTATGGATTTTTCCACAATTAGAGAGAAACTAAGCAGTGGACAGTAAGTAAATCATTCCTATTCCGTAATTATTTATCAAATGGCTGACATGGACTGGGCTTTGTTGGTTGCCAAGGATACATTAATTAACAGCAAAGACGAAGGCCCTGACTTAGGAGAGCTGTGTTGGGCCTATTTGGCTGGAGTAGAACAACACGGGAGGCAAATCAATTCACATTATGGAAGCAGTTGAAAGGCAGTGTGAGCAACCATCCTTTGACCACAGAGGAGGGGGATACCACAGTCTCCCAAAGAAAGTAGCATGATCTGGAGGTAAAAAAAAAAAAAAAAAGGTGAACAACTTGCAATGTGAATCCGTGGCATATTGACACCACCCCATGTGGATTTAATAAAAACCAACTTTAGAATGCTTTCAAATGATCACAATTCAAAAGTAGAAGAACATGAGAAATTTCAAAAATGGAACTTTTGAATACCATTGAGTCAGTTCTGACTCTTAGCGCCCCTGCCACAGCACAAGTCCCCCTGTGGGTTTGCAACACTGTAACCATTCATGGAAATAGAGAGCCTGGTCTTTCTCCCTCGGAACAGCTGGTGATTTCGAACTGCAGACCTTGTGTAACCCACAGGGCTTCTTATTCTAGGTGATTAGAGAAAAGTGAAAACCTGCATTGATTCAATGTGGAAGAAAATCCCTGTTTGATCCTTCCACAGTGTTTTCCTTGTGATCCAATGCTAAGAGTAAAAAACCCTCCTGGTCACAGTTACTGATTTCTGTTAGACCATCTCAAACTCCCGCCAGAGAGGAGCAGCTGAAGAGAGTGGAATATGGTTGGTTCTGGGTGCGGCCCACTTTGGGGCCACAGGAATGAAGCCGTTCACTTAGAGAACCGGCCCACACCAAGCCATCCCACCTGTGGTTGAGTGGCCAGGTGTGTGCAGAGGCTTTCCCAGTCCCAGCCTTCTCCTGTATTGTTCTATCTATACCAGTTGAGCTTAACCTAAGCTAAGCCCTTCGTTTCGGGCAAAGTCTAAAAAAAAAAAATGTGCTTAACTTACGTGATCCATTTTAAAATTACATTGTTACTGCCATTATTACTCTTCAATGTATTATTTCCTTTTCCTGGCTGTTCTTTGGGTGAAAATGTCTGTGTGCTGTACTGTATATTCAATTTAGAAAAACTGAATAGAACTTGTTCACAGTGATCCGTGTCCCTCTCCTGTGTCTCAAATGATCGACTAGACTCACCTAATGACTACTTTCTCTTCTTCAGAAGAGAACATGCAGTCTTTCAAATGATTATGCCTGCCTCCTTTATTTTTAAAAAAAATGCAGAAAGGACCTGCCCACAATAAGAAAACACTTTAACCTGTTGTATCTAAAATGAACCAAGCAACAAAAGTTACTGTTCAGCCACAGCCAAGTTCGGCAGCACTGCCCTTCTCAGATGTTTCAGGGGGAAACAGCCCACTACAGCGCCTGCCGGGGCCAGGGCAGACTGATGCCGGAAGACTTTTCCTGTGCGTTAACTCTACCTCTTGACTTCCAGTCCCCGAACAGACGATGAATCTAAACATGAGCACCCCCACAGGGGCGTTTAGAATGTAACAAAGCGTTATCCACAAAGCTAGACCACTGGGGTTCCCTCTTGAGAAGGAAGCCCGGAGACGGGCTGAGGGAGGCAGAGTAGAGGCAGTCAGAGAGGAGAGGCAGCCAGTCTGTGGAGCCCTAGGTGAACCCACACAGTGGTTCACACTCAACTCTAACTCCTGGGGTGGAATTAAACCCAAACGAATGAGTTGCAGCCAATCTGCACACACAGCCTTTCATACAGATGTTGAACGAGAAATTGAGAGAAGTGACAGGAGGAATTCCCTCTGCGTCAATGACGTGTCTGCAGTCGATCATGGGCGCATCTCCCTAAGCAGGGGTGGACAACCTTTCTTCTGCCCAGAGGCGTTTGGACATTGACAGCGCCCTTCGTAGGCCACACAAAATTACCAACTGAAAAATTAGCCCATCACGTTTGGTCAAACGTGTAATTAAATCGCCCCAGTATGATGGCCAGAAGGGCTTCTTTTTGGCGAGGCAGGTGCTGTGCGCTGGTATCGGTGTGTTTCAGACATTCCTCACTTACAGGAGGACTCTCTTCAGGGCAGCCGTTCTCAGCCTTCCTCATGCCGCGACCCTTCCATACAGTTCTCGGGTGACCCACAACCATGACATTATTTTCCTTGCTACTTCCTAACTGGCATTTTGCTACTGTTAGGAATCGGGCGGCCCCTGTGAAAGGGTCGTTCGACCCCCAAAGGGGTTGCGACCCACAGGTTGAGAAGCGCTGATCTAGAGTCTGGCCTAGAAATCACTCCTATAGCACAGTCTCCCTAGCATTAAGCACTTACTTTTTCCTATAGTAGTGGACAGCCTGAAGTGAAAAATTGTACGCACAGTGACTTTAAAATCTTCCCCACAGATAGTACACGGTCTCATTCATATGGGATGTCTAGAATAGGTGTATCTTTAGTGACAGAAAGCAGATTGGTTGTCAGGGGGTGAGGGGAAGGAGGCATGGAACCACTTACTGAATACAGAACGCCCCTGTGGGCGATGAAATGGTTTCCGGCTAGATAGAGGTGGTCGTTCCGTGTGCTAAATGCCATGGAATTGACCACTTTAAAATGCTATGCGAATTTCAGTTCAATAAGAAAATAATAATTGCATAAAGATGTGGCACCTGAATGAGGTTGTGGAAGGGCTGACTCAACTCTGAGCTTGGTACAGATAGAGAACTTTCTTTGAGTGTTACACAAAGAAAGAGTGTGGAAAGTGATACAGTATTTCAACAGAAATAGAATTCTCCTTCTACAGGCCGTCGTCCTTCAGGGCCTCACAGGTACTTCTACTGGTCAACTTAATTTAATATCCAACTTATAAATTAGAATGCACTTAAACTTTGCAATTCCCAAAGCCCTTTTCCACAATGCACTGAAT
The DNA here is from genome assembly GCF_000313985.2 of Echinops telfairi. Lineage (NCBI taxonomy): Eukaryota > Metazoa > Chordata > Mammalia > Afrosoricida > Tenrecidae > Echinops > Echinops telfairi. Next base: position 16,208,671 of record NW_022103900.1, read on the forward strand.
TGGCTTGGTTTGGCTTTAAATGGGCCACTCTCCTCTGGCCAACCAGCTTAGGGCAGCTCCGGGCTTTCACAGCAGAAGAGGTTGGACTGTGTGCACTAGACAGCACAAAAGCCGGGTTGGGCTTTAGTATGGCTTTAGCAGAGACCAGAGTTCTCACGGTGTTCTCTGGTGTGGTTCCAGCGGCTCATGGCCAACCTCATTCATGTGTGTCAGGGTCGAAGTAGGTGCCCTTGGGTTTTCAGTGGTGGATTATCTCAAAAGCAGGTCACCAGGCTTTTCTTCTGAGGCACCTCGGTGGCCCCGAACCACTATCATTCTATTGTTTTGTTCTTTTGGGCCTGTTTTGAATCATGCTATTCCCGACTTGGGCAAAATATCTGGAAAGAGCAGCAGAGGGAGGGGTTGGGAAGTTTTGACAGAGTGGTGTCAGTCATAGCCACGACAGTTGATTTGAAAAATTAAATGGCCTGGCCTTTCTCCCAAGGTACCTTTGGTGGCCTCAGACCAACCACATGCCTTTTTCTGTGGGTACCTGTCTTAGATCATCTCTTCCAGTGCTGAGCAAATGATGTGGAGAGAGAAAGGAGGTCGGGAATGGGGAGGTTTAGAGTGTGTCATTTCCTGGGGTGTCCATAATGTGCCAGGGTAAGCATATTCTCTGCAGTGCACAGGAAGCATCTACATGTCTATCAAGTGAGCTTTTTGAATGCTGGTAGGCAGTTAAGCTTCCTGAACGGCGGACAGGACACTCGCAGCATGCACTTGGAGAGGGAATAAACCAGTCGGGTGGGATGAGCCCTGCAACAGAATTTTGATACAGGAAATGCGGGAGCTGAGGAAATGTCGGCTAGTTGAAGGATGTCTTGATCTTCAGAGAGACTCGGTTTTTCTACACAGCCAGTCTTGAAGATCTTATATGGTGGCAGATGTAGAATTAAAAGAAAAATGTTTACACAAGAGTATTATCTATTTTAGCTACCAGTTTACATAACGTTCTCCTACCGTGATTCCTTCCTGTTGTTTTTCCCCTTTCGGTTTTCTGATTATACCTCTCCATTTTTATTTACAGAGCACCACCACAGACGCAGCCACTAACCGTGTGCTTTCTTTCAGGTACACGAACCTGGAAACCTTTGCCCTGGATGTCAGGCTTGTTTTTGACAACTGTGAAACGTTTAACGAAGATGATTCTGACATAGGCCGAGCCGGCCACAGCATGAGAAAGTATTTTGAAAAAAAATGGATAGATACTTTCAAAGTGAGCTGAAGTTAGAATAATCTCCCCCCACCCCTTTCTCCTTTTACACAAGGACAAATGAGACCAGCAATGTGAACTGTATTTACATAAACGTGCAAGGCACATACATAATGACTTTTTCCCCCTTAAAATAAGTATCACACACACACAAAAGTATCAGAAGAATGATACCATTTTTAAAGGCTTCACTCCTACAACAACCAAGGCCCTTGGTTATTGGTTTGTGTGATTTATCAGCTAATTTAGGTAGAACAGGGAAGCACGCCCAAAGGGTTTTCAAGGAAAGGGTGTTATAGTGCAATAGCAATTAAAATATATCAATCGCACTGAATATTCAACACCAGAGCTCTAACCTGGGAAATGGTTCTCCTTTCCCTCTCAATAAATATCTATTTTTCATTTTTTTACTTTGTAGTTTATTTTTTAGTGAATGTATTTAATTTTATGAATTATTTATGATTAAACCACATCCAGAATCTTCGTTTTCTGTGAAAAGGAAGAACTAGAAAAATTGCTTTAAATCTTGAAAATACAACAAGGAATGTTTTAAAATATAAAACAAAGCCAAGTTAAACTGTTTACACTGATGTGCTAAAAAAGCACCAAAAATAAACTTTACTGTAGAGTTACACGTACATTTATATATATATATGTTGCTGCATCACTTGTGTAGTTAAATTGTATTTCATGACAGTGAAGAAAAATTAACATGTATATACTGTTCATTATTGTTTATATTAAGTCTTGTTTTAAATATGTATTATGTGTATATATTGTTTGCAGACATTATTGTTTATGCCTTAGAAGGACTGTAGCATTTTATTTTAGTCTGAAGGTAATTATAGCTCTATAGCTTGTACAGTAATTATCCTCTACCGACACTGTGGCGTCTCCTTAATCTTGGTAGTGCCTGCCTTTGAAACAGGGTGTAGGGGATATTAGTTTTCCATTTTTTTCTATTTTGTTACATAATTTCAAGCCACCAGGGCCTAAATTAAAGTATAATCATTTGTATCCATGTGGAATAAAATTGTGACAATTTCCTACACACACAGTATTTTTTCATGGAAGCATTTCCCTCCCATTTGCCTTGCCGCAGAAATAAACGTACAAGACATTTGTAGCCACGGTGTTTATCTACTGTGTGTCGTGGTGGTCCCGTTGGAGGCAAATAGATCAGCCTTTTTTTTGTACCTATGTAAGAGTACTTGAAATTTTATTTAAAATAAAATGTTGTGGAAAAGGTAGCATTCTTTTTTTTAGGAGTGTTATTTTTCACTACTATGTGTGGCACGGATACAATAAAAGACTTTTACAAACTAGTGGTTCTTTTTTTTTTTTTTGAAGAAACAGAAGAAAGATGTTCTTTTCAAAATGGCAGTTGAATTAACTTTTATTTTTACTGAATCATAAAAGAGGGCAGCAGGCGAGGACTAAAGGACACGGGGCTGGGTGGAGGAGGGTAGATTTGCATCATTTGATGTAGCTTGGCTGGAACTTTCAAGGAGCTTGGCTGGCACGGCGGATTAAGCATTAGGCTGCTAACCAAGAGGTCAGTGGTTTGAACCCACCAGCCACTCTGAGGGAGCAAGATGAGGCAGTCTGCATCTATAACGATGGACCATCTAGGAAACCCCACAGGGCTGTTCTAATCTATCCTGTAGGGTCAAGGTGAGTTGGAACTAACCTGAGTTTTTTGGTTTTGATGTGGCTTTCGTGCATCTCTCAACCTCTGGTTGTTTTATTTCACATCCTTAATATGTAAATATTAAGATACATTTTTAAAGTCTCAGATTTGAGAAGTGTCTCTATTGGTAGTCACATACCCCAGTTATCATTAAGAAACATCGATCATATAAATCAGCCTAACTAATGAAACACATTTTCAAGCAATAAGATTTGACACTTTGCAGGGGCTCTCTGCTCGGCCCGGGGAAATCGTAAGTAACCAAGACTGCAGCCTAGTGTAGAACTGGTCCTTGAATAAAGAACACTGCTTGTAATAGTGAAGGGAGAATAGTGTAATTAGTTTGAAGAAAGTGTTTCTAACTTTAAAATGCTTCAGCGCCACCAAATATTTTCCAAAATCTCTAGCGTTGGTGAAGACTTACATGAAACTAAAATGCTACTGTGTGAATGTGTCTGTTTTTGTTAACTGAACATTGCAGTGCTGCCTTAAGTGGGCTGGTGCCTCATGAAAAATACCAGATGGAACAGGAAACAAGGTGATGCTATAAACAGGAGGTCTGGATTTTCTACTTAGAAGTTTCCAGACGTTCTCTGGTAATCCTTCCTTTCTTTGGGCTTTAGCCTTAGGAATGATACCCACTTTATGTTGACTCGTGGTAAGTGGTGTGGAAAGAAGGGTGTGGAGACTCAGGCCTGGCTCAAACTTAGAAAGGCTAACCTCGGGACCTCTAGCGCCCCCACAGGACAGTGTAGAACTGCCCCCTCTTGCTCCTGACAGATGGATAGATGAGAAACTGAAAACCTAAAACACACACGTACACATCCACAAAGCAGAAGAGTCTTCAACATGAGTAGTTTTCTTTTACATATAAAGAATCTCTGGAAAAGGAAGACTTGACTAAATATTGGCTACTTTGGAATGGCATTGTTGTCATTACCCTAACATTTAGGAAGAAGTGGACATGAATCTAAGGTCCCCAAAGGGCTGACATAGGACTCAGGAGCAATGGGAACTCAGGAACTATGTAAATGGCTAATACACTCACCTGTTCTTTTTTGGTGGAAAAATTCCGTCATCTTTTATTTTTTAAGACATTAATTGGGAGCTCATACATACATCACATACACCATAGTTCAATTGCCTCAAGCAGAATTGTACAGTTGCTACCGCAATCCGTTTCCAAACATTCTTTTTCTTCCTGGACTCCTTGACATCGTCTCCCTTTTACCCCTTTACCACCACTGTACCTCCTGCCCCCGAAGCCCTTATTCTACTTGCTGGCCCCATAAGTTCATCAGTCCTGGGTTTCATATACCGACAAATGGAAAAGCAGGTAACAGCTTCAAGAGGGTGACCTCTATTGACACAGCACCTCTGAGATACAGTCTCCTATGAACAAACAAAAACTGAACAAAATAGACCAAAAACACAGAAAATGTTGGAAATCAGATCAGGGCCATCCTGTATCATCGTGGGGGTCTACTGACAAAGTTTTAACTGTTCAGGTCAGATTTATGCCTTTGATCTATACTCATTTCTCTGTTTAGTAACCACTTTCCTCCCATCAATTGTGGACAGAGGGAGATCACTGGAGGCTCATTTCCTGTGTAGCTCCCACAAATGTATCTTGGGCTCTCACTGTCATCCATAGCCTTCTGCACATCGGGTTCTCACAATTTAGGCTCTGATACTGATCCCTCCTTCAATTTGGGGTGATACAATTTACAATCCTGCAGTGACTGATGATCGTATGCTTCTTCCATGTCGACATCTCAGATGGCTGCTTGTTTGGAGACAAGCCTTTATAACTGCAGGCGCCATTTTATCTGATAGCTGGACGCCATCCAATTTCTTTGCCACATTTTGCTATAGCACCCATATCTTCTGTGTTACCTTCCTGAGGGTGAGTATCCATCAGGGTCATGATGTAAGAACAAATTGTTCTTAAGTTGGAGCTAGGATTCAGTGCGAGCCCACAACCCATCTGGATCTATGTTTTTGGTTTTAATTATTAATTTGGGAGTTAATACATATATCATTCCATAGTTCAATCACATCAAGCAGAATTGCACAATTGCTTCTGCACTCACATGTTCTTAAGTTGGGTATACAAGGGGCTTTTGAAAAGTTCTTGGGAACATGGAATTAAAAGATGGAATTTTTCCACAAAAACTTTATGAAGCCTTATATTCTCAATAAGACCAATGCCATTGTAATCTCAAAATAATTTTTTAAAGTATATCACTGCTATCATATAACTAAGTATGCACAACATATTACCATTAAGAGAAATTAGGCTGTAACGTAGACTTCTCCTTTTAGTTCTAATCGCTCTATAAATGACAAAACTGACCTGCCTTCAAGTATAGATTTAAGTGATCAGTCAAATGGTGACCAAGAATAACCAGCCAAGCAGAACCCACTATTAAAGCAGGAAGATAATAGTTTGAAACAATACAGAGAGAGAAAACGAGTATTATTTCACTGTTAATCACAGTGAAAAGTAAACAGGTGAAATTTATTTATGATAGATCTTGAACTCAAAGGAGCTCTAGTGATGTAGTGGGTTACAGAGGTTTTTGTTCGATGAAAAGAAACCCATTCTAACAAGAAAGGTAATGTTTTAAGAGAACTGAAATTTTCTTTCCACCGTAATGTGACTCTTAGAGTAAAAACTGATCCTCAGCACCGGAACCATTCCTTCAGCAAACTCCCTTAGGCCTTGTTATCCTCTACTCCTGAATTCCTAGCACCTTCTCCACTTTGCTCCCCTTCCTACACAAATGCTGTCATATTGTCTTTCTAGCTCATCTTGTTTGGACTTAAGTGTATGCATATCTTTAAACATATACATTGTATGTGAAATATGAACATATGTATGTATATACGCAGCATGTTTTAAATTGCATTATGTTGTAAATCTCATTCTGGTTTTTCTGTTATTTTGAGTTGAGAAAATATGGAAGTCTAGATCATTCCTTTTTCTTGCTATAGGGGGCTCTGTCACACGCATAGTCCACATTTTATTTAGAAAGTTCTACAGAACAGACAACTCAGGTTGGTTGCCTCTTTACCACCACAACTAGCACTGCAATCAATCTTATCATAAATGTCTTCTGACCCAGGGGTAGACCCAGCCTCCAGTATGACCCACAAGGAACCCCTGCTACTCATGGCCTCGTAGTCTAAGCCCTTCCCACATTATCAGCGCTGGGATGTACGACCAAGTTACTATGACAGAGTGCTGGTATCTGGCTTCCAAAAATACATCGTGGAAACACTGCTGCTTCCACTTGTCCTCTTGGATTGCTTGCTCTGGGTAAAGCCAGCCAATGTGTTGGGAAGACACTCAGCGGCCCTCTGGAATGGCCAGTCGCCAGCACCAGCTTGCCAGTCCGTGACTGAGACAGCTTGGCAATGGATCCTTCAGCACAAATTGGACCTCTGATGACTGCAGCCCCAGCCAACAGCTTCACTGCAGCATCACGAGAGGCTTTGAGTCAGATCCACCCAGCTAGCCCAGTCCTGAATTCTTAACCCAGAGAAATTGTGAGTTAATAAACATTTGTTGTTGTTATTAAGCCATTAGGTTCCAAGTTAATGTCTTAAGGCATCAATAAATAACACGATGGCCAAAAGTTTCCCCAAGATCTGTACATAAGAGAGAAGCAGCAAGTTGTGAAAAATGAACACACCACGTGATGTTATCATGCTCCTCCCAGATGATGCGCCAGTTGACACCTCTACCGGTGTAGACAGGCGCCTCTCTCCCCCTGCTTCCCAACCAAACTGAAGTTTTTGTGTGGATTACTTGTTTGTCATTAAACGTATTATAGGTTTTTACTTTAATGCCATGTTTGGGACCATACAAATGGCATCTTCCACCAAAAATGAGAAAGCTAACCACCAACTGGGAGAAAATATTTGCAATAGATATGTCTGAAATGTTTGTATCCAAAACATATTAAACAAACAACAAACACTTAAAAAGCCTAATGCCACAAAAGGAGACATGTCAGTGAATGCATTAAAAGGATGCCTACTATCACTAGCATCAAATAAGTAACCTTTTTTAAAAAATGAGATATGACCACACACACACCAGAATGGCTGCAATTGAAAAGACTGACAATAAACCAAGGGTTGACCGTGATACGGGAGGGATTCAGACGCTTATAAATTACTAGTGGGAGTACAACATGGTACAACCATTTAAAACAACTAGCATGTTCTTAAAGATAAGCTTTTTATACCACTCGGCCATCCTAATCTTATGTATTACTCAAGATAGAGAAAAAAAAAAGCTTGGCAATTAAAAACCCAAAACCCAAACTCTGCCATCCAGTGAATTCTGACTCAGCTGCCCTCCAGGAGAGGGTGGAACTGCCCAGGGCTTGCCCAGGCCGCACCCGGGAGCAAGCAGCTGACGCCGTTTCAAATGGCTGACTCGTGGGGAGCATCCGGAACACAACCACCGGGTCTCCTAGAAATTAGAGAAGACCTGTTAATACATTACTCGGTGAGCAGATTGCAGCATACTGCATAGTGGAAAATCAGCACTAAAAGCTCACCACATCCTAACACAACCGCAAGGTTGAAATTGAGACGTAAAGTGATGAACAAGGAAACACACGAAACCGCACATTGCATGTGATTCCACGGACATGTAGTAAAGTAACGGAAACACGAAACCGTACATTGCATGTGATTCCACGGACATGAAACTTGAGGAAAGGTCATCTTTGGCAGACGATGAGTTCCCTCCAAGGTTGGAAGATTTTCACGGTAGTTCAAGTTTGGGTGGTTATGTTTTTTCATGTGACACCGGTGCCGTCTGAGAACGCGCACAATAATTTGAGCATCATAACATTTGCAAGAAAAGGGCAGGGGCTCCTTGCCGTAATGTGGAGTAGCCCGTCCTTGAATATAACAGATTGGTGCCTGTGGTGGTCCAGATTCAAAATTACATCCCTTACTATCTTCTTACACGTTCAAGTGTTGCCGTCACGAGTGGCTACCAACCTTTCCACCGTTAAGTATATGTTAGGTCGCTAGAGGCGGGAACCAGGAGTGGTTCCTCGAAGTGCCAAGGCCTCCCTCCCCACTGACAGGGAGTTGGAAGTTGATCAAGGCCAGAGGGCATGCACAAATTCAGGCCTTTGAGACAGATAGCCAGGACACTTGGGAGGACCCCAATGTAGGGCAGGTGAGCTTAATTCAGCCATTGGGTCAACCGGCACCATTGACCACGCCTCCCAGCGTAGGGCCCTGAAAAAGCCAGAATCTGCAGCCCACCTCCCACCTTTGCAGCTGCTGTTCCGCTGTGCTGTGACTTCTCCGGCCTCGGGTCAACACGTGTGGGTGTGCAGTGCCGTGAAGAGGGGCTGTGTTCAGTTCACTGTAGAGCCTGAAACTGCTTCTGTCCTTTATACAAACCCACTTGGATCACAAACCAGGCTCAGCGTGAATTCTTTCTGGAGCGAAACCAAGGACCGAGGTATTTCTAATCTGAGAAACTTAACATCTATTTCTATTTTTCGTGTCCCCATATGGGGTGCCATGATATGCTTCATATGGCCCTTCTACCCATAGTCGTCGCAACCCCCCTGAGATAACTGAGGGAGATGGTCCTCGTGAGAAGCTTGTGGCCGCCAGGGATTGGTCAGCTGGCTACTAATATAAATAGGATATGTGGCACCCTTGTGAGAGATTGGACCCTGCAAAGAAACCATGGGAACAGCAGAAGACTTGCCAGAAAGCCAGTCAATGGTGGAAGGTCCCTCATTAGCAGGATAAAAACTAACTCTTCATTCTTCAAAGCCCTCAGGTTTCCTGGGCCCCTTTGGTGTTCCACGCCAAAGGATCTCCTCCATCCACTCCCTCCCTCCCCCCTGCTCTGAATGCTGTCGTCCCTCGTGTTTGGGCCGGTCCGAACTAGGCAGCCCTGTTTGGACTAAGCTGAACCAGGGCCAGGCCCTGCACGTGCTTCCCTGCACATCCCAAAGGTCAGCAGCAGAGGCGCCAGATAAGATAACCGGTGAAACCAGATGGTCCGGGTTCAAAGAAAGCTGCAAGGAGTGGACAAGAAATTCTAGACCCCACATGCTAATTGCTATAATTGCCATATATTCTTCACCACCCCTTCACCACCCAGCTGCTGAGCACTGTAAGGTAGTCGAGAGGCGCCAGAAACCAAATCAGTCGAATTAGAACAAACAGGCTTTATTAGGGAGGAAAAAACTCAGCCTGGGCGAAGCCCCACAGTCCACAATGTCCGAGCTGTGGGAGTCGCATCGCAGGCTACAGGGCTGCTGCTTATATGGACAGGTATGTCCGGGTTCCTGGAATGTAAGGTGTCTTCCTGGTTCTGGGTGTATTCGAGCCGGGTGCAGAGTGGTGGGCAAGAACAAAACGGGCACTGAGCCAAATGGGCCGTGGTGGGTGCAGAGTGGAGGGTCGAGAGCAAAGTGGGCACTGAGCCAAACGGGCCATGCCAGGTGCAGAGCGGCGGGCCGAGAACAAAGCTGGCCATTAGCCAGCTCTGGTCAGCTCTGCAGGTGTGTGTGGGAGATTCAAGGCCACTTGCTGCTAGTTGTTTCAGCCAGCTCTGGTCAGCTCTGCATGGGTGGGGGAGACTCAAGGTCACTTGTTGCTAGAAGCCAGCCTGGTATTGATCCGGCCATACAAGCACTACTTCCCTGACCTGTTGGCCTAGGCCATGGAACCTCAACGGGAAGCTCCCCCTAATAAAGCTATTTCTGTTTCTGCTCTCCCTTGTCCTGTCAGTTATGTCTGTCCGTACCTCGGTTTCCCCTTTACATCTTGTCTGAATGCTTCCTTGCACGCTGCACAAGAACTGAGAGGCTGAAAAGCTCGCACCCTCTCCTGGTACCGTGTGTAACACCTGAGATGAGCCACCACGAACAGCAGCCACGGCAAAGACGTGACAGCAGGGCAGCAGAACCTGGAAACCGGCAGGAGACAGAGCCAGAATGCAGAGTGCCCTTGGGCTTGCTAGTGGATTTGGGGTGCCTCGGAGCACTCAGCAGAACGGGAAGAGCTTGGAAACACTTCCATGAGCAGGGCAGAGGCCAGGCTGAGACACCAGCAGGCGGAGAGCCAGAGAGAGGCCTGCCATCAGCCACAGCAGAGAAGAGGCTGTTCTGAGGGAAGAACTTTGATCAGAAGTGTTCTGTGACTTCCAAGTTGATTCTAATCACCGATTAAAAACAGTGGAGAAGAGCGCTGGGTGTTGGACTGATGACTGCAAAGCCGGCAGTTTGAAAGAAGAGGCTTCTGTGTCTATACATTTTACAGCCTCAAAAGTCCTTGGGGGCAGTTCTACTCTGTCCCATAGGCTGGCTAAGATAAGGTGACCAGATTTTAACATTGGTTAAAGCGGGACACCATTGACCAGGGGTGTGGGAGAGGGATGTTCTTGATTAAAAATTTGGTCTATATGGAGCAACAAAAATTTTCATAGAATGCAAAAATAGTATTGTAATATATATTTTTAATTTCAACATAAGTACAATTTACAAATAAAATACATTAAAAATTATGTATAGTATTACTTTATTCTTTGGCATATTTCTCATTTGAGTGAATGTTTTTGAGTAGATTGCTATCGTTTAAAAGGTCATGAAATTTTTTACAAGAATTTGTTAAATTATATTTCACACATAAAATGGCTTTCAAAGTCTCAACACTTAATTGTGAATTTTCTGATGTCTATACTTTATTTACCGTAGAAAAAACGCGTTCAGTTGCAGCATTAGTTCCTGGTAAGGACAGCACCCATTCCACAATTTTTAGTGCATTATTGTATGGAACATGGTTTGTTTCAAAATGATGAAATATTTCTATTTTGTTCTCTATTTGTTCTCTATTCTGATTTTTGCTGATGCTGAAGATTTAACCTTTTCCTTATCAATATATATATTTTTAATAATGATACCTCATTAAAAAGATAATTTTTGGAAATATTACTATATGGGAAAATTTGAGTAATATGATCGAATGTTTTTTTGCACATCATTCCAGTACTGTCTGCTAAATTCAAGGAAATTTATGTATTTATGAAATAAATACATAAATTACCTACCTAAATTATCTGAATAGCTGTTTGATGACATCACTTGTTTAACTAGCACTAGCACGCAGTACGATGTATATCGTTTGAGAGACAGTTACAAAATGTTTTCATTATTGCCAATGCCAAAAAATGTCATTGTTCATTAAGTCCAAACAATGGTGGTTGAATTCTAACAACTGATCAACAATGCGAACTTTGATAAGCAGTTCTCGATAATCAGTTCTCAACAATTATTATTTATTATTAAAGTTTAACATTATAAAATTAACAAAAATAATATAAAAGTCATATCCTGGTGAAATAGCCACATGGCAGCCGAAAACCGTATATTTCCTTCCCGTTCTCCCGCCATTCCCTAGCTTGTCAAGCATTCTTTCCAAAAATCGGCACTTTTTTAAAACGCCATGGGACCCGGGACAAATTGTTAAAAATCAGGACTGTCCCGCCCAAAGCGGGATGTCTGGTCACCTTAGGCTAAGAGTCAGAATCAAATTGATTGCATTGAGTTCAGTTTGGGATTAAAAAACCCTGTAAGTGTGAGTTTTGTGAGTTCTGTTTACCCACTACAAATAATCATGGAAACCAGTAGACAAGTAGAGAGTGCAGTGGGGCAGACAGCTGAGGGCAGAATAGGTTTAACAAACGTTGGAGAGAAGAGTTTTGTCTGACCTCTCCCTCATAGGAATCAGTCTGGGGCTGTTGGTTGATTCTCCATCCCCCTGTGAAGTTAGAGGAAGCCAGATGCTGGCCCCATACCATATTTATGCTACATTTAAACATGCCATTTGTAAAACACGTGGCACTTAAAAATTAATGGCTTACACATCATTACAGACAATGGCACCATTCACTTGAGGCTCTTTGGAATACTGGAAATAGTATTAAAGGGAAAAAAATACCCCAGTATCGTTATTATAGTGTAAGATATCTAAAAGTTGGGAAACTTCAAGCTTATCACTGATTTGGTTTGGAAATATTTTAATTGGAAATAAGTCATATCGGAGGGGGATGAGTCCTAAAACTAATCACTTACAATGGTGCCATATAAAAGTGCAGAATAGACACGGGGGTGGGGCAGTGGGAGGGGAAAGATGCCACCTGAGGACACACTGCAAGCAAAAAGAAAGCCACGAATTGTTGGCAGATGATGAAAACTAGGAGCGAGGCTCAGAAAGAACCCACATGGCCTGGATTTTTATTTGGACTGTTAGTCCCAGAACTGTGAGAAAATAAATTTCTGTTCTTGAAGCCCACCCCTATGGTTTTTCGTTTGTTTTGCTATGTCTACAATTAAGGAAAGTAAGACACACACAGCATTAAGGGAATTCAGATAATGTTACATAACACAGAGGAGAACTCAGCCTGCTCCCAGACCCTGACACGGCTTCCCAGATGCCCAGGGCTCCCCACGGGAGCTGGCACTCCAGACGGCAGCAGGTGTGAAAACTGCAGGGTCGCATCAGACACGAGAGACCTCACGGGCCATTCTATGACTGTGTAAACCTTTTCTGTTGAGATGTCATATACACACACATAAAAAGGACAGATATCATGGGCTGATCTTCGGACATTTTTGCAAACTGAACACCTTAAATAAGTTTTTACTTCCTGAGCTCTGATCAGCCCAAATCTGCAAACTCAGGACTTAGGTTTGCCTGTAGGGCAAAAATATATAAACAACTACATCCAATACATTTTGAAACAGTCACTATAAGACTATTTCCCAAGTGTATCTTTCAGTTGGCCTATTTTGCATCCATTCTTTGCTTGTTAGTGTTGTTGTTATTTTGGGATCCATTCTTAAACCAGCTTTTCCCAATTACCATTGGAACCTATTAAAGGATTATCACCCAGCACTAAGCTAACTTACTCCATGTTTGTAGTTAGCCTAATTCAAGCCATGTTTGCCCTATTCCTCAACCCAGCCTCTATGGACTCTTTATAACTGTGTTAGTCTGGGCAGACTAGAGAAACAAATCCAGAGACACTCATATGTGTATAAGAAAGAGCTTTATATAAAGAGTAGGTGTATATTAAGAAAGCATCCAAGCTCAGTCCAGATCAGGTTCATAAGTCTGATATTTGTCCATATATCCGATACCAGTCTATAATTTCCTCTTCAGACTCATGCAACACATGCAATGACTCCAAATGCAGGAAGATGACAGGCTAGTGGGTGGAAAGTCTTGTGGATATAGTGGCGGTGGAAGCATCTCAGCACTGGCGTGGGTCTCCACGTGGCTCCTCCAGCTCCAGGGCTCTGGCTCCATCAGTGTAGCTCAAAGTGTCTTGTCAGCAGGAAGGAGAAGCAGAGAGAGTGTAGGTCTGGCCTCCAATGAGCTATTTATCTTCTTTTTAAAAAATCAATTTATTGGCCCCACTCCCACTATCATGACACAAATTCTACCTTGCAAGTCTGCTAGACCAGAGGATGTACACTGGTACAGATAGGAACTGGAAACACAGGGAATCCAGGGCGGATGATCCCTACAGGACCAGTGGTGTGAGTGGC
>NW_022103900.1:16222600-16225687 GCF_000313985.2 Echinops telfairi
CTCTTATCACAATCCATACATGCATCCACTGTGTAAAGCGCATTTGTACATTTGTTGCCATCATCATTTTCAAAACATTTTCTTTCTACTTGAGCCCTTGGTATCGGCTTCTCATTTTTTCCCCTCCCTCTTCCACCCTCCCCAAACTCTTGATAAATTTATAAATTATTATTTTTCCATGTCTTACACTGACTGATGGCTTTTATAGAGGTTTAAATATAGGCATGTACATATATAAATATATATATAAAACTATAGGGAATTATATTTTGTACATATATTTATATGTTAAGTATCAAGGTAGCAGATGGACATTGGGCCTCTACTCAAGTACTCCCTCAATGCAAGAACACTTTGTTCTAATAACCTGGCATTCCATGATGCTCACCTTCCCGACACAATAGCTGAAGACAAACTGGGTGCACAGCAAATGTGAAGAAAGCTGATGATGCCCGGCTATCAAAAGATATAGCATCAGGGGTCTTAAAGGCTTGAAAACAAACAAGCGGTCATCTAGCTGAGAAGCAACAAAGTTCACATGGAAGAAGCACACCAGCCTGTTGATCATGAGGTGTTGATGGGATCAGGTATCAGGCATCAAAGACCCAGAACAAAAAAATCATAGCAATGTGAATGAAGGTGAGTGTAGAGTGGAGACAGACCCAAAACTCACCTGTAGACAATTGGACATCCCCTTACAGAAGGGTCACAAGGAAGAGATGAGCCAGTCAGTGTGCAGTGTAGCATCGATAAAACATACAACTTTCTTCTAGTTCTTTAATGCTTCCTCCCCCCAACTCTCATGATCCCAATTCTACCTTACAAATCTGACTAGACCAGAGCATGTACACAGGTACAGATAGGAGCTATTTAACTTCATAGCACCTCCAAATGAGGTTATCAAGCTGTAACCTGATTGACAGGCTAAACTCCACCTTTTCACTCTTTTTCGCCCCCTGGCAAATGTTGTTTTATTCCATTGTCATATCTTTTACAATTTCATTAATTTAACTTCTTTTTTTAAAGATCATTTTATTGGGGGCTTAAACAACTCTTATCACAATCCATACATGCATCCATTGTGTGTCAAGCACATTTGTACATTTGTTGCCCTCATCATTCTCAAAACATTTGCTTTCTACTTGAGCGCTTGATATCAGCTCCTCACTTTCCCCCTCCCTCCCCACTCCCCCCCTCTCATGAACCCTTGATAATTTATAAATTATTATTTTGCCCTTCACTCTTAATAGTCTTAAATTGACACCAGATTATGTAACTACCACGATAAATTTTTTTTGTATTAAATACTTTTATCGGGGGCTCTTACATCTCTTATCACAATACTTACCACAATAACTTTCTGTATTGCTGCCTGGGCTATTTTACCTGGATGGCCATATGAACAACTCTGCCTTAAGGCATGGAGTAGATTGCTTGTGTTTCACAAATGCTACTGCTTTATCTGACCTTAATGGTCAATATTTACATCTTGAGATTAGCTTGTACCTGGAAAGGTACATGACTCCCCTGCACCCCCATGTGCATTCCAGTGTAATTGTGTCTAAACTCTATTCTGATGACAAGTGGGACTCCATTATACACAGACGGTGCTTCTGTTGGAGTCCCTACTGGTGTCTCCTTCTAAATTCTCTGCTCTTCCTTCTTTCTAACTTGGAGCTGTTGAGTTTGGCTCTGCTGCTCCAGGGCAAAAACCCTTTAACTACTTGTTTATTTTCAGTCACACCTTTTAAAATTCAATTGGTGTCTCACTGATTGTCTCACACCTATTTGAAGTCCAAGGAGATTGTGTTTCAAAGCATGAATCAATTACTATTTCATCTGAAATAGAATTTTTGTACCAATATATGGTTAAAAGTTATTTTTATTGTTGCTGTTAGGTGCTGTGGAGTCGGTTCTGACTCCTGAAGACCGGAAGTCCAATAGAACAAAACACCTGCACCATCCCCACAATGGTTCTTATTCATGGGCCCCACTGCTGCAAACTGTCTCAAGCCATCTGGTTGAGGGTGTTTCCCTTTTCTCATGCCCCTCCACTTTTCCAAGCATGATGTCCTTCTCCAGGGACTGCTCTCACCTGACATGTTCCAAGTAGTACATGAGACAAAGTCTCACCATCCTTGCCTCTAAGGAGCATTAATGGCTGTACTCCTTCCAGGATGATTTTCTAATGTAGTTAGCCTATACTCCTCCAATGGTACTATTATAAGTAGTACAACTAAGAATTAATGACAATATAGGATTGTTGGTTCAGCTACACAATGAAAAGTAGGAATGTATAAAATATTTAAATCATGAAAATTCCAACAATATTACTACGTTGGCTTGTGAGATAAGATCACCAATTCACGCTAAAAACCCTCTCTGTGATGGAAATGGTTAACTTGCACAGCAGTTAACTCGAAGAGTGGAAGTCTGATGTCACCCAGAGGTGCCTTGGAAGAAAGGCCTGGTGATCTACTTTTGAGAAAACAGGCATTCAAAAGCCTGTGGAGCACAGTTCCACCTGATCCACTTGGGTTACTATGAGTCAAAGTCAAAGACCATGTCAAAGACCATAGTCCATTGGTGGGAAGTTTTAGTCAACATCTCACGAAACAGCAAACTCATAGAGATCAGCTACAGCTTGCTGACATCACATCTCTGAAACTACATTTCCTCTCAGGGCAGGCAAGGATATCATATTGACTGTGCCAAATCACTAGCATTTATAAGCAGGACTTTTTTGTGTGTGCCTGCTTTAGTTCGAGAAAGCTACAACCGATTTGTTTTACTTGTCAAATTAGCAAAGCCCACAAGAGTAGTACTCAAGAGTGGCAAGAATGTGGAGAGAAGGCAACACCACATGTGAGAAGGCTTCCAAAGACCATGGAAAAATTCATTATCTGATAAACCTATTCTTTCCCAAATTTCTGTAGCCCCCTCATACCGCTGACCACGTAAAGTGTACAATCTAATAGCAGCATGGCAATACTTAAGAACCACTAGACCTTAGAAGATTAAAAAAAATCACTACACCCTTATGCCCAATCATTCCATTTATAGTCAACTGGGACAAGACCGCAACAT
>NW_022103900.1:16226269-16234589 GCF_000313985.2 Echinops telfairi
ATGGGAGGGGGCTGCGTGCGTGGACACTGGCCAGCTGACTCGGTTTACCCGGGCCGTGGTGTGACCGCCGAGGTTTGAACGGGTGCCCACCTCCTCAGGGAGCAGATGGAGGCTCTTCACAGCTAACTCCTACCTGGGCGGTTGGCGGGCTCCCTCCCCGTCTACGAACTGCCGCGGGAGCCCAGGGCCATGGGGGTGGGGGGGGCGATGCAAAGGGAAGAAGATTTTTGTTGGAAAAAAGCCCACGTGAGGTGGGGAGTAAGGGGACCTGGTGGCTTAGTGGCTGCGCCGTGGGCTGCAAACAGCAGGGTCTGCAGGTTTCAACCGCCCTGTCGTGTCGCTATGAGTCGGAATCGACTCGATCGCAATGAATTTGTTACCTTTAAAAAAATTTTTTTAAGGTTGGGGTTTGTACCGTCTTCAGAAAGCACCACTTTGTTGATAGGACTATGCAGAAATGATCAGGCTATATAGTCTTAAATGCATAAATCTTTCCAACTTAAGGTCGTCCTTTAAAAATACGAATTAAGCGTTTTTTTGGAGCACTTTCTTAACTTGTTTTCGGCACTTATGCGTGGATTTGAGTTACGTTTAATTGGTTCCTAGGCTGAAGTTTTAACTTTGCTCTTGTTTTTCATGCAGTAATGTAGGTGACAATATGCTAGCTTTCGTTGCTTAGTTTTGGCGTTTATGTTTGCTAAAAATAAAGGCTGAGTTTTTGGAATAAGGTGAAAATGAGGAAGCCACGTTCATTTCATCTCAAACAAACAACATTGGGGGGTGGGGGAAGGACTAGGAATTTACAAGCAAATGTTAACACCTGTAACTAATTTTCCGGCATTTTCCCGTTGGCAGAACTTTTTAAGTCTTGATTTATTTTTAAAATCTAATGTTATATTCCTTGTACATTATCAATAGCCATATGCAAGGCTAGGAGTCAATTGGAAAAAATATTAATTCAAGTTATTGAGTATATTAGGTTCTTGTTATTTTTATGGATACAGAAGTAAGCATTTGTGGACAAGTTTTTATCCTACTGGGGAGACCACGAAATAAACAAATTGAAAGAAAAAGATAGAAGATGGTAATTCCTATACTGAGATAAAAATGGGATGATAGGTTGTCCTTTAAAAATACTAATGCAGGCATTTTCTTGGAGCACAATCTTAGCTTGGTTTTGGCATTTATCTGATTCTGAGTCTGAAAAAATCTTTATTTAATTGCAGGCTGTTTTACTTCAGATAAAGAACATGGTGAAACTAATTCACACATTCGCCGATCATGGTGATGATGTCAATTGTTGTGCCTTCTCTTCTTCCCTCCTGGCTACTTGCTCCTTGGACAAAACAGTCCGCCTGTACTCCTTAAGCGACTTCATGGAGCTGCCTTACTCCCCGTTGAAGTTCCACACATATGCTGTCCACTGCTGCTGCTTCTCCCCTTCAGGACATATCTTGGCTTCATGTTCAACAGATGGTACCACTGTCCTATGGGATACGCACAACGGACAGACTTTGGCTGTGATGGAACAGCCCAGTGGTAGCCCCGTGAGAGTGTGCCGCTTTTCCCCAGACTCCACTTGTTTGGCATCAGGAGCAGCTGATGGAACGGTTGTTTTGTGGAATGCACAGTCTTATAAGTTATACAGGTACGAAGATGTAAACTTTGATTTTCATCTAACTAACAGTGTTCTGAAACACAGGAAAAATAATAGTTTGATAAATGTAGCAAATAGGCAATTGCCATCCATCACAAGAAAGAATTTACTTGTAGTCTAATGATCAAAAAACAGGTGTTTAATATAATGCTTGCAAGAATACTTGGTTCTGAAAGTTTTATTTATTTTTTTTTACAGTAGGAGTTAATCTTGTTTGTCTTCGGAGTTTTTGGTGCATGAAACAAAGAAAATGTAGTCTTATGACAGGTTTAGTAATTCTAGATCTTATATATGCCATCTATGATTCGTCTTCTTAGTAATAAAATAGCAATAGGTATGTCAAACCTAACATTTTCCTGACCTGGATACTATTTTTAAGTTTTTAAAAAATAGGCGTAATACATTTGCCAACTCGGTATTTTGCATGTGTACACTTTAGTGACAACAATTACTTAATTATGTGGTGCAGTTATCACCCACATTCATTGCCACATTTCCCATTGTTGTAAACAAACTCAGTGTTTCCTAAACAATTGCTGCTCCTCTCCCCAACTTCTCAGCCATGGTAACCACTAATAAGCTTTGGTCTCTATGCTTTTGTCTCTTCTAGGTATTTATAAACTCGTGAGATCATACAATATTTTTTCTTTGTGATTGACTTCCCTTGACATGTTTACTTTTTTCCCCCTTAGCATGTTTTCACGGTTTATCTATGTTGTAGCATGTATCAGGACTTCATTTTTCTTTAAAAATTTATTTTATTTCTATTTATTTATTTTTAAGACTTCATTTTTCTATGACTGAGAATTTCGTTGTATGTATTCACAACATTTTGTTGTCTTTTCTGTTGATGGACATTTAGGTGGTCTCTACTTTGTAGTTATTGTGAATTAGTCCTGCAGTGAACACTGGTTACAGGTGTTTGTGTCAGTGTTTTCAAGTCTCGGCTATGTAACTAGGAGTGGAATTGCTAGAATGTAAGGTTCAAATTCACGAGGAACCACTAAACTGGTTTCTACAGTGACTCCATCATTTCCAACCAGCAATGGATCATGTTCTAATTTCTCTACAACCTCAACAACACTAGTTGTTTATTTTTTATCTTAGCCATCCTAGTGTGGGTTTGATTACATCTCCCTAAAGGACAATTAATTTTAGTGGTACAGTGGGTAAGCACTTGGCCTCTGCTCTGAACACACTCCTGCTGCATGGAAGAAAGATGTGGGAATCTGCTCTGAAAATCTGCATTCTTGGACACCCTATGGGACAGTTCTATTCTCTCCTAGAGGGTCACTGTGAATTGTATTCAACTAGAGTGCCCCGGGTTTTAATGGGCATTACCTGTTCGTGCGCTTGTTGGCCATTTCTATAGCTTCTGTGGTGAAATGTCTTCAAATCTTCTGCCTGTTTTTTAATTGGGTTGTCTTTTTGGCTGGTAAGTTGTAGGAGTTGCTTTGATATTGTGGATACTAAACCATTACACAATATATATCCTCCCCAAATTTTCCATCTGCAGGATGTCACTTCTGTGTTTTTTGTTCGTCTTTTGATGAGCACACTTTTTTTTTTCAATCAGTTTTATCTTTTGTTAATGCTTTTGGTGTTCTATCCCAGGCTTCATTGTTTAAAATGAGGTTAGGATACAATACCCACATGTTTTTTTCTAGTGGTTTTATAAGTTTAGTTTTTAGAGTTAAGCAGTCGATCCATTTTTAAATTCTCTTATATGAAATATGAATCCTTTGTTCTTTCGCATGTGAATATCCACTTCTGCCAGCACTGTTAAAGAAACAAATTATTCTGGCGTCATTGATTATGTAGCACCCTTGTTAAATTAATCATAAATGTGTGAGGTGATTTTTTCTCCGACTCTTCCATTCTATTCTATTGACTTGTTATATACAAATACTGTTAAGGTAGTCAGAACAGGGACCAGGGTGTCCACTGGGCATGCTCCAAACTTCAGGCTCCGAGCTGGGAGAGGCGATACACCTAGGTGGGCGTTACACCTGGATTGACCCCAATTAGGCCAGGTGGGCTTAATTCAGCCAATAGGGTCAACCAGTACTATAGACAACGCCTTCCGACGGCTTCTGAAAAGCCAGAAATTTTGAGTGGACTGGTCTCTCTCACGCTCTCTTCCCTCCACACTAGCGGCTCCTACACAGTACCCTGTGGCTGCTGCGGTCTTGCTGTCTCTGGTTTGTGTTCAGTTTATTGTAACGCCTGAAACGGCTTCTATCCTTTCTAAAAACCCACTTGGATTTTACAAAGCAGCCTTCGGCATGAATTTTTTTTTTTTAATCATTTGGTTAGGGGCTCATACAACTCTCATCACAATCCATACATATATCAATTGTATAAAGCTCATTTGTACATTCACTGCCCTCATCATTCTTAAAACATTTGCTCTCCACTTAAGCCCCCAGCATCAGGTCCTCATTTTCCCCTCCCTCCCCGCTCCCCCCTTCCTCATGAACCCTTGATAATTTATAAATTATTATTGTGTCCTATCTTACACTGTCCGACGTCTCCCTTCACCCACTTTTATGTTGTCTGTCCCCCAGGTAGGAGGTCACATGTAGATCCTTGAAATCAGTTCCCCTCTTTCCAACCCACTCTCCCTCCACCCTCCCAGTATTGCCACTCACACCACTGGTCCTGAAGGTATCATCCGCCCTGGATTCCCTGTTTCCAGTTCCTATCTGTACCAGTGTACATCCTCTGGTCTAGCCAGATTTGTAAGGTAGACTTAGGATCATGATAGTGGTGGGGGAGGAAGCATTTAGGAACTAGAGGAAAATTGTATGTTTCATCATTGCTACCCTGCACCCTGACTGGTTCCTCTCCTTCCCGAGACCCTTCTGTAAAGGGATGTACAGTTGCCTAGAGATGGGCTTTGGGTCCCCACTCTGCACTCCCACTCATTCACAATGATATGATTTTTTGTTCTGATGATACCTGATACCTGATCCATTCGACACCTCGTGATCACTCAAGCCTTTAAGACCCCAGGCGCTATATCTTTTGATAGCCGGGCACCATCAGCTCTCTTCACCACATTTGCTTATTCAGTGTGAATTCTTGTGCAAAGCTAAGGACTGAGGTATTTCTCACCCAAGAAATTAACGATACCAGGCTTCTTTGATTACCAAAGCTTATTCGTGGTTTTGAAATGAACCAAGCATAAGACCTCTTTATTTTTCAAGATTGCTTTGGGTGTTTATTCCCTGGCAATTCCATATGAACTTGATTAGTTTTTCCATTTCTTCAAAGAGGCTGTTGGAATTATGATGAGAATCGCATTGATTATAGTTCATTTTGGGTAGTATTGAATAATGTCTTTCAGTCCATGAAAAAAATTTTAGTGTGGTAAAGTGAATTTACTTGCTTTGGCTCTTTGATCCTTAGTCATTATAATTCCCACCAAATAAGTGGGTGGGAGTATGCAAATAAGGTGGTTGGGACTCTTGTGAGGATTGGTCAGTTTTGCCGTTCCTGCAGTCCTGAAAGGAGTCATCTCTGAAGCAGGAAATGAAAACTCATGACCACCAGGAAAGAAGACTCATAAATGGAGCACGTTGGAGATCCCCCCACGAAAAAGAGGTGATAGCCAAAAAAGCCTGCAGCGGAGTGGTTGCTGTCCTGTAGTGTTCTGTAGTGTTAGAGCTGCTTTTTAACCCTTGCCTAACTAAGCAGGGCTGAGGCCTTGGGGCTGTGTGGCCTAGAGGCTGAGCACCAGAAAGAGACTTGTCTGCTGGGCAGGGTTGAGGGGGGAAGCACTACTGACTGAGGAACAGAATCTTTAGCATTTTGCTCCCATAATAGTATTGCCTGAGAGTTCTTTAAGGTCATTGCCATGGACTAGTGAACCCAAGAGAGAAGTAAATTGCTGTGATGGGAAGGCTGCTGTCAGAATAGGATAAGGAAGTGTGGAGGCATGGCTGATACCTGCATAACCGGAATCTTCCTTGGACAAATGTGAATTTAGATTCTGCTTCCCTCTTGTGTAATTAGAGGAAATTAGATTTGTCATCCATACTGTTTCCTCATGTAGACTTTCTGTACTGTCTTTTAGCAATATGTTCTATTTTTCTGTATGCAACTCTTTCATATTCCGGGTTAAACTTATTCCTCGGTAGTTTATTGTCCACCCCCCCACCCCCACCCCCACACACCAAATATGTTTGAATGAACTTGTTTGTTCCTGAAGATTCCACATCCACTTCAATTTTACTTTCCCTCCTTTATTAGCTATTCAGACCCAGTAACTTATTTTTTCTTCTACAGTGTAGACATTTTCAAGTGTGTTTCTGCCTCATATTAGGGCCCTTAAGTCTGTCCTTGTTTTTCGGTTGATGGTCTTCATGGTTCTGTGGTTTATATTTGGGTCTTTGATCCATCTTGAGTTCATTTTTGTACATGGTGTGAAATATGGGTCTTGTTTTATTCTTTTGCAGGTGAACATCCAGTTTTTTGAGCACTGTTTATTGAAAAGGCCATTTTAGTCCTTTATAATAAATTGGATGTTTGTAGGAACTTGGTTGTGTTTCTGGGTTTTGAATTATAGTACATTGGCCTTCACATCTGTTGTTGTACCAGTACCAGGCTGTCTTGATTACTGTGGCTATCGCATAGCGTTTTAAGTCTGTGAGTGAAAGGGCTTCTACCCTGGTTTTATTTAATAGTGTGTTATTTATCCTGAGTTTCTGCTCCATGATTAGTTTTTCCATTTCTTTGAAAAATTGAGGTGGGATTTGGGAATTGCATTGAATTTATAGTGTTTTTGGTAACATTGATATTTTCACAATGCTTTTAGTCTACCTAACCAGGAATATGATAACACGTTCCATTTATCTAAGTTTCATCTGGTTTCTTGCAGGAGTGTTTTGTAGTTCTCCTTTTCCATAGTAAGATTAGTTCCTAAATAGTTTATCTTTTGTGTAGTTAATATAACTACATTATTCTTTTAATATACTCATATTTTTTCAGTATTGTCAATCTTAACAGGTTTTGATATGTTCTTATAGTTTGCTATATTGCCAATTTCTTCAATTAATTTCAGCAATTTAAAAAATCTAGTCTTTATTGGGTTTTCTATATCTACAAGCATATCTGTGAATAAAGAGTTTTGTGCCTACGGGGACACTTTAAATATCTTTCTGAAGTCTTACAACTCTAGCTAAAACTCTCAGGACTGTATATAAGGAAAGACGTGATCCATTCAAAGGGAGAATGTTTCCCCTTTCTCTCTATTAGGTGAGACATCAGCTGTTGATTTCACAGGTACAGGTTGAGGAATTTCCCTTCTCTTCCTATTTTATTGAGTGTTTTTAGCAGGAATGGCTGTTGAATTTTAACAAATGCTTTTTCTTCCACAATAGATAAAATCATATGGCTCTTGTTTATGTGGTGAATGAAGTGCATTGGTTTTTCTAATAGTAAACCATCCTTGCATAGTCTATATGAATCCCACTTCTTTTC
Organism: Echinops telfairi; assembly: GCF_000313985.2. NCBI lineage: Eukaryota > Metazoa > Chordata > Mammalia > Afrosoricida > Tenrecidae > Echinops > Echinops telfairi. The sequence goes on from NW_022103900.1 coordinate 16,233,411, forward strand.
TTCTAGTATATGAGGGTTTATTTTGCTGGCCTTCTTCCAATTGTTGTAGTTCATGTATTAAGGTGTTTTTTTTTTTAAGGGTGTTTATTTTATTTTGTCTATTTAATGGATGTAGTATCGCTAAAAACTCCCTCGAACTACTGCTTTTACAGTGCCTCAAAGATTTTGATAGGTTCTTTTCATTTTCACTTGTTTCACGGAATCTTCCTTGTTCTTTATTTCTTTAATCACCTGGTGCTTTTAAAGTATTGTTCAATTTCTGTGTATTTGAATTTTTGGAGTTGGTCTTTTGGTGGTTGATTTCTAGTTTTATGACATTGTGATATGAAAAGAAGGTTTGTAGTAGCTCAGTGTATTAAATGTGTTTAATCTTGCTTTATGGCCAACAAGACTATCTAGTCTGGAGTAGGTGCCTTGAATGCTAGGAGGAAGAGTGAAATGAGTTTTTGTTAGGTGAAGTGTTCTGTATACTGTATATCTAAGATCAAATTGATTGTGCTAATTTTTCTTTTGTTCTTTCTAGTTGATCTTTGGTCACAAGCAATGTGTTGAAGTCTCGTAGCATTGCATTATGGTCTAACTTGTCTATTTCTGTAAGAATTTGATTTAATGTATTCTTATGGTTTTTTAATTTGGTGCACTTATAATAATGGTTTCTTGTTTAATTAAAGCTTTAATAATTTATAGTGACCTTCTTTGTATCTCATTTTGTCTTTTACTTTGTCTGTTTTGTCTGATAATTAATATTGTTACACCAGTTTGCTTTTTACTCTTGTTTGATGTATTTTTTTCCATCCTTTGATTTTTAGTCTGTTTGTTTTTATATCTAAGGTGTGTTTCTTGTCACCACATATTATAAAGGTTCATGTTTTATTAACCACTCATTAGTCTTTGTCTCAACTAGTGAATTTAAAACATTCACATTCAGCGATAGTGATAAATATGGTATTGTTGGCATCTCTTTGTTGGTTTTTACAGTGTTACTGGTTTCAAGTTTCATAATAATTTTTTCGTATTGTGTTCCTTTAGTTTGTTAGTTGTTTTGTTGACACTCTTTTTTGCTTTTTTTTCACCACGACATATAATAAATTTCTCAATATTAAAGGAAAGGAAACAATCCTGAGAGCAGCCCGGCAAAAAAGAACAATCACATATGATGGCTGTATCAGTCTAGGTGCA
>NW_022103900.1:16235729-16246384 GCF_000313985.2 Echinops telfairi
CAGAAATAAAATCATTTACAAATATGGAAAAATAAAAGGAATTTATAAAAATATGACCAAGCTTACAAAAATATTAAAAGAAAGCTATGGACAAAGAATATTGAGCCACAAGAGATTGAACCCTAAAATTATCAGAGACAATGATTATGGAGAAAAAGTACTGTGTAAATAACACTAAAAGAACTAAACAAATCAAAACAAGAAACCATAGATGACATTCTGCAATGAATATTTAAGAAACACCAAAACCAGTAGACAATGCATACTTGAATGGAGAAGATATCTAGCTAGCCATTAACAAAATATAACACACTGTTTTGAATTTGCAAAGAAAACCACAAAAACAACTCTCAAAGAAAAAAAATTAAAACTTCAGCCAAACAAAAAAGGTAGTATCGTGTTTTATTTTAAATGTAAATGGAAGTATTTTCTTAATTATTTTTAAGAAATAGCTCATTGCTAATATATGGAAACATTGTAGAATGCCTCTATGAGCCTTAGAAGCTTTCTGTGGACTCTTGGAATTTCTGAATTTAAAAGTTAATGAAAAAGTTATAGTATCTTTTAATTCTATTTTCCCACAAACTTCTGAAAACTGCTTGCATATAGGATCATACCTAGATCCTCTAAGAGAGATCGATGCTTTCCTATATATCCTTTATCTTACCTATATGAGGATATAGATATACTCGACATTTTTTAATAAAGGGACGTACCCTATATAGTCATGCCTGTATAGATAGATATTTCTTGGTAGGATTTTTGCTGGATGAATGACTAAGCCCCAAAGAAAGAATTCCATGAAGAGTATATTGGTGCACTGTTATCATTTCTTTAAAAAGCAAAAAAGCTCAAGTAGAAAGAAAATGTTTTGAGAATGATAATGGCAACAAATGTACAAATGTGCTTGACAATGGTTGTATGTATGGATTGTGATAAGAGTTGTACGAGCCCCCAATAAAATGATTAAAAACAAAACAAAAAGAAAAGCTTCAGAAACTTTAAAAATTAAAGATACATCAATTAATTACACTAGTAAGTTATATTGCGGTTTATCAACATTAAAGTTAAAATAGTCAATCTCCTTTTCCCAAAAAATGGGTCAGGAACTGATCACTCAGGTCTAGGTCTTTAGGTTGAGGAATGTGATGTGTTTTAAGTGGTGGTCAGAAACACTTCACTTAAACGGGACAAACCACATAAAGACTAGGAGCCTTCTAAGTTATTTTAAATGAATGAAATGTAGCTGTCAGCTAGGGAATCTTATTTCACCTCTCAGGTAAGGAAACATTTATCAGTTAATGATTTCTATAGCATAAAACAGGTCACTGTCAAATTGATTCTAACTCATCAGTGACCTGTTGTGGCAGTCAAATTATGTTCCACAGGGTTTTTAGTGGCTGATTTTTTTTTAGATTGCCAGGCCTTTCTTCCAAGAACCTCTGGATGGACTTGGATCCCTTTAGCCATTTGTACCACCCAGGGACTCCTTGCTATAGCATAAACCAAACCAAAGAAAGTTAGTGCCATTGAGTGCATGCTGACTCAGACCCTGTGAGTTTCCACAAGTGTGACTCTTTATAGGAGTCGAAAACCACCCCTTCTTTCTCCCGAGGAGTGGTTGATGGTTTTGAACTGCTGACCCTGCAATTAGCATCTCAAATTATAACCACTATAATACCTTCCATAATTTATATTGTGTAATATACAGATGTAAAATGTTACATTACCATCAATTTTGTACCCTTCACTAATTGTGGAAATTTTAGTGTTTTTTTCCTAATTAAAAAAAATATATATTGTCACCTTTTAAATTGTTATAATTTTCTTTTTATAAAGTGTTTTTACTTAACCATGAGGTGTGAGGTGTGTTGCTTCCTGGTGGTTTGTTTTTTTTCTGGTGGTTTTAACGCAAGTATTGAAAGTACTTTTTACCCCCCAGGTATATTTTTCAATAAAAATATTTTAATTTTTTTAGCATATGTATATAGTTTCTATTATTACAATGACTTTATTGTTAAAATTTTATACTGATGTGCCATGTATATGAATCTGAAGCTATGTAAACTTTGGCTTAGACATCAACCGTTTAGCTTTGAGTACATTTAACCCCCCTATTTTTGGATAGCATCCCTTAGTTTATAGCCTTTTTTTAAACGATATTTTATTCCTATAGGCACTTCTCACTTTATCTAGCTTATCTATGATAGCTACTTACCTTTTTCTTTTTCTATATGCATCTACTTATACTGCCTATAAAATAAACGCTCTAAAATGACAACCCTTTTTGCTTTGTTTCAGATGTGGTCGTGTTAAGGATGGCTCCTTGGTGGCCTGTGCGTTTTCTCCTGGTGGAAACCTCTTTGTCACCGGCTCCTCATGTGGAGATCTCACAGTGTGGGATGATAAAATGAGGTGTCTGCACAGTGAAAAAGCACACGATCTTGGAATTACCTGCTGCGATTTTTCATCACAGCCTGTTTCTGGTTAGTTATTTTACTATTTTAAGCTCTAGTAATTCCTGGTCATAATTTGCAAATTTTTAGCTCTTTTATTCATTTTTATTTCATCATTAGGAGTCCTTTTAATTCAATCTTATAAAGGAAACATCCTTTTCCTCTTTTTTGACTACATTTCCATCATGAAGGAACAATATGTCTGGGAAAGTCAGGTTCCTTTTTATATTTGGGGGATGACTCGCTTTATACTGTAAGTATAGGCTTTCAATAAGGGCATGTGGAGAACTTACCCCCGTGGTTTTACTTAGGAGTTGGTTATGATTTTAATATGCCATATTGGCATTCAAATGGAAGTGTTAAATCAATTTACAGACAAAAGCTACATTTTTCCACTTACTAATTCAACCTCACATAAGCTAAATTTATAAAGTATTATGTTGGGCGACACACTTCATTTTTTAAGAAGGAGGGAGAAACAGAATCTTGAATTTGCATTTTCTGGTTTTAAAAAGGTACAATGTATTGAAGTTGTCTGCTAGCCCCCTCCAGTGGCCCTGATGGGTAACATTGAACTGCTAACTGCAAGATTGTGGGTTTAAATCCACTGGCTGCTCCCTGGGAGAAAGTTGAAGTTATCTGCTCCCATAAAGATGTTTAGCCGCAGAAACACCCTTTTCAGGGTTGCTGTGAGTTGGAATTGACTCGATGGCAGTGGGTGGGTGGTGGAGTTCTGACTAGTTGTTATCTCATTACAGTTTAAAGCAACCACATGTACACATTTAAATTGTCCTAGGAAGCAAATTATAAATTTGAAAATGTCTAGTAGTCAATGAAGTTAATTTTAACAATATTTTAATCAAAATATCTGAAAATCTATCATTTCAAAATGAGGTAATATAAGATGGTTAATAAAATGCTTTAATTTTTTTATTGCCTTTGATATCAATGTGCATATGGTGGCACGTTTAAATTTGGACTAGCCACATTCAGCTGTTTAACACATAGGTTCCCAAACACATGGGGCTACTGCCCTCTCTTCAGAAAAAAATTACTCTGTGTTTCCCGGCACTAAAACTCTTTTTGCACTATGGCCCATACACTGCCACTGAGTCTATGTCAACTTACGCAAAACCTGTAGCACAGGGTAGACCTGCCCCTGTTAGTTTCTGAGACTGTAACTCTTTATGAAAGTAAAAAGCCTCATCTTTCTCTCCTGAAGCATCTGGTTGTTTCAAACTGCTGACTTTGCAATTAGCAGACCAATGAGTAACCTCTCCCAGGATAATGTGTCTGTATCTCTTTTTTCAGCCCCCCTGGATCATCACAGCACCCCTCAGGGGGTGGTCTTGCCCACTTTTAGAAACATTGATTCAATAGCTATCTATGGCTAGTCACTACCTTATTGGAATGCACAGGTCCCAACACTAGGGTTATGGTTTGGGCACTTTAGTATTACAATCTCATCATTGGCTTATTAAGATGAGGCACAGGTAGAACCGCAAATCCAAAAACAAACCCTAGAATTACCTTATATGATCTGTTTCCTTGCCTCATCACAAATCACTATTGGCGTCATTCATTTCATTGTAAGCTTTTATACCTTGACAATAATTGATGAATTAAGATGCCTGTTGTTGGTGTGCTGAAGTTTTTTGCTTGTTTGCATATGCTTTTTAACCTTTCACTATCTTGTAGCAAGTGAGCGAGTGGGTACACATATTTAAACTCTGCCAAATTTGGTTAAATAATTCTTTCAATATATATTTTGTAATTTTATTCTGTCAAGACTGATACAGAACCCTTTCTCTTCCATTCATGTACCTGAGAGGCACTTAGTGAGCCTTTGGTGAATTTCATAAATATAGGGTGATTGGAGTTTTTTAAATTCTAAAGCCTCTGAAAATAGACTATCAGTCAAAATGTCATTGCTACATCAATTAGTATTAAACTAAAGCCCTCTTCATTATGCCATTAGAAGGTTGGGCCTCTGATGAGACCTGCAAAGGTTAATAAATCCAGGCAGTGAATTCCTTGCCCTGCTTTAGAGTACATTTTCTTTTCACTGTTGGTAAGCACTGGCCTGGTGGTTGCAAAAGCAGCCATCAGCGCTCCGAGGGAGAAAGACGAGGCGCTCTGCCCTCATAAACGCTTGTGGCCTCAAATCCTGTCGCGAGTCCTTGTGAGCTGCAATCAATTTAATGGCAGATAGATACTATCCTTCTATATAAATAAATTTCCTGAAACAAATAGAAATTTGCTTAAAAGTGATTTTTATACAAGTTTGTGGTTAACTATTGTGTTTTCTTATTATAATTTTAATTACTATTTTATTTGGTATTTAATTTGATATTTGTTAATATCTGTAAATACTTAAAACATACTGAATTTTCTTTGTTTAGTGATATTTTGCTCAAATAAGGAAAAATATTCTTGTTTTCCCTCAAGGAAATATGTTCAATTTTCTCCAGTTTTTAAGACATATACAAAACACTTGGTCTATGTGATGATTACATTTTAAATATTTTTTTTCTAAAGGAAAAAAACATTTCTAAATATTTGGTTACTAAGCATAGGCACATACTTTAAGCTCCATCATTTACTGTTGTCTTACCTGAATTCTCACTAAATCTTTCATTACCCATGCGCTATGTATTGTACACACTAACATTTTCAACATCTCAGTATTCTTGGGAAGCTGCTGTCCCAGTTATAGTACATGTGACTGCCTGCTGGAGACTTGTGTAAGCGGTGTAAGGAGCCCTGGTGAAGCTGCAATGTGTTAGGATGCTGATCACAAGGTCAGCAGTTCAAACCCACCAGATGCTCCGTAATAGAAATATGAGGCAATCCATAAGGTAGACTTATTTATATTCATCATGACCCTGCTAGTAAGGATGCACCTTTGCTGAATGTGTTCTAAGGAAACAAAAATGCTCTTAAGTGTGCAAGAGTTCCACGTGTTAGAAAAACTTCACATGAAATGGGAGTTAATTGATAATGGGAGGTAATAGTATAATGAAGCATGTGTGCTTTAAATAAGACAGGAATTCATAGGAAAAACGTTTCATACACAGCTATATAAATTAAAGTTCTAAATAGTGACATTTGCAAAACTAGGCTCCAGTTTTAAAGTGAATTTACTAAGCTTCTTAATTAATGTGCCTTCCTGCGTATGACTGCTAGAACTCCTCCAGTTAATAAGGTTGCATCAGTAGTAGAAAATGGAGCTCATGTAAACTTAATTATATTAGTGTACAAACATTTCCTACAGTGTTTAGGAACTTACATAGTGGACATATGCCCTGAAATTAAGTAAGCATAAACTAGTGACTATGTAAGACCAAATTAGCTGATCACTTTCTCCAATTTCTATAATATTTTTTTACCAAATGGGATGAATTGATGTTATTTTGGATTTATAGAATTCTAGACTTTGTCTTAATTACATAAAATGAAAACCTTTATTATTCCATATGAATTATAGAGTACGCTTTAAAGAAATTGATACAACCTTTAAAAAGTTACATTGGAAGTGATTAACAGACATGTCATAATACCTTAAAATAACTTAACAGGAATTCTTTCACTGAAATTTTGTCATAATGGTATAAATGAATGAATATTGCTTGTGATATAGTTTTAGTGAATAGAATGAACATAGCTCAGTATTACAATTTGCATTTTTCCTTAAATGACCAGTTATTTTTAACAAATCTGTATTTGTTAGATGGAGAACCAGGCCTTGAGGTTTTTCGACTGGCATCTTGTGGTCAGGATTGCCACATCAAATTTTGGATTGTTTCTTTTACCCATATCTTAGGTATGTATTCAACAATGTGTGCTGTGATTCAGCTAGAAACTCTGTATGTTAATTTATCGTTTTATTTACTCTGAATATCAGAAAGAGATTGTAGAAATATTTTTTTAAAAAGTTTTCATGAAAGCTCCATTGTCTTTTACTTCCATTTTCCTTCAAACCCTTTGACGCTCCTTGTACACACACATAATGTTGATACTGGATGTTTCTGTTTTAACACGACAGTTTTTACAGTTTCTATAAATATCACTTATACCACGAGAAAAACAGTGGGAGGTGTAGCCTTCCCCAGGCACTGTCAGGTCCCATCGGGTGACCCTTTCAGGGGCAGGTGGCATTTGATTTTGGAATTCCTTTACGTTATTGTTAAAATATTTTCTTCATTTTCACTTTCCGCCTTTTTTATTACTACCACTAGGTGAGTGTTGTAATACTTGAATTAACCTCCTGTGCCCATTTTTGCCCATAACAATTTTTCTATTATGAACAGTTTGTTCAAATTTATCTTTTAATCTTCTTCCGAATTTTTATTCCATCAGACATAAATCCAGTTTCTAAAAGCTTATCATTCTTTTTGTTTCTTTCCCATAGTGTCTCTTTTATATTATGAATACAAAAATCTTCCCAAATCTCTTAGTATACCAGGTTTCATGCATGTGCCCACACATGGCATGTGTCTAATTCCTTTGTTTTTGTATCATCTTTGTTCTTGGGCCCTTTTATGATACACCCTGATTTTTCTCTCACATATTATCCATGATCCGTAGTATCCTGATGATATTTAAGGATTCCACAATAATAAGATTATCTAGAGGCTCTGTGCAAAGTTTGTTATTGGCCAGTTAGGAGGAAGAAGCCAGTAATCAGTCCTTATGTGGGCTGTAGAGAAGGATAGGGGGTTTAGAGAGTCTGTCCATCTGGTGTTCCCAGGCAGTTATTTGTCTTAGAAATGTTGTGTCTGGGATAAGCACATAGCTGTTGTGGTTTATTGTGAATGGGAAGTGGGAGGGATTAGAAGACATTAAATGTCCCATATTTAAATTTCAATCACTTTTTCTGTTCTCAGGTCTGTATCTCATGTCATTCTGACTAGCTTTTTCTCTGGCTGTTGATAGGCCTAAGTCAATTTGGGGTTTTCTAGGGCAGATTACCATTCTTGGCTGTAGCAAACTCTCTGAGCTGTGATTCCTGCTTTCTGTTTTCACAAAATTGCTTTCAATTTCTGGTTTGTTGGTGCCTTTCTCCATTCACTTGATTGATGTACCTTTTCTGAAATTATGTGGTAAATTGGGTGCCCTGATTCAGATGCCCCCCAAAATATTTTATTTCTTACCTATTAAGATTCAGTTAAATCATAAGCTACATTTTTGTTATTCATAATTATAGCAGTATATAAAGAAGGGTCCAGGAAATAAAGAATGTTGTGTGGTAGAACTTGATTTAGTTGTTGCTTCCATGCTTGCACTTGTATGAAGTGGCGTGCTTGTGAAGATAAGAGTTCCTTTCCTGTTCCCGTTCATTACGCCTCCTCTTCTCCTCTCAGAGCGAAACTCTTCCAATAAGACACTATGAACAATTATATTTGTAAATATCCTAAATACAAAATATGTATCTATAGTTATTCAAATTTACATTTTTTACACTGCTTCTTTAAAAAAGGCATAGCAATTTCATGGAGCATTTGCCATTTGTACTTTATTATTAAGGCTTATTTGTAATGAGTAGATATGCCTGTCTTAACTTGCGAGTGTAACCTGTTATGGTCATATGGCAAGGGTTTTTTGTTTTGTTTTTTCGTATGGGAAGTTTATCGGTCATTTAGCTTCCAGCTCTATAAGGTTTTTGCCTTGTTCACTTAGTGTCTTTTAAGAGAAGACTGAGTTACTGTGCCTTTATATTGATCTGTATGTTAGATTGTAAGCCTTTTGAAGTTCATCACTGTATTTCTAGCAGCCCATATATGCTCTCCAGATTAAAGTGTGTGTGTGTGTGTGTGTGTGTGTGTGTGTGTATTTAGGCTGAAATGTTTAAATCTCAGCTCTGATGAACTTTTTGTTTCATTACATGCTTCCTAATTTCATCAGTAGCCACTAACACTTCAGAAACCTTTTGTTGTGTGTAACAAAGTTACAAATTTCACCTGTTTACCACTTTATCTCATCTACTTCCACATAAACATTTTAATAATTATTTGTACAGGTTGCCACGAAAATATTTTGAACTCCCTCAACTTACCATTAAATTAGTTGTACCATGGTAAGGGAAAAAATAATGCTACTGGGGTTTAATTTGTACATGCATCGGTTTATTCCAAACAAAATGTGTTAAAATTTTATTGATGTACCTGTGATCAGTAGATGGCTACAGACAAATTCTCTCAGTAATGCTTGTCTAAGTCTTGTTACAATTGCTTTAAAAGCAAATCAAAGAACTTTGTGTGCCATGGAAAAATGAATTTGAGGTCAGGGTTAACAACAACAAATTTCTAACAAGATTCAAATGGACATCTTCCCAAATCATTGCAGGTTTGGGAATAAAATACAAGAGTACCTTGAGTGGGCATTGTGCTCCTGTTTTGGCGTGTGCTTTTTCTCATGATGGGAAGATGCTCGTCTCTGGGTAAGCTGTTAAATGTCATTGTCTTAAGCCATTTTGATTGAACTAAAGCAGACATACAGAAAAGTTCATAAAATGTACGAGAATAGCTTAATATGTTACTTTGATGCAAATCTATAAAACCTACACTCAGGTCAAAAAATGAAACACTGGCTGGTTCTACCCCCAAACTCTCTTAAGTGTTCCTTCCTTCTGGTCACAGCTTCTCAGCCTCATAGCTATCGCCTACGCGTACATTCTTGAACACTTCAGAATTGTTTGTTTCTTCTGTTAAAATACTGATTCTAAACAAATAATGTATTATGAATTATCTGTCTGACTTTATCCAACATTATGTTTGGTAAGATTCATTCATATTGTTGCATATATTTTGGTTTGTAGATTTTCACTACAATGTATTTCACTTTACCCTTTAAAAATTTTTACTGTTAAGTAAAACATTTGCCATTTCAACCATTATTTGTACATTTCAGTGACCTTAATTACACTTATCCTGTTGTGCAGCTGTCACCACTGCCAATTCAAAATTGTTTTCATTACCCTTAACATACAGTAGCTTGTAAGTAGTAACTCCTTATTTCTCCCTTCCACTGCTCCCAGTAACCACTAATAAACTTCCATCTCTGTGCATAGGTATTTCATTGAAGTGGAATCATATTTATCCTTTTGTGCCTCTATGATTTCACTGAGCACAAAGTTTTCAAGATTAATCCATGTCAGAAGACATTGTGTGTCCATTCTTCTGTCGATGGACATTTGGGTTGTTTCCAGCTTTTGTCAATGAACATTGGTGATCTAATGTCTGTTTACATTGTTACTTTCACCTTTTTTGCATATAAACCTAGCGTTGCAATTGCTGGGTCAAGTGGTACATCTTTAACTTTTTGAGGAACCACCAACTGGTTTCCAAAAACAGATGGGCAATCTACAGCTCTCAAGACTATCCATAGTTTGTTATGGGCCACATAGCTGAATGCCTTTGCATAATCAGTAAACCACAAGTAAACCTTTTCTGGTAACCTCTGCTTTGAGCCAAGATCCATCTGACATCAGCAGTGATATCCCTTGCTTCAAGTACTCTTCTGAATCCAGTTTGAATTTCTGGCAGCTTCCTGTCAATGTACGGCTGCAACTGTTGAGTGATCTTTAGCTAATGTTTACTTGCATGTGATATTAATTATATTGTTGATAGTTTCTGCAATCTGCGGGTCACCTTTCTTTGAAAGGGTACAACTGTGGATTTTTCCAGTCTGTGTTCTAAATGTCATGGCACAGACAAGCGAGTGCTTCCAATGTTTCATCAACTTGTTGCAACACTTCAGTTGGCATTCCAGCCATTCCTGGAGCCTTGTTTTTGGCTAATCCCTTTAGTGTAGCTTGGCCCTCTTCCGTCTGCGTGCCATGGATTCTTGTTCATGTGGTGTCTCGTGAAGTGTTTAAATGTTGACTAGTTATTCCATCTTCTTTTGATGCTTCCTGCTTATTTAATATCTTGCTCATAGAATATTGTAATATTGCAACCCGAGGCATGGATTTTTGTCTTCAGTTCTTTCAGCTTGATATATTCTGAGCATGTCCTTCCCTTTTTGGTTTTCTGCCTACAGGTCTTTGCACATTTCATGATAATACTTTACTTTGTCTTGTTGAGTTACCCTTTAAAATTTCTTGTTTAACTCTTCTATTTTATCATTTCTTCCATTTGCTTTAGTTATCAAGAGCAAGTTCAGAGTCTTTTCTGACATCCGCTTTAATCTTTTTAATAT
>NW_022103900.1:16246484-16248754 GCF_000313985.2 Echinops telfairi
AACTCTTCTATTTTATCATTTCTTCCATTTGCTTTAGTTATCAAGAGCAAGTTCAGAGTCTTTTCTGACATCCGCTTTAATCTTTTTAATATCTTCATATACTATGTTCTTGATGTCATCCCAGAGCTCATCTGGTCTTCTGTCATTTTTGTCCAGTGAGTCAAATCTGTTCTTATGAATAGCAGCGGAACATTGTCATACACTGAAAACGTCATGCGTAATACGAGAGTACTGCTCGATAACAGAGCCGGCAGATGAGCCGCTGAGGTTGAAAGGCACTCAGAATAGTCTGAGGCAGAGCCTCCTTCTCACAGACCATACTGATGCGATGTGGGGCCTACATTTGGTGATGGGGGCACAACTCAAATTGAGAAAAAATTGGAAACATCTCTTGCTAATTTAAACTTGGAATGTATAAGGTATGAATCTTAAAAAATTGGAAGTCACAGAAAATTAAATGGAACACATAAAAATCGATATCCTAGGTATTCGTGAGCTGAAATGGACTAGTACTGGCCCATTTTTGAATCCAAAAGGTTTACTTAAAGGAATGATCCATTCAGGAGGAATGGCATCACATTCATTATCAAAAAAGACATTTCAGGGTCTCTGTCTGATAATACGCATACAAGGAAAAATCTAGTGAATATCACTATTCAAATCCATACATCAACCACTAAAGCCAATGATGAAGAAATGGAAGAATACTAGCAACATCTTCAGTCTGAAGTTGATCAAATATGCCATCAACATTCATTGATAATTATTGATGATCGAAATGCAAAAGTTGGAAGCAAGAGGAAGAAACAGTGATTGGAAAATATGGCATAAATGAATGGCAGTGGAGAGACAGCTGACTTCCTCTGGCTTCCATATTGCCATCAGGCAGGGATCAGACAAGCCTCCATGGTCCATTCTGACACAAACTGTTCCTCCCATATCATACTACATCTATGCTAGATTTGATAATTCTTTGCTGGCCATACAGAACTTGGACAGTACAATTAAGGAGATTTATTAGAGAAGTTAATAAGTTAGCACAAGTCAGGATAAGCAGATAGTAAGGATATAATCGTTGGTCTCCTCAGCAAACAGCCAGTTTTTTCTCCGGTTTTCAGCCTATGTCTCCATGGACCAGGAAGCCAGCCTGCCTGTCAGTCTGCCCCACAGTTCCATAGTCTGAGGTCAGATAAGGGGAAGGTACCGCATAGTCTCTGTGCCACAGTCTATGATGCACATCTGTCGCGGCAGCCTCCACCATTTCAAACAAACCTTGAATGTGTTCTTCCAAGGTTCTCGGGAGTTCTCCTCTCCTGCTTCTTCAAAGATGGCTTAGCCTTGTTGCCAGGGGGCTGGAAAACTGACTAGTCCTCCCTATTAGTGTTACACATGCCCTATCTGCGTAGTCCCACCTAATCATTTAGTAGATGTTAGGGAGATTGGGTAGAAGAGCCTTAAGAAATTTCACTCCACCACACTTGATGGTCTTTCCTGTTTTTCTAATAACCTTTTACTTTCTTCATGAATGATGTTCTCAACTATGCCAAGGCATTTGATTGTGTGGATCATAGCAAACTATGGGTAGCCTTGAGAAGAATGAGAATTCCTGAATATTTGATTGTGCGCATATGTAACTTGTACATGGATCAAGAGGCAGTTGAGCAAACAGCACAAGAGAATACTGCATGTTTTACAGTGAGGAAAGGTGTACATCAGGATTGTATCCTTTCACCATACATATGCAATGTATATGCTGAGCAAATAATCAGAGAAGCTAGATTATATGAAGAACATCAGGATTGGCAGAAGGCTTATTAAGAACCTGAAATACACAGATGAAGCAACCTTGCTTGCTGCAAGTGAAGACTTGATACACTTGCTGATGAAGATCAAGGATTGCAGCCTTCAGTAGGGTTTACCACTCAATGTAAGAACAAAGTCTTCACAGCTGTAACGTCATTCGAAACGGAGAAAATATTGAAGTTACCAAGAATTTTTGGCATGTTTGGATCCACAATCAGTTTTCATGGCAGCAGCAGTCAAGAGGTCAAAAGACCATTTGCATTAAGTAAGTCTGCTGCACAAGACCTCTGTAGAGTATTGAAAAGCAAGGATGTTAACTTTGAGGACTAAGGTGTGCCTGACCCAAGCCCTGGTATTTTCAATAGCCTCATATACCTGTGAAAGTTGGATGATTAATAAGGAAGACTGAAGAGGAATTGATACATTTAACTGCTGGAGAATAATATTGGAAGTACCATTATCTGCTA
>NW_022103900.1:16248854-16257477 GCF_000313985.2 Echinops telfairi
CTGTGAAAGTTGGATGATTAATAAGGAAGACTGAAGAGGAATTGATACATTTAACTGCTGGAGAATAATATTGGAAGTACCATTATCTGCTAAAAGGACAAGCCAATCTAGCTCACAGGCAGTACGGCCAGAGTGCTCATTAGCTGCAAGGATGTCAAGACTTTGCCTCAAGTATTTTGGACATGTTATCAGGAGAGACCAGGCTCTGGAGAAGGACATCATGCTTAGTACAGTAGAGAGGGAGCAAAAATGAGGAAGGTCCTCAAGGAGGTGTATGGACACGGTGGTTGCAACAATGGGCGCAAGCATAGGAACAGTTGTAGGATGGCACCACATACTTTTAATTCTGCATTTTCTGAATTGTGTTTGAGCCATTGGTTAATTTGAGTATTATAAAGCCATTTGAAGCCATGTATTTTTTTTTTTATTGGCAACTTAAAGGCAAAGCACTTTATTTGTAAACCTAACATCTGAGAACGAGAGAGCCTGAGTTAAATAATAATAGCTTGCTGAAGCTGAAGGCGTGCACTGAGAGAAACACTTGGTACAACTCCCAGTGGGTGGACACCGCAGCTGTGAGGGCCTGTGGTTAGAGGAGCTGATCGATCCCAGCACTAACATCTCTTTTCTTCCCCTCCCCTCAGTAAGGGGTGACAATTCTGGAGGAGATGGTTTGGCCAGTGTTAGGCGCCCGGCTTCATGTCAAATGTCTTCTGGGAGGCATAGACCATGTACAGGAAGCCGTCTTCATCCCGCTCGCTCTCGTCCACCTGGGCGCGCATGGACCTGCAGGAAGAAGGCCTGGTTGGCCTTCGTATGATGTTGACGAGCTCCTCGTGTGGATGTGGTCGGGGATGAGGAGCTTGGTTTTATCCAGCACAGGAAGCTGCTTCTTGCCCTTGTATCTTTCTGTTTTCACTGGGATTTTGGTAGGATGTTCTCGGATAAGCCGGACATCTTCCACTCTTAGTTTGAACGAGCGAAGCCATGTATTTTTAAAGGAAATGTTAACGAGGACCTTGTTCATGTTTCATAGCTTTTCCTCAATAAAGACCTCTGGAAAGTTTTCTGTCATATCTTGACAGGGAATTGTCCCATTTATATATCATGAGTGCTTATTTATAGTTACAGGCTATTATTTCAGTGTCCCTGCTTGGTGCAAATGGCAATTAGTTTGGTTACTGTTTAAAATGTCTAACTTTCTGATTAATTTTATGTAGACTTTGTAGATATTTGAATAAAAAAAAGTCCATACATATGAACAAGAAGAGACTATTCTAAATGTTTATCAATAATTGCATTTTTCTTAAAAAATATTTAATAATACTAATTACATATGTCATTGTTTTTAATGGAGATTTTCTGCTGTAATTTTCTTTTCCTATTTTTAGATCGGTGGATAAATCTGTCATAGTATATGATACTGTAAGTATTTCACAATCTTGTAAGAACTATGTTAATTATCTTTGTTTCATTTAAGTTTAAACAGAATTAAATAAACATACTTTTTTTTTCTTTTAATATTCCCAAGATATGTTTTCATAGATGCCTAAGATGTTAGGAAAGGAAGGTATTGGTGTTGGGACAAGCCCTTAAATATATCGATAATGATTTTTACATGGATAAGATTTCCCATCCAATCAAAGAAAATGCAGATTTACTTAATATTCAAAAATAATTATTCTTACACTTTTACACTAGCCTTCCATAACAGCTAAGAATAAAAGTTTACCTCATTTGGGGTTATTAGAGCATCTTCATATTTTGCTGGCTCTCGTCAAATATCACTGACTATTTACAGCCTCCTTTTCAGCCTGCTTTTCTGTTGTTTTCCTTCTCATCTGTTCTTACTCTAAAGCTATTCGTTTTTCCCAAGGCTTTATATGATATCTACTCTGAATTCTTGGTATTTCCCTCTATGTTTTAAAACCCGTTTGCTTGGTTGCCCTTAACTTTATGTGTCTGTACACACACACACACACACACACACACACACACAATTAAAAGTAGGCTACCACTCAGTCTGGCTGGGTTTAGAGTTTAATATAAGAAAGAGTAGCTTACAAATGTACTTGAAAAAATAGCCCTTTTTACTAGGAAAAGACCCAGGACTGCCTGTATGAAGAAAAATAAATGCCTTTTATGCAACAAAGATGTAGGTGTTGAAAATGCTCCATGTCGGCAAATGAAATAGGCATGCCGATTATCAAAATTAAGTAAATCAAGCAAGATAGCTAAACTGGTTCTAGCAAGAATTGATAAGATTCAAGCCATCTATAATAGATCTTATATTTCTCATGAGATTTCACATTCACAAAAACATAGTTTTCTCCATAACATAGGAATGTCGTCCCAGTTAAATATACCTAGATGCTGGGTGGGTATAAAATTAACATGTACAAGTCAAATGTCATGGCAACAAATACAAAGTATTTAATTATTTGTTTTAGCATTAGTTAATTCAGACAAATAAGACAATGCCAAGAGTCTACTAACAATTTCTAGGAAGGCTGTCAGTAGACAGGAATGTTGATAATTAAAGGAGAATGAAATAAAATATTTCATAATCTCTTACTCATTTAAGTTTTTGGTAGTGCTTAATATTAAATAGTAGGATATAGAGCACACATACCATTTAAATCAAATGGATCATACATGATCTTTAGTAATAACTTGATTATTGCCTAAGCAAATATAAAACTGTTTTTGTTATTTTCCAGAACACCGAGAACATACTTCACACGTTGGCTCAGCACACCAGGTCTGAACTTAACCTTAGTGGGTATTAATAATAATCAAATTAGTCAGAAGATACATATTAATTGTTTTTGTTAAATAGGTATGTCACAACCTGTGCCTTTGCACCTAATATCCTTTTACTTGCTACTGGGTCAATGGACAAAACGGTGAACATCTGGCAATTTGACCCAGAAGCACTTTGTCAAGGTTAGTAAGGACATTATCTTTAAACCACGTCAATCCTATTTATTCAGTTTACATCAGAAATTTAGTAAAATTTCTAACAAGTTATTCACATTCTTTTTCTCACCACATACTATACATCCAAGTTTTATAATTTAAACATAATTTTAGAGAGGTCAATCTTACAGTAGTTGAAAACCAAAACTCACTGGATGTTGACTCGCCAAAATTCACTGACATTGATTTTGACTCATAGTGACCCCTTAAGACAGAGTTGTAGAACTGACCCATAGAATTTTCAAGGTTGTAAGTCATTCTGAAAGCAGGCTGCCACATCTTTTTCCCCACACATCCACTGGTAGGTTCAAACCACTGACCTCTTGATTTGGAGTTAAGTATTTTACCAGTGTGCCACCATGACTCTTGAACCTACATGAAAACTGTTAGAGAGTATTTTTATACTCTACTGTTTTTCCAAATAATTGAGCACGAGAACAGAATAGAAATTATAGTTTCATTTAGTGGGTTTTATATTTGGCGGCCAACAATGACACCTACCCATGGGAGTTTTAGCTTATCACTGAGGAAATTAAATAGTGGTGTCGGTGTACAGATGACAGAGCAAATAGACTACTTCTGGATTGAATTTCATGTTCTAAAGGAAAAATGCATTTCTGTAGTGAAAAACAAATGTCCTAAAGGGAAGTAATTTAGGATTAAATAATATAAATACTAATTTAATTATCGATGATGATATTTGATCCTTTGGCATTCTTAAAAGGCAGTAGTAAAACAGATGTAAGGAAATGTTATGCATGTTGTAATTCAAAATAAGAATGTTTCTGAAGGAGATGCTTTATTTTTTGTTACTGTATATACTAGAGTATAAGCTGACTTGAGTATCAGCTGAGGCACCTAATTTTACCACTAAAACTATTAAAAATGTGCTGGAAAAACTCGGCTTATACACGAGTATGTACGGTATTTCACTTGCCTTTTTGATTGTGGTGTATGTGTGTTTAAGCAAGGAGCACGGAAGATCACCTGAGGCAATTTACTGAAGATTGGTCAGAGGAGGATGTATCAATGTGGCTCTGTGAGCAAGGTTTAAAAGACCTCGTCAGTATTTTCAAGATGAATAACATTGATGGAAAAGAACTGTTGAATCTTACAAAAGAAAGCCTAGCTGATGATTTGAAAATTGGTAAGATTAGTGAAAACATAAACAATGTTTAAAAATTACTTTTAAGAATTGACTCTTAGGTTAATTTTAGTTGTATGTGTGGCTTCCTCTTAATAGTCTAACAGTGGGCCTCACCTTCCTAATGCCGTGACCCTGTAATACAGTTTCTCATGTGTGGTAACCCCCCCCCCCAACCATAAAATTATTTTCGTTGCTACTTCATTAACTATAATTTTGCTACATAACGTTATGAATCGGGCGATTCCTGTGAAAGGGTCGTTTGACCCCCCAAAGGGGTCGCAACCCACAGGTTTGAGAACCGCTGCTCTAAGTAATTATTCTGGTGTTTGCCTTTTGTAAAGGGAGGATATATTTTATGAGGTTAGAAAAAATACAGAATAGTACTTCCTTGGCTAACTAAATCTACTCTATATTAAAGTATTTTTAAAAATAGGATTTTTTTTTCATGGAGGTAAAATTTACATACCATAAAATGAATCTTTTAAAGTGCATACTTGAGTGGTTTCTAGAGTTGTGCAACCATCACCACTACTTTCAGAACATTTTCATCACCCCTAAAAGGAACTTAATGTTAGCAGTCACCATTCCATTCTCCTCTCCCACCCATCATTTCCTGCCCACCACATGTAAGTTTTTATGGATGTGCTTATTCTCGACACTTGTTTCATTAGTGGGATAGTACAATACATGGCCTTTTGTGACTGTCTTCTTTCATTTATGCTGTTCTCAACGTTCACCCATGTTGTAGTATGCCTCTTGACCCTCTTCTGAATAATGCTTCATTGTATGGGAATACCACATTTTATTTATTTAACATTAGTTGATGAACACTTATGGTCTTGTGACTTTTTGGTTATCATGAATAATGTTGATTCGAGCATTCTTGAAACAAGTTTTTGTGTGAGCAAATATGTTTACTTTTCTGTGGTATGAACCCAGGAGTGGAAGT
Source organism: Echinops telfairi (assembly GCF_000313985.2). Classification (NCBI taxonomy): domain Eukaryota; kingdom Metazoa; phylum Chordata; class Mammalia; order Afrosoricida; family Tenrecidae; genus Echinops; species Echinops telfairi. The sequence goes on from NW_022103900.1 coordinate 16,253,930, forward strand.
GCTTCATTGTATTTATTAATAGCTATGCCAGCTTCTATTCCCAGCAGCAATGTGTGAGGGATTTACTTTCTTCAGTCTTGTCAAAGCTTGTTAGTAACTGTCGTCTCCATTGTAGCCGTCCTAGTTGTTATGAATGGATAACTTCATTGTGGTTTGGATTTTCTTTTCCCAAAAGACTAGTAAGGTTGAGTGTTTTCTCGTGTATTTATTGATCATTCATATATCTTCTTTAGAGAAATGTCTATTCAAATTTTCGCCTCTTTTTAGGTTGCTGTGTATTGGTATGTATGTGAATTACTTATATAGTCTAGTAGTACCTTAAATAAGATTTACATATACTCCCACTTGTGGGTGGTCTTTTCACTTAATTTACTGTAATTATTAATAAAGGTGGGATTGACATCTGTTCATTTTCTATGTTTCTTACATTGTTTTGCTTTTCTGTTTCTCCACGACTGCCTTCTTTTGTGTTAACTAGTGTGACGTTTTAACTGTTACTTTATTTGACTTACTTTCTAGTGGTTTTCTGGGGTGATATCACATATCATGATATATGAAATTGATTTCAAATAAATACTAAAATTCCCTCACTATCATAGAGTCTATTCCAACTCAGTGACCCTATAGGACAGGGTAGAACTGCCCCAGTGAGTTTCTGAGACTGTGTAACTCTTTTATCAGAGTAGAAAGCCCACTCTTTGTCCAGTGGAGTAGCTGGTGGTTTTGAACTGCTGACCTAGCACATTGCATCCCAATGAATAACCACTACACCACCAGGACTCCTAGAGTGTATAAAAACCCATCTCTGCCCTTCCTCCCTCTCTTGTTGTAGTCTTTTATAACATTTGCATACACCATAGGCCCATTAAAAAGGAGTCATGGTGGCATAGTGGTTATGCATTGGGTTCCTAACCACAAAATCAGCAATTTGAAACAACTATTGGCTCAGCAGGAGAAAGATGAGGATTGCTACTCCCGTAAAGAGCGTCTAGAATTAGATAGTGCCTGGCTGTCAGGAAGAATAGCATCTGGGATCTTCAAGGCTTGTTTTCAAACAAGCAGCATTCTAATTCCACCAAGCCCACATGGAAGAAGCACACCAACATCTGTGATCCAAGGATTGTAAATTATATAATCCAATTCTGAAGGAAGGAATGGCCTTGGAGCTGACATTGTGAAATTCTGGGTTGCAGAGGCTATGGGTGACAGTAGAAACACATTCACGGGGTCTACACATGGCTAAGCCTCCAGTCATTCCTCCTCTAACCGTAATTGAGGGATAGGAATAACCTGGTGATGAGACAGAGTACTAGACAATTACAGTAGATTAAAATGATAATTCTGACTTGAATGGTTAAGATATTCTTATTTGATCTCCTTTTTGATACATTTTGATCTTGATCTGGCTTTTATGACTTTGTGTCTACGTGGGTTTTTTTTACCCCAAGTTGGAGCTTATCTTTGTATATGGTTATTGTTGGCACAGTTCTTGACTCTTTATTTTGTAACTTTCTGTGTTTTTCAATATATGAAATCCAGGTTAGGTAGATCTATAGAGACAATAACTAGAGTAATGGTTCCGGTGGGGGAGGGGGGGCGGTATGTCAGGAGAAAGGGGGAGCTGATGTCAAGGAGTGAAAGAAGGAAGAAAAATTTTGAAAATGATTGTTATGGCTGAACTGTTGAATGGTATAATGTCTGAATTATGTCCTAATAAAATGGTTTGGGCGAGGCAGGGGAGAGTTAGTCTCCGAAAACCCACAGGGGCAGTTGGAATCTAGTACTTTAACCAAGGAGAATAATCCTTTTCTAGAATTATGCTAATGAAACCTAGGGTGTAATCGGCAACTATTTTTAGGTAGGGAATAGCTCCATATAGCTGATAACATACGTTCATAAGGAATGTCCTAAAAAAGATTACAAATACAAGATTTTTGACATTGAGGGCTGTGTATTGAGACATTGAATCCACAAATCTGTAAACATTACTGCAGCATGTAATCTCTTTCAAACTTGGAAGTGTGAAAGGTGAAGAGCAAGACAGTTTTAGATGGGATATAGAACAAGCAGGAAGTCCTCTGATTAGCCAAGTGATTTTCTTCTTGTCCACTGGCATCCGTTTATATTTGAGCCTTATAGGAATGTAATTGAGTTAGCTATAGATCATGAGTTTCCAAACTGACAGGGCCGACTGCTCCCTTTTCAGAAAAAAACATACTTGGCTCTCACCTGGCAATTAAAAACTTATGTAGTATAGCCCATAATCCAGGATAAATTGTAGGTATCTGCTTTTGCAGCCTCCTGGATCATTCCAGGTCACCCCCGCCCCCCAGGGGGACACTCCCGTACTTTGGAAACATTGATATAAGTGATCAAATAGTAGAAATGTAGAATGACAAATGTAAAGGAACTGTTTATAGGGGTGGGGGGAAGGTATTTCAAAAAGTTAACAGGAAAATTCCATTATCTCTTTTTCCCCCACACAATTTAAAAAACTCTTATCAATGATATATTTCTAATTGGTAATGAGGCTTCTTCAAAACTCATTCTCTCTTGTTCTACTTGCATCTCCTACCAGTGTTGAGCTTAAATTATAAAAGCATTTGGGATATATTTCTTTTTTCTAATTTAAAAATTAGATCAAATACCTTTAAGGCGTTACACATCAATGTCTTCACATCCTTAATTTTAGAAATTTCTTTTTTTAAAATTTTAATCAGTTTATTAGGGGCTCATACAACTCTTATCACAATCCATACATATATCAATTGTGTGAAGCGCATTTGTACATTCATTGCCCTCATCATTCTCAAAACATTTCCTCTCCACTTAAATTTTAGAAATTACATATAGTATTCTGATTCCTGTTACAATATATAGATTTTACTTGTTGCTTGATTATATTCCTTCATGTATCTGTGGGTAATAGAACATTTACCATTTTTTTGTTTTGTTTGTACAAATTTCAAGTGAAACAGTTTGTTAGAACTGATCGCTATGGGCTTGTGCATTGAATTGCTGTTGGTGTGGGCAAAACCCCCTACCTTCTGCAACTGCTCCCAATTGGGCTGACTCTCTTTCCAATGAGTACCATATATACTCGAGTGTAAGCTGACCTGAATATCAGCTGAGGCACCTAATTTTACCACAAAAACGGCATAAAAATGTTGTGAAAAACTCGGCTTATACATGAGTATATATGGTGCTTGTTAAAGTTTTGGAGTCTCAAATCCATCAGATTCTTCATTCCCTCTTTCTGCACGGATGCAGCCACAGGTCTGTGATTCTCTTGTTTGTATTAGAGCTTCACAAGGCTGATTTGCCACCATATTTTGTTGGAAATGCCCATGGGATTTGATTTTGCTATCCACTAGCTCAGTTTTATGTGAGGAATTCAGAAACCATGCTGCTCCTTCTACCATTTCCTCCCAATCCTCTTTCATAACCCACCGGGCAGTTCTGCTCTGTCTTACAGGGTCTTTGGGAGTCAAAGCTCACTGGAAAGCAGTGAATTCAGTTTGCGTTTGAGGGTACCTGTAGTTGTGCTT
>NW_022103900.1:16258653-16265030 GCF_000313985.2 Echinops telfairi
TCATAGATCTATTTCCCCATCCTCATATATATGTATATGTACATGTCTTTATCTAGAGCTCTATAAATACCCTTTGCCTCTCCTTTTCCTCTTTAAAGCAGCAGTGTTTTCCTTTGATTATTCTAGTTAGAAGCTTATTTTCTTTAAAAAAAAAAAAAACTACTTTAAAAAATGAAAAGGTTTGTAGCTTTCCTTCCAAGAACCGACTTCTGATTCTGTGAGGTGATTGGCGGCTGTGCGTCTTAGTTCCCAGGCTCTGGGGCAGCCCTGGTGTTCCGTGCCTCCAGATGATGCTGGCAGTCGTTTTCTCGTCTAGGACAGTGGTTCTCAACCTTCCGAATGCCATGAACCTTTAATACAGTTCCTCATGTGGTGGTGACCCCAGCCATAAAATTATTTTCCTTGCTGTTTCATAACTGTAATTTTTCTACCATTATGAATCGGGTGACCCCTGTGAAAGGGTCGTCCGACCCCCAGGTTGGGAGCCACTGGTCTAGGACAAAGCTGGGGAGTGTAAAATGGTGCATATCTTTTCCCACCCTTCCTGGGGAGTATGTATAAATTTGTTGTGTCTTTCTGATGTGATTACTGGTGTCTAGAATCCATCAAACCCTCAACTATGGCATTTGCAGGATTGAATATGAGTCAAGAAGAGAGGAGGAGATTTGGTAACCTATTGTAATGCATCATGTTGTCCAGAACCAGATGCCTGTTCAGGACTTTAGTAAACAATGAATTGGTCTTACCTTTTAACCATACTGGTTTATTACCCAGCTGTTAAGGGTCTTTTCCTTCTGTACGCTAAATTCACTATTCTCAATCCACTCCCAGCCTTTGGAGATGCGTGCACTAAATGAGATGTTTGTGTCTGGTTAAGATGTGATTTGATAATGAATCATGTCCCCAAGGGCAAGGTGATCTGAATACACTTTTAATGACAATAAAATTAGACAAGGGTAACACTCAATGTAAACTGTTCTTATCTGGGGCATTTTGAATCAGTGTTCTCTATCCTCTAGTGTAAGTATTAATACACTTGTATAATATTTTGGCAGAGGGTGATTCACTTTTATGTTTTTCTGAAGACTGAATCCTGCTACAGGTTTTTCCTACTGTCTGAAAGTACAGTGTTCCTATTAAGCCAATTTACAGCTGAAATGTGTAAAATGAAGAGGCAGTTACCATTCCTTGATCTGGGAAAAATTTTGAGTGTTTCCAGATCCCAAAGTAACCTACCAAATCATACAAAATAGCAAGCCTAACGTAACCTTAACATCGTGTTCACAGACACAGCTCATAGTTAGGCTGTTTGATGCTTCCTGCAGTTAACCTTACTTGGCAACACCTCTCGCCACTCGGTGTTACCTCTTTAATGGCTCACTGCAAAACAAACTCTAAAGATGAGTTTTACCACCACCACCACCCTTTTTTTGTTTGTTTGTTTGTTTGTGAAACAAGTATTGATGAAAGTTTTTCTTATTAAAGTATAATAAAATGATCTTTTCAAAAGTGAGGGACCTTGATATCCTTCTCTTACTGTCCTTTTTAATATCCAGTGATAGTGGCTTTTGTCTAATTATAGCATGGTGTAGAAATACTCAGGGCAGATTATCAAGCCGTTTCTACTCCCATGTAGAATCTTATGGCAAATTACCAAAACGCATACCCTAACCATAATACAAAGACATTTCTTATCTCACACTGCAAGGGACTACAAGTTTAAATTCAGAGCACCAGTTCTAAGGAAAGGCTTGCTCTGTCTGTCTGTCCTAGAGGAAGGTCCCTTTGTCTTTCAACATCTGTGTTCCTTGGAGATGTCCCATTTGTTTTGGCAGCAATCATCTGGGTCTGAGAGGTTCTCAGCACGGGGGCCCTGGGCCCAAAGGATTTGCTGTGCCCTTACCTCTTATTTCTAGGTGTGATAGTCAGGTCCCTCTGATCTTTCATATCTCAAAGAGGACTGACTCAGATATGGTCTAATCCTGTAGATTATATCCTGCCTCTTAATTGAACTACCCTCTGTCCTACCTCATACATCACGTTAGGTTTTACAATGCATAAAATGCATCAGATAATATGGAGATGAATGCATCACTACACAATTCACAAAACACTGAGAATCATGGCACATGATTGTTGACACATACTGTTGGGAGACACTATCAGTCCATGATAATAGTCTGTTAGAATTTCTTTTAAAGCCTATATTATATGTCTCGGGGAAAATAAAAATATACAGCTCTGGTACTCTTGGGTGGAAAAAGGCAGTATAGTGGATGAAGTAGGAACTATGTGAGAAGTAGCCATTGGGATAACCCTGGGAAGGGAGGGAGGGCAGCCATTATGAACACAGAACGCCTGATTTTGGAGGTGCCCTGCCCTAAATAGTCATTTTTGTGATCAAACTAGAAATTCAGTGCCATCAAGTCAATTCCACTTCACAGTGACTACCTAGGACAGAGTAGAACTACCCTGGTGGGCTTCTGAGGCTGTAAATCGTATGGGAGCAGAGAGCCTCATCTTTCTCTAGCAGCAGCTGATGGGGTCAGACTGTGCCACCCACTGTGCCACCAGGCTCCTGTGATAAGATAGCTTTCTCTAAAGTCTCTAAATTCTCAGGGAATCTCTTTAATAACATGCTAATTTTATGATCAATGTTTTGAAAAACTTTGCAAGTATTTTCCACAGTGACTGTATACTGTTCTGTTAACAATGCTTGAAGGTTCTAATTTCTCTACATCCTCATCGATATTTGTTTTCCAGCCATCCTATTGGGAAATTAATACCTCATGGTGGTTTTGATTTGTATTTTCATAATGACTATTAGCATTGAACATCTTTTCAGTTTTTTATGATTGTTGACTATTGGTTTCTGTGGTAAATGTTCATTTAATTCTTTTGCCCGCTTTTAAATTATGCTTTGTTTGTTTTAGTTGTTCACTTATAGGAGTTCTTTTTATATTCTGGGTAATAACCTCTATCAAATCGAGGAATCACTTTGATAAGTAGTTTTGCAGGATCATTCAGTGTGTAAAGAAATTAATTTTTTTAAATCATTTTTGGCTGGGGTGGGGGGGTGCGCATAGAACACTTATCACAATCCATATATACATCCATCGTGTCAAGCACATATTTGTACATATGTTGCCATAATCTTCTTCAAAATATTTTCTTTCTACTTGAGCCCTTGGTATCAGCTCCTCACATTTTTCCCTTCCTCCCCCACTCTCCCTTCCTCATGAACTTTTGATAATTTATAAATTATTTTTTTCATGTCTTACACTGACCGATGTCTCCCTTCACCCACTTTTCTGTTGTCTGTCCCCCTGGGAGGGGGTTATATGTAGATCATTAAGATTGGTTCCCCCTTTCTCCCCACTACCTTCCCCCTATCCTCCTGGTATCGCTACTCTCAATATTGGTCCTGAGGGGTTCCTTGTGTTGCAAGCTCTCATCTGTACCAGAGTACCTGCTCTGGTCTAGCCAGATTTGTAAGGTAGAATTGGGGCCATGATGGTGGGGGTGGGGTGGAGGAAGCATTAAAGAGCTAGAGGAAAGTTGTATGTTTCATTGGTGCTATACTGCACCCTGACTGGCTTGTCTCTTCCTTGTGACCCTTCTGTAAGGGATGTCCAGTTGTCTACAGATGGGCTGGTGGTTTCCACTACACACAACCCCATTCATTGTGTGGTGGTTTTTAAAGAATTGTTTTATAATCACCAGTTAGAGTTTAGTGAATTACTTGAAGGAGTAAGTCATAGGAAAGTAGTACTAAGCATCAATCACCTGCTAGGGTGGCTCACCACATTTCTGTAGATTGAGTCAGTAAAGTCCAGAGACAGTGCAACTCGGCACAGAAGGGCAGGATGAGCTTCATGTTCTCATTGGTGCCTCGTTTCCCCAAAGCCTCATGGGGTTGGCATAGGCTGGGTTCTCTAGAGAAGCAAAACTAGTGGTATAAATATATCCATCTCACTGTCATCGAGTTGATTCATTGTCCAGCTCTATAGGACAGGTTGATCTGCCCTGAAGATTCCCATATCACTCTAACTCTTTACAGAAGTGGACGGCCTTGTCTTTCTCCTGAGGAGCAGCTGGTGGTTTTGATGTACTGAGCTTGTGGTTAGCAGCCCAACAAGGAACCCAGGACACCACCAGGGCTCATGGGGGGTTACTAGGTATCAAATACCAAACTACTGAGACTCCTGACCCAGCCAAGTTGACGTAAAACATTCAGTGCCGGGATGGATGGTTTGTGTCAGAGCTGAGGAATCCTGAGTTTATGCATCCTTCAGTATAAGGGGACTGCTACCAAGCCTACTGTGAGCATTTGACCAGATTATCTTTGTTTCAGTAGCCATTAAGTCCATTTTGACGAGTGGTGACCCCACCCGTATCAGAGTACAACTGGTTGTATAGTGTTTTGCATGCATGGCTGGTTTTTTCACCAGGCCTTTTTTAGAAGTGTTTGGGTGAGAGAAAGGCCTTTCTATTCCAGTAAAGATTTAGTCTCAAACCCACAGGGGCAGTTCTACCTCATCCTATAGGGCCGCCGTTCTCAACCTTCCTCATGGCGCGACCCTTTAATACAGTTGCTCATGTTGTGGTGACCCCCCCAACCATAAAATTATTTTTGTTGTTACTTCATAACTGTGATTTTGCTACTGTGATGAATCGGGCGACCCCTATGAAAGGGTCTTTCAACCCCCAATGGGGTCGTGACTCACTGGTTGAGAACCGCTGCTATAGGGACACTGAGTAGGAATCAACTTGATGGCAGTCAGTTTGGTTTGGAGTTCGAGTGAGCCTGAGCCCTCAACCATAGAGGGACTTCATGATCTCTGTGTGGGTCAGGAAATGAATCTGCCTTCTCATTGGGAGGAGACACCCTGTCTCAGCATCTGCAGGCTCAGCATTCCTTGGGGATCTCCATATGTCTTGGCAGCAACCTTCTCCTGGGTCTAGGAGCTTCTCAGTACAGGCATCCAGGCCCAAAGGACACACTCCTCTCCTCGCTCTTCTTTCTTGATGGTAACACATCCCTCTGATCGCTGTTCCTTCTTTCTCCTTTTTTATCTTGTCAAGTAAAAGGTGTTGCAGGCTGCACCACAGGAAAACGGAAATTAGACTGTTGCATCCCGCCCTTAATCCCCTTATTGATTTATCACATCAGATCACAGCATGGAGATCATTACATAATTTCCAAACCACTGCGAATCATGACCCCACTATGTTGACACATCTACTGGGGGGAGATACAGTTCAATCCATGACACCTACCTATTATCTCTAAAAATGCCAATAGCTTTAAGATTATCCTTTCTAAAATTAAAAATACACTTAACAATTAAAATAAACAAAATGAAATTTCTACACACTCAGTTTTAGACAAATGATCAATAATTCCAATTTATAAAAATTTGGATATATAACAAGGAATTCTTACGTGAACATCTTTAAAATTGGGGGGGGGGGGCGGCGTTTTGTAAATTAATCCCCCCAAATGAACTTTTCTTGTTTTTGTATAAATGTCCTAAACCTAAAAGTTTGAGGAACTCTCAGAATGTAGTTTGTTTAAAATAAGTACTACAAAGTCATTAAAGAATTTATAAAGAATATAACACCATGTTATAGGAGCACATCTGGTTATTTTTGGTGGTGGATAAAATCTTGCATAAAGGTTACTAGCAGTTCTCTAATCCTAACAGAATGTTTCTTTCAGAATCTCTAGGGCTGCGTAGTAAAGCCATGAGGAAAATTGAGGAGTTAAGGACAAAGATGAAATCCCTTTCCTCTGGAATTCCTGATGAATTTATATGTCCAATAACCAGAGAACTTATGAAAGATCCTGTTATCGCATCAGGTATGTGTGGTGCTATGCTAAGTTTCAGGGCAAGTGATAAATGAATAAATGCAGACCATGAACAGATGTCTTTAAAATGTGAACAATTGAAAAAATTTTATTAATTCAGGTAAGTAGGCTTTCCCCACCCATTTGTTAAAAGACTTTGTTTTAGACCTAAGTAGAACAATTGAGCAGTATTTTTTAATAAGTAAAATGGGACAGAGTAGAGTTGAATAGGTGTAGAAATAAAGTTTTACAAACTTCTGAAATATATTATTAGCAAAATGTAAAAGGTAAATATATTGTCGCCTTAACATAGACTGCTGAGATCTCTTAAATTTTGCAATCACTTATGCATACTTTATATATCATGAATTTAAATAACTTGACAGATAAAAATTTTAAACCATAAATTTGCTTCACTTCACATTAATTTCTAGACTTTCTCATAGTTTTTGTTTTAAATCATTTTTGGGGGGCTCATAAAGCTCCTATCACAATCCATACATGATTGTATCAATCACTTTTTTTT
>NW_022103900.1:16265898-16273897 GCF_000313985.2 Echinops telfairi
TCCAATGTCTCCCTTTACCCACTTTTCTGTTGTCCGTCACCTTGGGAGGAGGGGGTTATATGTAGATCATTGTGATCAGTTCCACCTTTCTCCCTCTACCCTCCTGGTATCGCTACTCTTATTATTGGTCCTGAAGGTTTCCCTGTGTTGCGCGCTCTTATCTATACCAGTGTACATGCTCTGGTCGAGCCAGGTTTAATTGGGGTCATGATAGTGGGGTCTTTTTCATAGTTTTAATCAGTAAATCTATTTTTATGACTTGAAACTTCAGTATTTAATTTTCAATAGATTTTATTCCATTGTTCTTTATTACATTTTCCTTAACTCTTCTATTTGATGTGTCTTAGCAATTGTATTGTGAACAGTGTTGCACTGATACCTTGGAGCACATTTCTTTTTATTACCATTACCTTGGGTTATTTCCATAAACTATGTTCGCCAAAGTAGAATGAATTGTTCAGATGTTATTTTATGGGCACGTAAAGAAGAGTTTTGCATAGTCCTTGCTGCATTTGTTATCAGGCTTTCCTTCAGGAAAAAACAACAGCTAAGAGTATTACCATTAGCAATATATTAAAGTAGAACTATTTCCCATAATTTTGTGATCACTGAATTTTAAAACATTTATTTTTGTTAGTTTAATAGCTGCTTGAGACTAGATTGCTTACACTGTAATGGAGACAGTGTATTTTTTACATGGTATTTTACTATTTATAAATTCTTAGGAATATGTCATCTTTAATAACTAATTTACTTGAGCTACATAGATACCTTATATACTGTGTCCACATTATTAGGGAACTAATCCTTGAGCTATATTTTGTTACTGTTTTTATTGTGAAAATATATACAGTAAAACATTCGCTAATTCAACAACTCACGTACAGTTCAGTGAAACTGATTATAAAACATACTGCCATTGTTTGATTGCAAGTTATAACAAGTGAACCCCGTAACAGGGTAAAACTGCCCCTGTGAGTTTCCGAGACTCTACCTCTTCAGGAGTAAAAAGCCCCATCTTCTCCCTTCGTGTGGCTGACCTTGCCAGACTGCCACAAAATTGCTTGTATTTATCCCTTAACCACTATCTTTCTCCTAATTATTCTACCACCATTAATGTAAGCTCAGTGCCCTCCTTGACCTGGCTAGCACTAATCTTTGGTTCTAATATACGTAGTTGCTGATGTTATATAAATGAGACCATAAAGCATTTTTCCTTTTATGACTGACTTATTTTGAGTTCAGGTGAAGAATTACACAGAAAATTAGGTTGCCATTGAGTAATTTCTATAGTATTTCCATTCTGAATGTTTTGTTTTTGTGAATCAATTTTCCTGCCCCATCTAACCATCACATCTGTGCTTTCGGGTAAATAGTGACCATTTGCTCACATATAGCTGCTGCTGCTGGCCCCCGCTCCCCCCTGGAGTACAGGGCTCATGAGTGATACTGTTATGGGCAAGTGTGCTGTTTGGCTGAAAGATGACCTGTGGAAGTAGTATGAAAATATAAAGTGTAACTCAAAGTGATAACCCTAGAGGTTCTTCTAGTCACTACTGATCCTCTAAGTCTGGCTTTTAATTTATTTTTATGAGACTGAGTTTTGTAATTTTTTTCTTTTTTGGAACCAAGATGGGGCTTTCTCTTCCTGGAGAGAGTTTGTATCTGTTGTGACTCTGGTCAGAATGATAGGCAGTGATATGCACTATTTAGTTCTTCTGGTCTCTGGATAGATGAGCTGTGGTTTGTGTAGGGAATTAAGTGCTGTAAGTTACATTCTTTGTGTATCAGTACTTCATTTCTCTTTAGGACTGAATAATACTGCATGTGTGTGCATACCACATTTTATTTATAGGTTGATACACATTTAGGGTTTCCCCCACCCCCCAATCTTTTGGCTCTTGTGAAAAAAGCTGCTGTAAACGTTGGTGTACTGGCTGTTTCAGGTGGTATTCTGTGTTCACCCTTTTGAAGAATTGCCAAACTATTTCCCACACTGGTTGTTTTATTTATTGGGGGCTTTTACATCTCATCACAATCCATACATTCTTCCAATGTGTCAGGTACATTTGCACATCTGCCACCATCATCATTTTCAAAACATTCTCTTCCCACTTGAGCCCCCTGACATCAGCTCCCCATATCTCCCCCGCCTGCTCTTCCTTCATGAACCCTTGATAAGTTATAATTTTTGTATATCTCCCATCGCCCCATACCTACTTTTCCGTTATTCCGTCCCCCTGGGAGGAGTGGGGGTGTATTGTAGGAAAAAATTCTCTTATATAGCTGTAAATATTTTACTTTTCATATTTACTCAGGCGTTAGAACTAAGTTGAATAAAGAACATAAGCCTGTGCAAATGAGGTGTACTTATTGTATAGTATTTCTTCAAACAATACAGAGTGTATAAATAAGTCACCTCATCTGTCTGATCCTAAATTCCTGGCTCCAAAGGCAAAAGTATTACCAATTTAGCATATAATTCTGGATGGTTTTTCATGTGCATAAATATCACATTCTAAATAGCAGCAGAGTCACGATCTGTTTACAAAACTACATTGCTCACACCATTTTGTATCTTCCTTTGTAATATGTCTTCTGGTTGTAGATGTCACTACTGGCTGTTTTAATTCTTCTGGGTTCAGTTCTCAGACTTTTTTTAAGGCCTAGTATTCAAATTTACCCTATTAAATTTTGCTCCTGTAAACTGTTGAAAAGTATTATTCCATAAACTTCTCTTTGTTTTACATTGTGATCGACTTAACTTCACTCAGCCAAAGTCTTCAAGCTCTTTTTATAAAGACTATTTATCCTGCTGGAATAGTATCCCACCGTATGTATGTGTATATCCGAGAGGGTATCAAAAATTTCATGGAATAATGAAATTTAAAGATAATGGAGATTTTCTACACACTTTAACTTTGATAGTCCAATTTAACAAATTTGTAATTTTATGTTCTTAATGGTGTCATTTGAAGAGCCGAACTTAAGTAATGAATTGATATATCAATATCTTTTCGATTCAGGCTTTTTTCTATTCTAACTAGATTTTCAATGTATTTTAAAGTTTTTCTTTTTAGGTTTATAATTCATATAAAATTATTTTGCATAGTATATTACGCTGGGATGTCTAGAAAAACAAACCAGTCATTCATTTACGTAATGTTCTACAAAGAAGGCATCTCAGCCGTGTCCTACTCAAGTCCATGGGTCAGAGCCTTCTTCAGGACAGTGAAACGGGAGATCATAAGCTGGTGGGTGCAGAATCCAAGGTTGGTAGAAGCATGGTGGGGCGCTGACAGATCCTACATCGGCTCCCAGGGTCAGCAGCTCACATGGGGCTGTCCAAGGAGGCAGATAGCAGTGGGGTGTGGAGAAAGGGGGAGTTCTCCTATCAGTCTGTGACCTGATTTATAGGTTAGACTAACTGCTACGTATGGGGTAAGGGTCTCTGGTTGTTCAGCTACCATGGGTGGATACTCGTTTCTCATTGAATTATGTTGGCACTTCTGACTTTGCTTACCAGTTTCTATAAAAAAAACTTGCCTGGATTTTAATCAGAATACTGCTTGGAATTTAATCAGTCTTCCAGTTCATTCATGGGGGCTTCAGAAAGGTGGTAGAAATTTTCCATTCCTGTTGACTTCCATTTTTCCAAGGACTTTTTGAAGCCACCTGGTATGATCTCTCTTTTGAGTAGCCCTTGTGTCAGGCACAGTAGGGTGGTGGTAAGCATTGGACTGCTAACTAAAAGGTCAGTGGTTGAACTTCCTAGCTGTTCTGTAAAGGGTTACAGCCTCAGACATGCGATGGATCAGCTCTGCTGTCAGCCTTATAGGGTCGCTGAGTCGGATTTGACTACAGGCCACTGGGTTTTGTTTTGTTAAAAGTATCCGTATTGTTGTTAGACCTTGTCCTCTGTGTTAAATTTTATTAAGGATAGCTTTTAAAAAATAGACTCTAGGAGTGGACTTTTGTACATGATATCATCTGAAAGTAAAGCTTAGAAATACTGGTTTACCAAGTTTCACTGGTGAGGAAGATCTCCCCATAGACTGTTGAATGGAAACATTGAGAGGAGACTAATTTGGCCTCCTGCCTCCTTTTCAGAAAAAATTACCGAGCCTCATGGCATTGTTATTACCAGCCACCTTCCATCCTTGGCTGCCCTTTTGATCTCAAACAGTTCATTACTGTAAGGTGTTCAGGACTAATCTCTGTAGCAGCGGAAGCCACATCTTTTTTTTCCTTTTTTTTTTATTAGGGGCTCATACAACTGTTATCCCAATCCATACACACATCAATTGTGTAAAGCGTATTTGTACATCATTTCTCAAAACATTTTCTCTCCATTTAAACCCCCGACATTAGGTCCTCATTTTTCCCCTCCCTCCCCCCTCCCGCATGAGCCCTTGACAGTTTATAAATGGGTATTTTGTCATATCTTGCCCTGTCCGACGTCTCCCTTCATCCACTTTTTGATTGTCTGTCCCCCAGGGAGGAGGTCACACACAGTTCCATGTAATCGGTTCCCTCTTTCCTACCCATTCTCCCTTTACCCTCCCTGTTTTGCCACTCACACCACTGGTCCTATAGGGCTCATCCGTCCTGGATTCCCTGTATTTTCAGTTCCTATCTGTACCAGTGTACCTCCTCTGGTCCAGCCAGTCTTGCAAGATCGAATTTGAGTCATGGTAGTGGGAGCGGGGAGGAAACCTTTAGGAACTAGAGGAAAGTTGTATTTCTCATCATTGTTACATCGCACCCTGACTGGCTCATCTCCTCTCCGAGACCCCTCTGCAAGGGGATCTCCAGTGGTCTAATGGGCTTTGGATCTCCACTCCGGGAAGCCACATCTTTCACTCAAGGAGCAGCAGGTAGGTTTGAACTGCTGATCTTTTCATTTGCAGCCAGAAGCTTAAGCACTATGCCACCGCCATTTCTTAAAGCATCTCATTCTTAATGGCCTCTTAAAACATTTTCCTTCTGTAGTACAGAGTAGAACTACCTTGTGGGGCTTGTGCAAGCAAAACTAATGTTTAGGGCAATTGATAACCAAGATACCAGCTACTCCTTGGGAGAAAAATGGCAGTCTGCGATCTTTTGTATATGTGTTGGGAGCAGCTGGTGGTTTGGAACAGCCGAACTCTGGTTAACCATTGTACCATCAGGGCTCATTGCCTCACTTTGGGCCTGGTGGCATAGTGGTTCTGCTTTGGGCTACTAATTGCAAGGTCAGCAGATTGAAACTACCAGCCATTCCCCAGGGGATGGACCAGGCTTTCTACTCTTGAAAACAGTCTTGGAAATTCACAAGGTAGTTCTACCCTGTCTTACAAGTTGCTTTGAGTCGGCATTGACTCAATGGCAGTAAGTTTGGGTTTGCAGATCTGAAGTCCAGAGGTCAACCTATATTAAACTCAAGATGCTGGCAGGCTTCCATTCCTATTGCAGACGTCAGGGCAGAATTCAGTTCTGCTCATTCAGGTTGTTGCTTTCTTGCTGGCTGAGGGCAGGTCCCAGTTCTGAGAGGCAAAATGGTGACTTTCCAACCACATGTTCATGTCTTAATCCCTAGACCTGTGGTGGATTATGTTATAAAAGATGTGAAGGATCATGTTGGAGTGGGTCAGTAAGATCACAGTAACTCTTGAACATGGAAGGGCCAGAGTTAAGAGATGACAGCAGCAGTGGTTGGAATCCAGGTAGCCTTATACTGGTTGCTGAGGAATAGATTTTGGTTCATGGCAAACCTATCTGTCAGAGTAAGTCTCCACCCCAGGCTTTTCTTACAAGGGCCTTCTTGGTGAACTTGAACCTCCACTTTTTAAGCACTAGCAGAGTAGGTTAACAGAAATTATTCTACTCTAGAACAGTGGTTCTCAACTGTCCTCATGGTGTGACCCTTTAATACAGTTCCTCAGGTTGTGGTGACACCCCCCCCCCAACCATAAAATTGTTTTTGTTGCTACTTCATAACTAATTTTGCTACTGTTATGAATCGAGTGATCCCTGTGAAAGGGTCCGCAACCCACAGGTTGAGAAGCGCTGCTCTAGAAGCTGCAATGGGTAAGGAAATTAACTCTTCTCCCAGGCTCCAGAGTGTTAGTCACTGAAACTAACTGGGATCTTCAGAACTGTAAGGTAATGAATTTGTTTCACTTATTTTCTAGCAAGTGAAGCAGTGAGTGACTGAGCTGTTTCATTATTAAGCCACATTTTTTTTTTTAAACCAACCCACATCTATAGGAAACAAATAATACTATCTTCTAAAGGCTATCACATTTCTAGGCTTCATTTTCAAAGCCAATTGTGTCAGGGAGCTGAGGGCTAAATAGCTGCCAGGTAACCAAGAAGTTAGTTAAGACATGAACCAAAATGAAAGTAACAAGCTTTTACCACATGCTGTCATTGTGTAAGCAAAAGATCAAAACTGAGAAGGCATCTGTCCAAGGGAGCCCTGAACTGTGTCAGAGTGGAGGACGCGTCCCCAGCCTAGAAGGCCTCAGCTGCCTCTGAAGGCCAGCACCTGGAGTAGGGCACCATGAAGTCATTAACTCCCCCCAGACTAATGCTTTGGCTGCATGTCTAGTCTGTTGTCAGGGCAGTTTCTTACCTGTGGTCAGGCCTGAGGCAGGAACTGGACTCCGAGCTACGCATTGCATCCACTCTCATTTTAAATCATTCCTTTCCATATTACTGTACATTGGGCCTTCCCAAATCATCTCGTCGTCACTTTTCATTTTATCCTTTATAGTGCTGAATTTTATCTTGTATCTGAGGAAAATATTTCAGATTGTGGTACAAGAGTACCACAACATGATTTTGCTAACTGAAAGGTTAAAGGTTTGAACACTACCAGCCACTCTTGCAGGAAAAAGATGTGGCAGTGTACTTTTGTGAAGATATTAGCCTCAAAGGTCACCAAACTGACTCAGTGGGTTTTATGCTAACATAACTTTGAGGGCTTGTCTATTTTCCCTCCAGAAATGGAGAAAGAGGAGGATGGATTGACAGGGAGGCTACAACCACGGGCTCAAATGTAAGAACCACTGGTGGACTGGGTGCTGTTTCATTGTGCTGTACCTTAGGGCCGATAGGAGTTGGAGCTGACTCCGTGGCACCTAACAGTAATAGTAGAAGGTGCTCTGGGGGCACTGTTGGTTAAGGCCGCTGAGCACAAGGCTGTCTGTTCCTATAAAGATTTACACTCTTAGAAGCCCTGTAGGATGCTTCTGACTTGGAATCAATTCAATGGCCACTTGTATTCTTCCTTGATGAGATATGTTTGTACTTTGTTCATTAAGGTGTACCTACCTACTGC
Organism: Echinops telfairi; assembly: GCF_000313985.2. NCBI lineage: Eukaryota > Metazoa > Chordata > Mammalia > Afrosoricida > Tenrecidae > Echinops > Echinops telfairi. The sequence continues at coordinate 16,273,223 of NW_022103900.1, forward strand.
CACCATCAAATCTGATTTGTAGTGACCCTACAGGACAGAACTTCCATAGGGTTTGAAGGTATAAATACTTAAGGAACAGCCTGCAACTTTCTGAGTGGCTGGTAGATGTGAACCACACTGATCTTTATGGTTAGTAGCCCAAAGCTTAAGCCACTGTGACACTAGCAGTCCTTAAGTTGTTGAAAACAGATTTGGTGCATTGACCACTAGTGACAGAAGACCTGACGAGCAGTGGGAGAACATCAGGAGAGACTCAAACTTAAGACAAAATGTGAAAAGACCTAGAAATCAAAACCACTATGCTGCTTCCATACCTGAGTGGCACATTAACGGCAGTGAAAGGGCTGGAGTAGCAATATTAATTTCAGTTAAAAGACACTAGAGTAACTTAAGGTCACTATATAGTTATGAAAGCTTCAATTGAAAAAGAAACCAATATAAATATGCACCAAGTGAAAGACTAGGATTTCAATATATCACTTTCAACTAGAAGGAAAATCAGATACAAACACTTCAACAAAAATTTCACTTCCATATTTTAGGGAAGATTATCAATAAATTTAAAAACATCGAGATAAACCATCTTTTTAGCTCATAGCACTTTACTCATGAACCACTGGGAACTGAAATAGAGAACATAAAAGATTCCTGGAAACAGAATGAAAATACTACAAC
>NW_022103900.1:16274808-16277078 GCF_000313985.2 Echinops telfairi
GGGGGGTGGTGGTCACAAGATATGAATAAACAGTTTGTCAAAAATGCATACAGGTGGCTAGCAGTCACCAAATGTTCATTAAGTCCCTTCACACCACAATGTTTTGGCAAAAGTCAATAAAGCTTGCTAGAGAAGGATGTGGAGAACACTTTCACGTTGCTGGTGGCACTATCAAATTGTACAACCAAAGAAGTATGGCATTTCCCTAACTGCAAATCCAAGTACCTTGTGATCTAGCAAGTTCTCTAGTGGGTATCCAAAAGAAATAAGAATGGCAGCAATCTCCATAATAGCAGTAACATGGAAACAACCAAAAAGCCCAACTATAGGAGAATGGATAAACAAGCTCTGGTACATTCATACTATGGACTTTTATGCCTCAACTGAAAACAGTAACTCTCAAACACTCAGAAAAAAACCCAGGAGTAATCATACCTACCTACCTACACCCACCCACCTGGCTTTTATGTAGTAAAGGATTGTGTGGGGTGGGTGGTGGTGGGGGTGGCACTGTCTGATAAACCTTGAACTAATATCAAGGCCAACTGTTCAAACTCACCAGGAACTCCACAGGAGAAAGGTAAGGCGGTCTGCTCCAGTAGCTAGGGTTGCAATGAGTTGGAATAGATAGCAGCAAATTTGGTTTTGGAATATAGTGCGCATATACATTTGCCTATATTTTCAAAGAGAAGTAAAAGGGTAAAAATTAAGTGGTTAATTATGGGAGGGAAGAGAACAGGAGGGAGTGGGCACATTCATAGTTTTTCTTGGAAATTGTGCTTTATACCAAGCCCTAAAAAGTAGTGAAATGAAAAAGCAAACAAAAAATTGTATAGCAAGTTAATACAGGTTTTTCCTCGAAATGATTTTCATGAACACTATTTCAGTTAGATATCCCTAATAGATCTATGGTCATGACAGTAGGAAGTCTTATATTGTTAGTAATATACTGGCATTGTTGTAAACATTGTGTAATTAAGAACCAAGACATTTTACCTTAAAAAAGATCACAAATATAAAAATGAAAGTTACAAGAGGAGCTGATACCAAGGATTCAATAGAAAGTAAATGTCTAGAAAAGAATGATAGCAACATATGTACAAATATGCTTGATAATTGATGTATGGATTGTAAGCATTTTAAAATTTTTAAATGAAAGCTAAGCACAGATTCCACACTAGACAGAGGAAACATGTGAGAACTGCCCAAGAACATAGAATTAAAAACTAATCACAGTGGGAAGGGCTGCACATGACCAAAAATGTTGAAATGGCAAGTGCTTTCTTAGGAGTGAGGGCTTCAAAATGCTTGGAAGCATCCCATTAGAATTCCATTTCTCTAGGAACTTTTTGAAGCTCCTTGTGAATCATGGAACATCTCCCCCTACCCCTTCAGCCCTTTTACTTTGGTAAGTTCTATAAGCCCTGTGTATCGTTCTATAGGTTCATGTGTTAGGAAGTTTTGCTAAGGCCTTTTTAACAGCCAATAAAGAAACCAGGTTTTTTTCCTTTTTTCCCTTCCACTACATCAGAATTCCTGACAGGGTCCTGGTCTCAAATAGTATCCAAAAGGCCTTGCAAGAAGTATTCAAGGCATGTGCTGATATTGCTCTAACCAACTTGTGCCTCACTGGGTGCAATCTGTTCTTAATGCTTTCTGGATGGCGGAATGTTGTGGATGTTTAGGGAGCACTGGTGCAAGACACAGGAACCCTACCCTGGGTGAAAGCTTGGTTTCTAAGCTAAAGGGCCATGGTTTCAACTTAGGAAGCAGTCTGCTTCCATAAAGTTAGGCTGGAGGCAGTTCTTCTGTGACCTCTCGTGTCACTACCAAAGGGTATCAATTTGACAGCAGTAGGTAGGGTTTGGGGGGGTGGGAGGGATAAGAGGGAAGAGGTGTGCATGAATACCATGAAAACACAATACCAGCCTTGGTAATGAAGCTTTTATAACTCCTTTGGCAGTCCTGCCCTCTTTCATACATCTCACCATTTGTGTATGTGGCTTGTTTTTTCAGATGGCTATTCATATGAAAAGGAAGCAATGGAAAACTGGATCGGTAAGAAGAAACGCACAAGTCCTATGACAAATCTTACTCTTCCTTCACTCGTCCTCACACCAAACAGGACTCTGAAAATGGCCATCAACCGGTGGCTAGAGACACATCAAAAATAAAGTGGCTTATACTGCATTGTGGTGGTTATATTTTACTATGGTCTTTTGAATACTTTAATGGTAAGTATCAGGATTAAAAAGCAAAATAAGATGAGA
>NW_022103900.1:16278786-16279791 GCF_000313985.2 Echinops telfairi
TAGGAACTCTCATCCACTGCTGGTGAACCTGTAGGTATGTCCAGCCACTATGGAAATTGATTTGGTAATATCCCCACAATGGAAATCGACTTGGTGATATCTAAAAGAGATGGAAATTGAGTTACCATATGACCCAGCAATCCCCTACTGGGCATGTACCCAGAAAAGGCAAGAAACAAACTATGGCCAGACATCTGTGCTCCAGTGTTCATTGCAGCCCAGTTGACAATCGCAAGGAGTTTGAAACAACCCAAATTTCCATCAATGGACACATGGATTAAAAAATCTGGTACATACATACAATGGAGTACTATGCATCGCTAAAAAGCAGTGATAACTCATGAAGTACATCCAGGGAAGAACTGGAGGAAAGTAAGCCAAACAAAAGGGCAAGTACAACATGAGTACGCTGAGGTGAGCTTAAAAATGCAAAAGGGGCATATGGAAAAAGCTACTGTATACAAACATTACTGGGATGAGGTCTAGGTAGTATGGCAGGAGCCAGACCAAATCCATGGGCAGCGGAGAATAGGGCACTAAACCACCCAAGGGTCAGTATTGTTTTTGTTTTTATATCCACGGGTAAATAAGGATAAGACTTCAACCCGGTGCTCCAAGATGTGAATACAACATACTGGCATGAAGCAGGGAGTCAATAGAGTGGTCTGAGGGGCTGGCCCCAATCCCAACTATGTGGACAGCCCCCCTCCCCTCAGAATAATTCACTCAGAGGACAGCACTGAAGCTATAGCTCAGGAAGAGGAACATGTCTGAGCAGAGCACACAGGAGCAAATGAAGGGAGAGGAACAAGAGTGGAACACGTCTTGGCCCACTAAGCCCCAAGGACGATATTCCTGCTAAGAGCAGCCAAAGCAGAGAGGACCATAGAACTGGCCCCACTACGAGACACGGTTGTCCCTCACTGACCCATAGAGCTATGGGAGACACAGTTTGGGAACTGTGCCCAATCTGACCCCATCACACTGAGGTGAAACACTTAAGGG
>NW_022103900.1:16280819-16282761 GCF_000313985.2 Echinops telfairi
AACAAAAAAATGTTACCATTGTGAATGGGGGGTGGAGTGGAGACCCAAAGCCCATCTGTAGGCAACTGGACATCCCCTTACAGAAGGGTCGTGGGGAGGAGAAGAGCCAGTCATGGTGAAGTGTAGCAACGATGAAACATACAACTTTCCTCTAGTTCTTTAATGCTTCCTTCCCCCCACTGTCATGACCCTAATTCTACCTTACCAATCCGGCTAGACCAGAGCATGTACACTGGTACAGGTAAGAGCTGGAAACACAGGGAGTCTAGGACAGATAAACCCCTCAGGACCAATAATGAGAGCAGTGATACCAGGAGGGGAAGGCGAAGGTGGGGGGCGAAAGGGAACCGATCACAATGATCTACATATAGTCCCCTCCCTGGGGGATGGACAACAGAAAAGTGGGTGAAGGGAGACATCAGACAGTGGAAGACATGGTGAAAAAAATCAAGTATTAGGGAGGGGAAAAATGTGGAGCTGATACCAGGGGCTCAAGTAGAAAGAAAATGTTTTGAGAATCATGTCAAATGTACAAATCAAATGTGCTTGACACAATGGATGGATATATGGATTGTGATGAGTTGTATGAGCCTCTAAATAAAATGTTTTTTTTTAATGAGAAAGGTAATGTTCTTCAATTTAGTTCTTAAACAACTTACCAGTTCTCATTCTTTAACATACGTAAAATTCATATTTACCCTTATTTGTATTTTTACAACAAAAGCCTTTTGTACTCAAAATACATATAAAGTCCGACTTTTACTTTAGATTGCAGTGCCCCAGTTTATTCTCATTAGACAGGTGTGCTATCTATTATAGCCTAAGATTGTAACATACTTTAAGCCGCTTTTTATTTAATAAGCATTCATTCCTTGGAATCCCACTAAAGAATAGCTAACGTACAGCAAAATCAGAGTTCAGCAGCAGCTTTAGGATTCTAAACTTGGCAGTGATTTGCTTTTAGGTACAAAGTAGATGGAATAAATGATGGAATGAATGACACTGCTGAAGTATTACGTGGCAAACCATTCTCCTTTTAGAATTCCTACAGCTTTCCTGTGCCATCCAAAGCCAAAGCAGAGAGGCATCCATGTACAGCAGCTAAACACAGCACCCTGACCAAGCATCCGCATGGAAGAGAAGTTTATAACGTGCACCCTCCCCCGCCCCTACATACACACACTGGGTGTGAAGTTAATGCTGTTCGTGTGGAAGCTTCCTAGAACCAAAGGGTGCATTATACCTGGTCACCCATGGGAAATGTATCACGGAATCAACCCAACATAGGCTCTATAAATACTCCCTATAGTTCTCCCTCCCCAGAAACAGAAGCAGCATTGTAAATACGTTATTTAGTCAGATTTCCTTAGATTTAAAAAACTTAGAAAGATAGAAAGCACAGCTGTCACAAAGATCTCTAGAGAAGTCATGCTAACAATCTTAATAAGATTAAAAATAATTAGTAAAGACGTTTGGTCCAATGGTAAGAACAGAGCAGATCAATTCAGTCCACACTGGCTGGCTGTACTTGAGGAAAAGTCATCTAGTGACAAGAGTTGGGCCAGCAACACTTTCTCTTTCTGCCAAGTTTTTTTTTCTTTAATTACCCTTTAAAAAATAAATCATTTTATTGGGGGCTCGTATAACTCTTATCACAATCCATATATAACATCCTTTGTATCAAGCACATTTGTTGCCCTCATCACTCAAAACATTTGCTTTCTACTTGAGCCTTTGGTATCAGCTCATTTGGTTCCCTCCCCATCCCCCCCCATGAACCCTTGATAATTTATCAATTATTTTGTCATATCTTACACTGTCTGACGTCTCCCTTCACCTGCTTTTCTGTTGTCCACCCCCCAGGGAGGAGGTTATATGTAGATCCTTGTAATCCGTTCCTTTCTATCCCACCTTCCCTCCACTCTCCTGGTATTGCCACTCT
>NW_022103900.1:16284081-16306918 GCF_000313985.2 Echinops telfairi
ACACATTCTCTTCCTGCCAAGTTTTTTTTTTAATATTACCCTTTAACTTATATAGCTTTAAATAAGATGGAAAATAACTTACCTTTGCTAGCAACTGCCATCTGGGTACGGTAGGTCGGTTCCTTTCCCCCACCAGATGGTTGTTCTCTGTGGCACACATTTCCAGGGTGGGGGTCAGGCTGGTTCTGGTTGGGGTTTAATTACCCTTTAACTTAAATGTAATGACAAGAGTTGGGCCAGCAACACATTCTTTTCCTGCCAAGTTTTTTTTTAATATTACCCTTTAACTTATATAGCTTTAAATAAGATGGAAAATAACTTACCTTTGCTAGCAACAGCAGCAGCCAATAACGTGTAGTAACATCAAGGAAATGACCCTGGTGGTGCACTGGGTTAAGCATCTTCCTGCTAACCACAAGGTTAGTAGTTCAAATCTACCAGCTGCTCCTGAGGAGAAAGCTGTGGCAGTCTGCTGTAACGAGTGTATAGCCTATAGGGGCAGTTAGGCTCCATCTTATAGGACAATTATGAGTTAGAATTGACTTAATGGAGACAGGTTTTTGTTTTTAATATCAGGGGATGTTTAGCCTAGGATTCCTAATCAGAATTTTATCATTAATACAACATGGCTCAATTCTCATACCTTCATTAAAGAACACTGAACTTGCTGTGGTGGACTTGACTTGCTTCAGATGCTTGGCGACTCCACGTACTACGTATTGGAACTCCGTAAGGTTCTCTTGGCTGTAATCTACAGAATCAGATCGCCACACCTTCCCTCCCTGGCACTGCTGAGCAGGTTCAAATTGCCAACCTTCAAGAGAGCACAGTTCTTTGAACCTGAAAAGCACATGAACTTAGCTGAGACATAAATGAACTTTAGGGGAATGTGGCATCTGGGGTACCGGGTCACGCAGAACTAAAGCAGATAGTAGTAGGAGAACATTCTCTACCCACTGTTTCATTTAATGCCAAACAAATCAGTTCAGAGTCTTTATTCCATGTGGAAAAGTACAGTAGTTGTGCAGGAACTACATGACAAAAGACTTCCACAAATACTAAAGAAAACAATAAATAAGCCATACTAGTTATATATGCAGAACTCATAAAAAGCTTATAAAAATTATAAAGCTATTTGTTTAAAGTACACTGTACATAGGAACAGATGCTGAAGGAAGACACCAGGAAATTCCTACTTGTACAAAACACTGCTGGATGCTTCCCGGTTAACATCTTTACAACTACGTGTCATTTTAAAAAACATTCTGTAAATATAGAACTTCTCCCCAATTCTAGAAAATAACTCTCACATCCCAACATATAAAACAAGTGCACTCCCCTCTCTCAAACTAGCATCTTAACATCCTCCAATAACACCATTTTCATATAAAAATACCTTGAAACCAAGGCTCATTCCTGTACCTACCTTTACAAACGAATAATACATCAGCTTGGACTTAAGTAGCACCTCAATGGTGTTCATATAAATGTGATAAAGTGCTGTTCCTGGTATACTGTTAACATGCTATCCTATCATTCAGTGCAACAACCAGCATGGATGAAGCTTACAAACAACATGCAAATATATAACTGGACATTATTTTAAGGTTAACTACTTTAAAACAGTTATATTTACAAGTCTGGATAAAACTTGGTTATTTAATATGTACAGCACATGACTGTAATGAGGTTATACAAAACAAAAGCAACAACCAACCACACCTTAAGCATCCAAGTCAACTATCGTCTGTGAAAGACCTTCCTTGGAAGGCGTGTCCCAGGAGTGTCTGGGAGCCAGTGAAGAGCCAACTTAACAAGCTCTAAAGCTTGCTGGCCTGTCTTCTACCCAAACCCATCTCGACCACCAATCTTGATTCCAAATGTCTTACACTTATTTCCAAATGTCACAAACACCTTGAAAAATGACACTTCCAAAAAGGTGTTGTAGAAATAGTTTGAATAAGAGCCACAACACTGAAATAAGTGTTTAATCCTTTTAAGAGAACAGGTATGAAGGGAACAGTATTTGGGTGTTCTGTTTTGCTTTGCAGAGAAAAAATAATGAAGTGTATTATGTTTACAGCTGTACTTCTATTCGGTTAGGCGTCTAGTCTGAATTTATTTTTTTTCAGTCTGAATTTCTGTATTATAGTTTTGACTCAGTGGAACTGTCACTTGAAAAGTCCACCCTACGGATACTATGAGTGGACCGTATCATTCTTTAACAGTAAACTTTTCTGTTCTCTAAGTATTAAGATTTTACCACACAGCAAAGCTAAGAGGGCCGTGAAAAACAACAACAGCTAGTTTAAGAGAAAAGCATGAGTCAATATTTTGGCCCATTTTCATTTCTAATTTCATAAGCATAGTGAGTTGTAGCTGATAATCTTTGATCAGGTTAACATTCTTATATATGGTGACTTGCAGCTGTTTCTGAAAGACATTTTCTCTCCTATTTCCAAAAGATCAGTGCCACCAGAGCCACTCCAGAGAATAAGGGGGGTGAGGGGAAGCGAGGCTGAAAGGCATTTTTCTGATTAAAAAAAAAAAAACAACCCACTCACGCCGCAACAACAAAACATTTAATGATTATTCACCACCAGGAGCCAATAGTTTTCCGATTGTGCCCCGGGTCTCTCTAAGGCTCACACATTTGACTCTATGAACGATCGCTTTGGTTTTGCTGAAGAGAGGTGACTCCTGTGGGCTTCACTGCCGATGTGAGGCTGCTGTTTGGAGAGACTTTCTTGGTACAGATGAGAAACCGTCTTAGCCACCCTGCCTTCTTGACAGTGGACTGGGATTTGGCACTTTTCTTCTAGTTCCTTCCCCGGGGCCCCGTTGCGGACGCTTCCACCCAGGGTAGAAACGGAGCAGGTTTTGGCTGGGTTACCATAGCCCCCCGTTGGTCTGAGAGAGGGCCTCTCTGAGTTTGAGGGCTGCAGGCCAGCTGCAGGTGATGTGCTGCTCAGGAGGCCCTCGGCCACCTGCGAGTGCCAGGTGCGGCTGGGAGGGTGGCCCTGCTGTTGGAACCTCGCCGTCTTGTCCATGATGCCCATGAACGGGGTGGTGCGTGGCCTGTGTTCCCCGGGACCGCCGGGGCCCTGGTTAGCCACCTTCTCCTTAACTCGAGCATCCGCTCCCGGGACCTTGAAGCCGTCAGAGAAGCTGCTGCTGGACGCCAAACTACTGGTTGAACTGGACATCTTGATGCTGCTGGAAGGAGAGTCGGACGAGCCCGAGCTGGCCAGGGAAGCTGGCCCGGCCTGGCTTGGCGGGGTGACATCCCCGGCCACGGAGCCATGAGACACAAGCCTCTCTGCAGTCTTGACCTTGCTTGGCAAAGGGTACCCGGTGCCACTGTCACTGCGTGGCAGCTGGGCATTTGGGCCAGAGCCCAGTCGATCCCCAAAAGGGCCAGCGCCGGTGGCCGCGGGGCAAGGACCCACTCCCTCGACGTGCGGGCCCCGGTGGCCGGTGGAGGCGGAGGGTCTGCCTGGCATGGGGCTCGGGGGAGGGTTCGGAGAAGCCCCCGGCAGCTTCACGCTGCCGCTTCTCCCCGCGGGCGGCGCCGAGCCCAGGTGCTGGCTGGTTTTCACGATCTGCGCCTGCTTGGAGGGCTGCATGGTCAGGCCCGGCGGCGCGAGCGGCTCCCGGAGGGCCTTGCCCGGGGCCGCCCGAAGCTGCGGCGACACCGGCCTGACTCTGGACTGCAGGCCCTCTTGCAGGTTTCGGATGTACGGGGAGGGGCCCGAGGAGCACGGCTGGGGCCTTGGCGGTGGCGGGGGACTCAATTCTTCCCGGGGGGAAGTTTCTTCCTCTTCGGCCTCTTCCAGAGGCAAGGGGTCGCTGAAGTCCGGGGTGGAGGCGTCCTCCTCGTGATCCGAGTCGTGGGGCGCGGCCGGCGCAGGGCCCTGCTGCTTGAGCTGCTGGCTGCGCTGCACCTGCCTGCACTCCTCGTCCACGCGCGCCAGGAGCCGCCGGATCTCCTGGTTGGTGGGGCAGAGCTGCACGGCTTCCCGCAGGTCAGCCAGCGCTGCTGCAAACTGCCTTTAGGGAGCAAGCACAAGGAGGGCAGGTGACACGTGAGCATGCTCTGGCTGTCACAGCACAGAAACCCTTCCTAGGAGCCGGGCTCGGGGGAGGCAGTCCGAACCCCTTCCCACAGAGCCAGGACCCACTCGCCTGAGTCTGAGACCAGATCCAAGCGATTCCTGTCAGGGCGGCCCTTTGGACCTTCGCCCACCATCCCCTCCCTGGCCATGGGCACCGTTCTCTGGGTCACTGCCCCACCCCTTCTCCAGCCTTGCCCCTTCCTCTCTCTAGTGGGCAATGCCCGTGAGCCCACAGGGGGCCGTAGGCAGTTCATGCTGCAGGCAGGCTCAAGTGAGCGGGAAAGGAGAAGGAAGCATTCTCGCGTACCTGCTATTTCTCTTTGCCCGGGCCCTGGCATAATAGGCTTCGTAGGACTTGGGCTTCAACTCGAGAGCCTTGGAAGCAAATTCTTCTGCCATGCCGAAGTCCTGGGGTTAAGGTCAAAATAAATGTAATGTTTTTTTTAAAAACACTGAAACATAATTATAACTTTTATAACAGGGTTGTTCTTCTGTTTGTTTTTATAATAGGTTTGTTCAAAAGGTAACAGGCACTTCGGATGTCACTGGCCAAGGATGAAGGAGGGATGAAGGCAGGATGAGGGTGGGTCCATGTCCAGTCTCTCAGGTTTGCTCCCCGGGGGTGATTACTGCCTATTGAGGTCTTTCAGAGGGTCCACGAGAGAAGCAAGAACGGATGCTCAAGGAGAGAACGGGTGTGTGTGGGGGTCCAAGCAGCCCACCAGGAGGAGGCAGCATATCTGGTACCCCGGGTACTGACAGGAGGCAGAGGAGGAAGTCTGAGCAGGAGGGGGCGTGGAGCGATGCAGAGGAACAGTATGAAAGAAGGGCGGGCAGGAGGGGCGAAGAGAAAAGGTAAGGAGGAAGGAAGGATCCCTGAAACGAACCTCCATGAATTACGCTATCGGAGCGGTGACACACACAACTGCAAGGTCAGCAGTTCTAACCCACCAGCTACTCCCAGGGAGAAAGACAGGGCTTTCTACTCCCATCAAGAGTTAGTCTTGGAAACCCACAGGGGCAGTTCCGCCCTGTCCGCAGGGTGGCTGTGCGATAGAACTGCCTCGACGGCAGGGAGTTCGGTTTTCGGTCTGGCCCAGCCATGGAGCCACGGTCCTGAACACTAGGCAGATGCCAAAAGATTCCGCGTCAAGCTTCACGATGGGGATGGCCTGCTTGCGACAGTGCTGGCATTGAACGACTTGACTGCGGAGGGCAGAGAATCCCTGCATTCGCTTCTCCGCATTGAGCAGAGGTCTCTCGACCCAAGCACTCTCTCAACATCCTGAGGCAGGCAGGGACGATGAGCAAAATGGTGCTCATTCCCATCTGCCGGTTCACATAAATGCGCAAACGTGCCGGGCCTGCGGGCGGCCTGGGGAATCAGAGTCCAGCTCGGGCCTGGGGCGGGACTCGGGGGCACCACTTACGTTTGTTTTTCTCCGGCAGCGAGACAGATTGAGATAGAGGGACACTCGTAAGTCATTGAACGGCCTCATGTCCTCTCCGAGCCCCTCGCGCGGAAACTTCCGGAGGGCGTACTGATAGCGCTGGGCGGCTTCTTTCATCTTCCCTTTCTAGGATTCGACAACACAGAAACGCGCCGTTAGAGGCTCCCCAGCCCCAGGACCCTGGCCCACACGAAACCAGTACAGTGCCAGGGGGTCTCTAAATGACTAAGGGCCAACCTCGGACCGAGGGCACCCACGCCTCAGCGTCTCCGTCCTCCCCACTGCGTGCAGAATATGCTGCACCAGGGACCAAGGCGACCGTGTGCAAGGTGGTCTTTGTACATGGCCAACCTGGCAACTCCCCACTGAAGGCAGCAGCTGACCGTCTGGCAGGGCCTTGTTCCTGGAAATTATCTCCTGAATGAGCCCCCGCCTCTAAAGATACTTTATCTCTACATGTAACAGGATTCCAATGAAAAACGAGAGGACGCCATTGTAACTAAGGCAAGCCGAGTCTTGTGGACAAACAGGAGCCTGCTGGAGAATAATCATTTCTCTTCGACGAGGAACTAAAGCGCTGGCTGTAAACCTCAGAACCGCCCCACACTTCATTTTCAAGGCTAAAGAAATCCATTTGCTCCATCACTTCTATCGCACAGCAGGGAGGAAGCCTGCGGGAAATGGCCTGGTGTTTCTGACATAATTGCCTGCCCAAATTCATATTAAAACCACTTCAAGGACACAACAACATGGATTCTGAACTCAATTTCAAACCGATTCCAAATCAGGAACCCTGCTGGCTCATGCTATATGCCTATTGATTTGCTATTATTAAAGAAAGAAAGGGGAAAAAAACCCAAAATATAACAGATAGAGCAGCTTCACAGAATAATAAAAAAGGTCCTCACCAGTCATAATTCACTTTGGGGGGTTTTTCTCTGCATAATGTAGTTTTAATTCTACATTTCATTCTACATTCTGGGTCATACTGACCCGGAAGAACTGTGACCTACGTAACTAACCTGAGCATCGACAGAAACCAGGATTTGGCAGACTGGCCAACAGCCCTGGCCCACTAACGATTTCACAAATAAAGTTCAAGTGGGACCTAGCCACACCCCTTCGTTAGGGCCACCGTCCATGTACAGTTGCTTCTGTGCCTCACAGCAAGGCAGTCCTACAATATTTACTGTCTCCAAAGATATTATCTGACCGTTTGCAGGCAATACAAATGAAAGCGATTATGTAAAGGCGCGAGGTTGCCGACTCCTGCTCTAAATGATATCCTATTTTACTACTGTAGTTTATTAATGTGCACGTCACACTTGTGTTTCCCATGGAAAATGAAAGATAAAAGACTAGCCCAGTCTCTAAGCAACAGCAGCTTGCGAAATTCCAGAAGCTTATGAGTATTTAATAAAATAAGATCGTAAAGCAGTCTTGTTATTTGCTTCTGGGTGCGTCTCCTGGGTACTCCTGTTCTCAAGTGTCTCAGTGTCACACGGCTGGACCCGGATGCTGTCAGTGGGAAGAGGGATGCACCAATGTACCTGGAGGCCACTTGGCCTCCTTCAATAGGTCCTAGTGACAAACTTCGAGAATGGTTTGTCAGATACCTGCAGACTCTGCCACTGAGATGGGAAAGGCCAGGTGAGCAACTCTGGGAACTGCTCTGAAAACAAAGGTGCATGATGGTCTCTGAGCAACAGCACAGCTCTGGCCCGAGCGCACTACATGAGTGACTTGCCCGCATCAGTCACCAAGCCCTAGGAAAGGGTGACACCACTTACTTTGTACATCACATTTCCTTCCTCCATTAACTTCTGCAGAAGGATAATCAAAATATCAGGTTTGGAAGTGGCCATCGCCCAGGCAGCGTTTCCTGCAAAATAAACACGCATCCACTTAGAGGTCTCGGAGGGAAGGAGCTCAAGTCTGTGGGGCCACTAAAGCCGCAGAGAGAGCAGAGCCCACGGCCGCAGGGACCCGGCTTCGGCAGCCCCCTCCAGCTGCCTGCGGACAGACTGAAGACAAGAGGGCGGGTACCTGTGAGTCTGGTCCCTTCTCATTGGCTTTATGCTGAACCAGGCACTGTGGGGCAGGGACGGTGCCTGGCACTGATTCCCTTCAAGTGAAGAGTCCTGGGGACCTAGAGCATCACAGCAGCCGGGAGGCATCCCTGCGATGGGAACTTCGGGGGGAGATCAACCAAAGCACACTTCCAGATGGCCCAGAGCTTCCTGCAGCGCCACCGTCACAGGCAGTCAGGGAGTCCTGTGCTGTCAGCATCTGGTCTGAGGCCGACCCCTGAGCTCTGGCCCCACCGCTCAGGCTCATGGGTCCTCTCAACACGTGGGACTCTGGGGGCCTGGCTGCCCCGGATGAAATCTGAACCCTGACACTATTTCTTTCTTTCTTTTTGTAAAGGCTGGCAATATACTTTTATTTTTATTTATTTTAAAGTATTTTATTAGGGGCTCTTTAAAACATTCCTTATCAAGTGTATTTGTACATATATTGGCATCATCATTTTCTAAACATTTACCGTATACACTCAAGTATAAGCCAACTGGCATATTAGCTGAGGCACCTAATTTTACCACAAAAACTGCATTAAAAATGTGCTGAAAAACTCGGCTTATACACTGGTATATACGGTTCTTTCTATTTGTGCCCTTGGTATCAGCTCCTTTATTCCCCTCCCCCCGCCCCCCTTGATGAATTATGAATTATTACTGTTTTCATATTTTCCACTGTCTGCAGTCTCCCGTCACCCATGTTTCTGTTGTTTGTCCTCCTGGGCAGGGAGGTGGTGGTTTTGCCGATCATTGGGATCGGTTCCCCTTCCTCCTCTCTTCTCCCTGCCCTCCCGGTATCGCTACTCCCATACCTGTTGCCGAGCTGACACTTGCTATTGCACTTTGGAGATGCCACTCACAGCAGGTCAGATGTGGAGCTGCTCAGAGAGGACTCCCAGACACTGTTAACCGCTCTGGACGTTCCAGCCAACACCGTGTCTTTTCCTCCTCGCCCCCTCCCAGAAGTACCGCTGGCCAAACAGCTTGCACTACATTTCATGCTGACTGGGGTTTCAGGCTGCACATAGCAGGGGGTCTCCGTACTCAGAGTCCCCGCATGCCTTACCTCAGAAGTACCCCCACCTTGTCCCCACTGGGTCATGTGGCCTTCCCCCTGGACAAACCGTCCTGGGTGACAGTCCTGCCCAGCTCACGGTGACCCCTCCGGAAGAGCAGGCCTCAACCTTCGCAGTCAATGAGAATCAGAGGGCGAGTTCAGACACAATGGCTGCTCGGTGGGGCCCCACCTAACTTCCCTTGCCACACAACTTGGGCATTCTTAACACCTGCCACTACAGACCCCTCCAACGTTGGCCTCCGCTCTCCCCCCAACAGCGAGTGCCCGGGGTGCCAACCGGTCGTGTGCTCGGGCTGCTCATCGAAAGGTTGGCACTTCCAGTCCATCCCACCCTCACCTACCACCCCAATCAGCTCCCAAAACCCCACGGAGCACGGTTCTCCTCTGACACACGGGGGCTGCTGGCAGAGGGATCGAGCTGGATGGCAGCTGGTTACCAGTTCTGCACACAATGCCCAGGGCACTAAGCGCTTGGGGGGGCTGTGGGCAGAGGAGCCCTAGAAGCGGAAAGTTCCCTT
Organism: Echinops telfairi; assembly: GCF_000313985.2. Taxonomy (NCBI): domain Eukaryota; kingdom Metazoa; phylum Chordata; class Mammalia; order Afrosoricida; family Tenrecidae; genus Echinops; species Echinops telfairi. The sequence continues at coordinate 16,293,322 of NW_022103900.1, forward strand.
ACATCTGACCTGCGCTTCTTAACCTGGGGGCTGTGAAAGCTCCCAAGTTTACAACAGAGGAGCATTCCTCCAAGTTTTCCGAAGCTCCTCATATCTATAAAGTCAGAAGCTAGCCCCACCGAGGCCGCTCCCCCCTGAACGAAGGCGGCCTTCACTGACCTAACTTGGCCCCTTTCCTCAGCAGCGTCACCACCACAGATGTGTTTCGACAGCCGATGGCTCTGTCCAGAGGACGCATGCCGCTGTGGTCCACATGCTCGATCACAGCGCCCTTCTCCACCAGGTACAGCACCTGCGGGGGCGAGAACAGAGGCCTGACTCGCAGCACGGGCTGGAGGCCAGAGGCCCCCTGCCTGGAGGTGCTGGGATGGAGAGGAAGTGAATGACGAGAAAATGAAACCATGTGCATATGAGTGTTTCTGTCATGGGGTGGGATAGCAGTTACACACTGGGCTGCTAACCTCAAGGTCAGCAGTTCAAAACCACCAGCTGCGAAGAGGGAGAAAGATGGGCTTTCTACTCCCATAAAGAGCTATAGTCCTGGAAACCCACATGGGTCACTATGAGTTGGCACTGACTCGATAGCAGTGTGTTGGTTTTTGGTTGGTTTTTGTTGTATATATAGTTCATGATCATGGCTTCTGCTGTTTTAGGAATCTGCTACCAGGGTGGCTTCGGTCCTAGAGCAGGTTGTGCGTCTGTTGTGGAATTCAAGGGAAGGGAGAGCTTTCTCACAACACACGATTCCTGCTGACCACGCCTCGGGTCCAGTTTGTGGGCATCCTTGGCGACACTAGCCCCGGGCCGCAGCCGGAGGCTCGGTCATCTGCCGCACTCACCGTCTCCGCATCCCCGTAGAAGGCGGCCAGGTCCAAAGGTGTGCGGCCGTTTTTGTCCGTCTGGTCTATCTCGGCTCCTTCGTCAACTAGATGCTGGACCACGGCTCTGTGGCCTTTCAGACAAGCCCAGCTTAACGCTGACAGACCCTCTTTGTCCAGAGAAGCCAGAGCGGCGCCTGGAAGGAAAGCCCAGTTCCAGGACGCAGGCTTCATGCAGGAGAGCCCAAAGCAGACGGCCTCACCACCACCAGCCCTGCCCAAAGAGGGGACCCGTCCATCAAGTGCTGGGACACTCGAAACCCATGCCCCCGCCCCCCCACACCCCCCACCGGCCAAAATGAGGAGGGGGGACGAGTCCCCGAAGGAGGACATCCTGTTAGTAAGACCGAGGTCAGTGAGAAAGAGGAAGAAGGCCCAGACGACATGGATGGACCAGTGGCCAACCAACACGGCGACCACTGAGAGGATGGCCACGCAGGGCCGGGTGGCCGGTGTGTTTCCTTCTACTCGACGTGGGGCCACCAGAGCGGGAACCGGCTGGCCTGCCCCTGACGGCAACAATACACTGTGAAGCCAAGCAAGGGGTCCCTGGGGGCTCGCGACCTAGCCTCGAGCCTCCTGGGGCCGCTGAAAAGCTTTCCTGCCAAACACAACCACGACCCTTTTAAAATCGGGAGCTAGAAAGCCCCCAACGTCTTCTTCGTCGGCCGCTGCGAGGCTACCTTTGGAAAGGAGGAACTCCACGGTGCTCAGGTGCCCTTCACACGCAGCCACCATGAGGGGCGTCCGGCCCTGCTTGTCGCTCAGGTTCACGTCACAGCCGCGCTCCAGCAGCAGCCTCACGATCTGCAAGAGACGCGCAGACTCACAGCCCCGCCTGCCCCAGCCAGGAGAGCAGAACATGGCCTTTTTGTCCCCCAACCTCCCCCTTCAGCGTTGCAGCCCGCAGGGCTTGTACCACCCGTCCTGTCAGGCATCTGCCATTGGGCAGCGCCTTCCCCCATACATCTGCTCTGGTTGTCCTGTGCCAGGTCATCACGAGGTCTACAGAACTTGGCCCCCACGCCAGGCAGGAAGAGGCATGGGGAGGACGTGGCCACCAGTCAGGTCAGCGAGAGCACACCTTGAGGCACTGGGGGCGTGGGAAGGCAACTAAGGTGGGGGTGCATATGGAAGGGTGATTTGGAGATTAAAGATTTAGGGGGCGGGTGGGCACTCCCTGCAAGTGACCTAAGTTGGTAAGCTTCAGGGCTGGGTGGGTGTTTTAGGCTTTAGAGAGGCATTTTAGAGTGAAGTTTCCTAGGGATTCACAGCCTCAGGGTCCTACTACCTGTAAACCGAACTTTACTTGGGGGCCTGCAGGTACCCAGAGAGACAGCTCATAGAACACCACCCCAGTGAGAATTCTTTCTTCAAGGGCACAGACCGGAGTGTCTGCCTCTGGCACAGTACTCTTCCTGTTGTCGGGACAGCAGGATAGTCTGCCCCCACTCACTGTCTCTGCAGCATCCCAGGGCCCACACAGTACCTGCCAATGCCCCTGCCGTGCCGCACAAAACAAAGGTGGGACCCCTCGCCTGTTGGTCCGGGACACGGCCGCTCCGTGCTCCAGCAGTAGCTCACAGACCTCCAGCTTCCCTCTTCCTGCGGCAGCCGTGAGCGCTAAGGGAGAGTCGGGACAGAGTAGGTGGTGGATTAGAGAGGGCCACACATTCTTTGGTGCCCCTCCCTCCTATTGAGAGGCAGAGGTCTAGGTGCCCTCTCCTCTTACACCTGGGGGGGTGGGGGGGCTCTGTGACTACTTGACCAATAGAACACAGTAGATGTATGCTGTGCAGTTTCCGAGCCTCGTCTTCCGAGTCAAGCAGCTTCTACCCCCTGGAACACTCTAGTCTCAGAACTCAGATGCCACGTTGGAGAGAGGCCCAAGCAGGCCACAAAAACCAAGAACTGCCCGTGGCTGGCAGCCAGCACCAGCTCTCCACCTGTGTGTGTGCACCAGTGTGGAAGTGAGCCGTCACCCTCAGGGAAGCTGTGTGACAGAGGTGAACCATCCCCACCGAGCCCTGCAGAAACCAGTCAGGAGGCAAACCATTTTGTTTTTGTTCATTTCCCCACAGCAATAGGTGACCAGAATACAGTCCGACAAAATAAGGAGGTTAGTATTCTTGCTCAGTCTGGTCTCTTACCCTAAAGTCAGCACATTCCACTCAACAGCCAGCATCAGTTAAGAGCACATTGTCTCCGCAGTGCTTTGATGGAACGTAGAATCTCTTTCATGGAGTCCACGGTCACGGTGAAGGACATCAGAGAAAGCAAATGAGGGGAGCTGGTTGTAGGGGATCTTGAGCGCTTGGGTGACGGCCCTAAGGCTGTGAGCTGTCTGGGTACAGGGGTGGTGATTCGGGGAGGCGAGCTCAAGAGAAACCAGAGACCTCGGAGAGGTGAAAAAACATCGAGCCAGAGTTCTCACAAACCCCTCCACATCAGCAACTATGCCTCCCTGCTCCACAGGAATGACTCCTAATTGGGGTGGGAAGCTCCAGTATAAAAGGGCTCTATCCCGTGGGGATGGATCCCAGTCTAGAGGGGACTGGAAGAGCCGGTTGCAAGGAAGCCCCAGGCCAGGAAGACAGGCTCTTCAAGAGAATCGGGCAGGGAAGGGTCAGGTAAGGAGGCATGTTAGAGACAGACTGTTCCAGCCAGGGCACATACGACACTGGCACAGAGGAAGGAGAGGAGGCAGTGTGATGCCTAGCTTCTAATTCTGGGGACAGCTGGTTTTACATACAGCCCCTACCAGCTTACTGCTCCCAGGAATAGATCCAGCGTGCCTACAAGCCAGAGGCCACAGAACAAAAATGGGCCCAGGGGGAAACCCTAAACAGGAGGGGAAACACAAAGGCCAATGAATCCACAGAAAAGAAGGTTGTCAGCCTCGCCAGTAACCTGTCATTGAGAAATGCCCATGAAGCGGTGACAACCTCATACCCCGACGGCGGGAGGCACAACCAGCTCCCCTGCTCTGGAAGCCAGCCTGGCATCGTTCAGTAAAGCCAGTGCCACCAACCTGCAGGCACGCACCCCCGGGCAACTCTTGTCCCAAGCATGGCAATGTTCACCACAGCATGCTTCATCGGGGCTCAAACCGGAGCAGAGCAATGTCCACCAGTCCTGGATGGCATCCAAACTGACAGCGAAGAACCTAAACGCCACACAGCTAAGTGCTCCGAAACGATCCGGTCTCACTAATGTAACCCGAATTCAAAGAAACAAAATGCAAGAGAATGCCTGAGAGCTTCTCACAGCGCGCACGCGACATCGTCCTTTCTCTCTTCACACACCATGTGTATTTTCCCACAAACCTTCTGAAGCCCCTTGTGGGCCCAGTGAGACCTTACTCCGATGTCCTCAAACACAGGCCATGGCTGCAGGCCGCCTGAGGGGGCAGGTGGTATCTGGGGGGTGGGGGTGGGGGAGGTCTGGGGCACGGTCACAGAACGAGGTAGCTGAGATGAAGGGAGTCCTCAGGGGGGTGTGGTTTCCATGTGCACCTCTGGGTGTGAGCCTATCTTCCCCGACCCCTATCAGGACCAACAGCTGCAAGCGCTCCCACTTCCAACCCACTTGGTTAGCCCCCAGGAAACACAGACACACACACACACACTACACTGGACCCCTGTGCCTATCTCCCTGTGACAAACAGCAGGTCCTCTTAGGAGCCTTCCTAAGGGACACAGAACAGCACGGCTGGTGACGTCACGTCACGCACCGTGGGGCGGCACTCCATCTGCTCTCCTGCCCAGCTGAGCTCTACTCCTCAGGCCAGGGCTTCAGGGTTGTCTGGGGAATGTAAGGGAGAAGGCGGGGCTTGTGAGGGCCAGGTGAACCAGCCAGTCCTAAAGCCACACAGCCTGAGTGAGGCAGGATGAGGGAAGGAAAGGCAAGCACTCTCACTGTGCCGCTTGTCCTCAGCCCCTCTGGGGCAGGGAGTGTGGGCCTTCTACAGCGTGAGGGCTTCCGTGCCCTTGCCCCAGACTGGTGCCTTCTAGGTGCTTACAAGACAGCCCAGAGAAACCAGGGGCCCGTCCGCGCAGTCAGCTCTGAGGGTCCAGTGGACAAGGCCTCATTGGTCACGCACATGACGGCTTGCCGCTTTTTAGGAAACAAACCAACTTTCCCCCAGAAAAGTATGTTTGAAGAGGCTCTGCTCAGACGGGTCAGTTCAAGGCTCGAGACTGATTTGGCAAGCTACCAGGGACCTGGGGAGAAATGGATCAAGAAATCCAGCTCCAACTTTCCCAGGCCCCACGGTGGGCACCCGAGGGAGCTGGCAGCTGCTAGCTCCCAAGATTTCTCAACACACAAAGCGACTGCATTTCCCATGAAACCCCTCAAATTCTGGTGGCATGTTCTCTTCAAAACCCCCACTTAATAGTGTTCACCAGTGGAGATATCGGGAAGGTGGAGGAAAGGTGGGTAGAAAGGGGGAACTGATAACAAGAATCTACATATAACCTTCTCCCTGGAGGATAGACAACAGAAAAGTGGGTGAAGAGACGTTGGGCAGTGTAAGATATAAAATAATAATTTGTAAATTATCAAGGGTTCATGAGGGAGGGGGAAAAATGAGGAGCTGATACCGAGGGCTCAAGTAGAAAGCAAATGCTTTGAGAATGATGAGGGCAACAAATGTACAAATGTGCTGGACACAGTGGATGTATATATGAATTGTGATAAGCGTTGTATGAGCTCCCAATAAAAACATTAAAAATAAAAAAGTGTTCATCAGTCCCCCCCTCCCCCTCTAGGTGGAACACTATTTAGCATGCAGCAAAGCATGGTCCTCCTTAGCTTTCTCAAGAAAGTAGCTGACAAACCCTGCCGCGGTCCCCAAACGGAGTCTTTGCCCACTCTGTGAGGTGTGTTGGGTAGAGGCATCTAGCTTTCTGTGCTCTGGCACAGAGAGCACAGGGTCCCTGTAGCTGGAGCCCCAGCACTGCCCGGAAAACACTTCAACTCCCAGTGGCTGTATGCAACCTCAGCCAATCCACAAGCTCTCTGGGCTCCAGGGTCCGCTGTTTGTCACGGCAAGAGGTTGTCGGAGATCAGGGTTATAGAGAGTCCCAAGGTTCAGCAAGTGTTTCCCGCTCGCTGCATTATTTCATTATGCTTTTAACTACTTAAAAATACGTCGCCGGAGCCATCCCACCCTCACCCATTTGTTGTTGAAATGAGTCACACAAAGGAACAGGATGCATCACTGAGAAACGGTGATGGAACCACGAAGCCCCTCATTGCCAGGGGTGACCCGGAGATCATCATGCCGGGTGAAGTCAGCCAGTCACCAAAGGGCAGACATGGTCTGAGACCACTACTCCACGGATCAAAACCAAGCCAAAGACTCAGATACCAAAGGATCAGGCGCTGGAGGGTCCCCCGGGGGGATGGGTGCCCCTAAGAGGAAGAAGAGAAATCAGGGGACGATGGTGGGTGTGGTGGGCTATTCCACTGGGGGAGGGGTGTGGATGGGTGAGTGAGCGGAGCTGGTGAATACAGAGTTGATGGTCTGAAACGTATACCCTCTACTTAATTCAGAATACTTTTTTTTTTTTAAGAGTCAGCTATATCAGTTTTCTGTGCTGATGCAGCGGAGACACTGGGGGATCCCACTGGAAATGTGAGAGCCCCCTAGCCACGGTGAGCCTGCCCCTGCCCCCGACTCTTTGAGCGTGGAGACGAGTGAGGCTGGTCCCATCCTTCCTCATTCACGATTCCTGAGAGTGCAGGCTCCCGGCAGTCTTATGGACACCATCAGGAGGGCTCTAAGTAGCACCCCTCCCGGCGGTTCAGGAGAGGAAAGATCCAAGCTCATTCTTTGCATCTTCTCTAGTTAAGGAACTCCTCCTCTGGTTGTAGTTAGTACTAAAAGGTAAGGCCAAAAACACATACACGTGCATACACACACACTCGGGGCAGAGTCACAGTCGAGGAACCAGCAGGACCCCACAGGAGGGGTTCAACACGTGGGCTCCCCGTTTCGTGAGGGCTGAAGCGAATGGCGCACCAGCACGTCGTGTCCTCTTCTGCTCGGTAAGCAAGTCTGTCTGTATTACACACAGGACCTTCAAAGCAAGATTCCTAGTGCAGCTGCGGCTGCATTGTTGCCACAGCAGCACACCAGAAAGGACAGCCCGGCACTAAGAATAGGGGCTGTGCTTCCTGGGGGTGGCAAGACGACAGCGGCTCGGCTGCCGAGAGAGGGGCTTGTGCGCCACTCCAGGCTTGGCGGCAGAGGTGAAGCCTCCTTTTCCTTCCCTGCGTCTCAGATGAGCTTCCTTTTGCGGTCACTGAGCACCGCAGGCTCAAAGGGTCCCACTCGGGCTTTGCTCAGGCTTACAACGGATCACCTTCTGCACAGACACCGCGTACGAGGAGGCCCTCAGCGTCTGCCAACAGTGCCTTCCAGCTGAGGAGGGCTCGTGCTCCCACCCCCCACCCCCACCGTGCAACAAGATGGGACGCTTCTGGCCCCATTCTGGAGGCTAGGGAGGCGACCTCATGTTTCAGCAGCCACCAGGACATCAGGATACCATATTCGGAAACGAGCGGGGCTCAGACACACTCAATGACATGCCTGAGCATATTCCCAGCCGCCCCTCCTCAGGAATCCCAACGATTCTGCCGAAAAGGACACCCCGGGGCTGATGTGGGCCTCTAACACTGGTCAGCTCACGCAGCCCGACCGGCAAAGAGGGGCGGAGGCCAGGGTGGGAGACTGTTCCCTGGAAGTCGGGAAATGCCTTGCCTTTGGGCCAGTGAGACAGAGGACCAGGGGCATGAGGGCCAGGCAAGAACAGCAGCTCTGAAACCACCATCCACAGCAGCTGTGGGGCTCACACTGGACACAATGTCTTGAACTCGAAAAGTCCTTGAAGAGAAGGTCTTATTATTTACTTTTCCACCAAATCATATCACTTCCTGACCATCCTGAATAATTACCTGTTATCAGTGAGGGTTCCCTCTAAGGACCAGCCTGATTTATAATGGACAGAGCTTAAGAAACACCTGATGGATCTTCACCAGTCTGGAGTTACTGAAAACGTATCAAATGAGGTAATTCTTTGTATCCTAGAATGGGTTATGACAGGAACCTTCCATGTTCAAGTGCTCTGGGCAAAGCGTCTTCGTGAACGTCAACAACCATAAAAACCTCACTGCCACTGAGTCCACTCTGACTAACAGTGACCCTACAGGACAGGGTACAGCTGTGTTTGTGGGTTTCCAAGGTGGTAACTCTTTTGGGGAGTAGAAAGCCTCATTTTTCTCTCCTGAAGCGGCTGGTGGTTTTGAACTGCTGACCTTGTCCTTCGCAGCCCAGTGTGTAACCACTTTGTCAACAGGAATCCCTACAAACACTCAACGGTCAACTGGTCACGAACACAGGCCTTCTGCAAACACTATGAAATCTCGCTGCCAATCTGTTGCTCAGCGACACAGGGATATACAACTCACACTGCAGTGGGTGTGCAGGGCGGCCAGGCTTACAGTGTTGATTAAAAACGGGCCAATATTTGGATGCGTCATGCAGCAGGATCAGTTGGAAAGCCGGGAGGTAGGCAGACAAGAGAGTCACAACAATGGGCTCACGTACACCAATGATCACAGAGCTGGCATTGGGCCAGGCAACGTGGATTCTGCTGTACACAAGGCCACTGTGGACCACAGTCACCTCCCCAAACAACCACGCCACATCGCTTGCTTCTGTGTCCAGACTGGAAACATCAAGGGCAGGGTGGTTAGTCCACGCGCTAAGAGTGACTGGGGCCACCCTCCCCTTCCACGTCACCCAACTGCCCTGCAGTGCACCCGGGCCGACTGGGCACATAAGCAGCACACGCTGGCACTGCCTTCTGGCTAAGAGTTTGATGTGCGCAGAGGAGCTTAGCTTTGCTGCTGAGTTGGGGTATTTGTGCCACTTATTTCTCATGCTGTTGGGCTTTTCCGTCTTTTCAAAACGTGAGTGGGGAATGGAAACCAGAAAGCGCCCATGTGAGTAGGAAGCAGCCCAGTTCTCACCAGACGTCCAGGGACAGGGACAAAGATGGAAACACCATTAGAGGGGAACAAGGCTGTTGATGACCGAGCCTCAGGGAGAGGAGGCTTGCGGTACTCTCTGGCCCACTCAGCAGTCAAAGCACAAAAGTAAAGAGCAGGTTTGGAGAGCTGGAAATCATCAAGCTGTTTCATCTAAAACATGAGACTGTCAGGAGGGATTCTGGGATTTTCTTGACACTCAGAACGACAGACAATCGTCGCCCATGCGGCACAGCTTCCCTCCGGAGCGAGAGAGCGAGCGAGCGCTTCACCTTCGGAGGGGCTGTGAGGTGGAGGGTCGGCCAGGCCTGCCTGTGCTGGGTGGCCATTCCCACCTGCTGAGCCACCACCCTGGGCACCTCAACTGAGTCAGCGGCTCCCCAGTGATGAAGCAAATAAGGCCCAGAGAAATGACACCATGTGCCGGGGCCACGCAGCGCGGTCACACAGGCTAGGATTCACGACACGGATCTGGGTGGCCATCAGTTCTTCACTCGGACACAGCTTCCGGGAAGCCTTTAAAACTATTCCTTTCAGCCCGCCGCCTTTTCTGTGTGCGGCTCTCAAACGAAGGACCTGGAGGGGCGCCCTCCCAGGGACAGTCAGGGTCACCTCCGGGGGATGTCCCCTGTGGTCTCAGAGACAACAGTGCACCATGGTCTGTGAATGACAACTCGGCCCCTCAGGCACAGTCCTCTCCTGTTCCGCGTGTGCTCCTCTTGGCTTAACTTTTGCCCGATTCCTACATACATTATCTCAAACACACCTCCTCAGATCCTCTGGAGGAATGATGTGTGCTATAAATAAATGTAACCTCCATTTGAAAACAATTTCCAAAAGCACAAACAACATACATCATGCTTCCTACAGAAGGTTCACAGCGTCACCCAGCTGCCTGGTAAAGGGTGCCAACCCTGTTCGCACTCCTGAGAAGACGCTCATGTGGCAAATTATTGAGAGCGTGGATTACATACCCAGCTCTTGTGTCCTCAGAGGCTGGCGGCCAGAGTTATGCTCAGGGCGCCAAAGAGGGCCTCTGTGTAAAAGGTGGGCATTGTCACAAAACCGCTTTATGCAATTTTACACCCAGCCTCAGAAAGTTAAGGGACACACACACGTGTGCCATTTCAATAAGAAGTTGACAGACACAACTTGGCTCTTCTGGAAGGTGGTTTATAGTCTGTGGAAGACAGCAGGTACACACTACAATGTTTGCAGGTGAAGCTGCCAAATGTACACAAGACGTCTGACACCGTTCCGCCCAAGACTCTAGTTCTTCTTAAGGTCCAGGCAGGAATGACTCATTGAGACGGCTCTGTGGACTGTCACCACACCACGGTCAGTGTGGTGAAGAGCCTCCTATTAAGTGGACAACCTACAAATTCATGTGTGGGGGTTTTCAGCACAGTCCCAGCCTCCCTCCTCAGCCCAGCCCAGTTGTGTAGACACCACCCGCTGCTGACCTCAGCTGCCCTTTTGGAAGAGAAGAGTGGTCTCCAGAGTCCCCCCTGTCAGGCGCAGGTCCCAGGCGCCTAGCAGAGCAGGAGGTGGCAAGGCCAGCACACCTCAGTTCTCATGCTCCATCTGCCATGTGTGGGGATTTATTTTACCCACCCCTCCCTCCTGGGTTACCTGCCTCTCTCCCCGCCTTCCAGAGCCCTAGAGTTAAACCCCCCACCTCCGAGTATCCTAGGTTACCCCACTCTTCTTCCCCTTTCCCAAACCCTGGGTGACCTCTCCCTGACATATCCCAAAGGTCCTGGGTGATCGGACTTTCATACCCCCTCCCCCCGGCAAAGGAAACTCAAGAACTTCTCCCTTTGTTTAGACTGGCAGGAACTTGGATTTCCATGGCCACAATCGCACTGCACCTTGTTAAAACAAACACTGCCGAGGGAAGGAATGTCCTGACCAGGGACTCCCGCCACTGGGGCTGGCGAGATGCTCAAGGCCTGCAACAGAAAACCACCCAGCTTCTCTCTAAGGGGCACACTGGGAAAATTCCACGGCGGTTCCAGGGCACACACATGGCATTCTCCACAGGCCCTAGCAGGCAACAGCCAAACCCTGGTTCCTCGAGGCTCCCACCTGGAATCCTGCGCCGACTCGGCACGGTTTACCTTCACTCCGACACTCGTATCAAGGAAAAGCTCCTCCTCCCACTAAAGACCCGGATGAGTAAAGGCCGTGTTTAAGTAATACCAAGCCTTCCGAGGGCTCCCTGGGGTGGCTCTGATGGGGTGCCCTCCAGTGTAATAAGCCCCGCTGTCCACCACCTGTGCGGGCCTGTGGGCCAGAGCTGGGTGCCTGAGTCCGGAATGACAGGAGCAGCCACCCCAGTGCTGGGACAAGAGGGAGGCCTGGAGGTCTGGCGGTCACACATTGGCCTACAAGGTCAGCAGTCTGAGACCACCAGCTGCTCCAAGAGAAAGGCGAGGCTTTCTACTCTGGCACAGTTACCGTTCTGAAACTCTACCAGGGGGTCCTACCCTGCCCCACAGGGTGGCTATCAGTCAGACTCAACTCGGTAGCAGCAAGTCCGGAAGAGTGAGAAGGGGGAATTCACGGAGGCTTTTAAAACATCGAGTGTGAGCCATCTCGCATCATCTGCATGGCTCGGCAGGAAAACAGGGAGAAGACCCCTCCCCTCAGGGTCACCCTCACCCTAGAGCACCCAGCTAAGGCCGAGACTCAAGTTCCAGAGGCGTCCAGGCTCTACCCAGAGTCAGAGAACAGAGACCTGTGGTCAGTCTACATGCTGCGCTTCAGAACGCTGCCAAAGGGAGGCGCTGGTACGCTGGGCAGAGGCAAAGAAAACCTACGCATGCACAGCAGAGCAAGTGCAGCCCGTCTTTAAGGACTAGGGGCAAACAACGCCCCCCCCCCCACCAAAAAAAACAAACAAAACAACACACCGGACAGCTCTGGCAACAATGCATGACTTATAGTGATGGAACCCTTTGGTAAACAAACAAAAACATACAACACAGAGTCAATGCAGATGCACACACCCCTAGAGGTCAAGGTAGAGGTGTCCCACGGAGTTTCTGAGACTGACTCATCACAGGAGCAGCAAGTCCCGTCTCTCTCCCAAGGAACAGCTGGTGGTTTCGAACTGCTGACCTTGCAGTGAGCTGCCCACCTCTCGTAACCACTACACCACCAGAGCTCCTTACACTCTTTTGTGAAGTATTGACTAAGGAAAACAGCATGGACAGGGCATAAAAGTGTGCTGAGTGAAATACTTCCTTCAGACTTTTCTCAGGACATCCCATCATCTTTCAGAAACTGGAAGGGCAGCAGGCAGCCAAATTATTCTGCCAAGAGAACGCCTCCTGTTCTAAAATGCTATATCCACCTGCTTGTTCTGTGGTATGCAGGGTCGCCGTGCGTCGGAGCCAACTGGACGGCCGCCAACGACAGCCAGTGCCCTGGAGGAGTGGGCTGGGGAGGCGCTGTGACTAAACGGGCTTCTCTGGCAGGGACATGGCAGGCGGGAGCAGAGGGGGCCTCTGTTCCCCCAGGATGGCGAGCAGCGCACACACAGGCTAGCACACTGGAGCGGTGCCTGGAGTCTGGAGACATAGTTCCTTCTCACAATTCCCAGGGGAGCATCTCCAATCACCGAAGTTGGGGGTGATTCACACCAAACTTGGACACGGAAACAGGGACCTCGTTCGGCTAGGAGCCAGCACTCACTGTCACAGCTGAGGACAGACTGACACGAGGTAACACAGCACCTGCCAGGCTCTGGCCCATTCAGGCTTCCCAGAAACCCTCGCAGCTGGGCACCTCTGTGAGTGGCCATGGAACCAAAGGGCCTCGCCACACACACCGGTGGGCCCACCCTCATGTGCTCTCCATGGTCTCCCAATAGGCTGTACTATTTACTACTGATTCTCCGCCAGGCCCTTTAACAGCAAGTAGGTGAGGGGCATGGTGGCTCCGGGCAGGAGGTTCCAGGTTTGAGTGTGGCCCATGCACCTCCTCACGGCCACCACCTGTCTTGTCAGAGGTGCTCCCAGAACCAGGCGAGCCTAGGAAGGCAGACCCGGCAATCTCGTTCTGAAGATCAGCCCGTGAAGTGCTCTGGATCCCAGGGGTCTGACCTGGGACCGAGCAGGGTTCTGTTCCACAGGGCCATCTTGAGTTGGAACCCAACGCAGTGGTGCCACCCGAGGGCAGAGCTACACCAGCTTTCAGGGCAATGCAACTGATGTCTGAAAGGCCAGGCTCGCCACGTCTGGCCAGGAAAGTCAAAGGGCCCAATGGCTGGCAAGACAGGACACTGACGTCCATGAAGCCCTCTGCTGGGCCAGGGACAAAACCCACAGGGCACGAGTTACTCGACCAGCTTTCGAGAGGGACTGGCTTCTTACTAAACCAAATGCCCACGTGAAATGACACGGCACAGATGTAAGGTGAGTCTTTGAGGTTGGTCTCACACTTGGCTTGTCTCTTAAGCCCTAAGAGAGACACTTGCCTGTGCTCCTTCTCATGTGTCCACCCAGCGCACTGAAGGGCCAGCCGTGAGGGACCTCAGCTTGGTCAGCTGCTCAGGGCGCTCCCACCTCCCGGGGCCGCTGCTGGCATCCACCTCTCTGACAAGCTACTTCGAATCAGCACCAGGCCTGGCAATGGCACGTGCGGCATTGCTCAGA
>NW_022103900.1:16308035-16309919 GCF_000313985.2 Echinops telfairi
CAATTCCGACCCAGTGACCCGACAGGACAGGGCAAACCTGCCCCTGTGCATTTCTGAGATTGTGCCACCTTTTTGGTAACCACTATGCCACCAGGGATGGCAAAATGACTCCTTCAGTCACGCTGCCTGTCTCCCTTGTGGGCCGGCATCCTTATGTTTGGGGTCAGGTTCACGGACCAGGGCACTGTGTGGCCCCTGCATGGGTCTCAGACACAGATCCCATGAACACAAAGCCCGACATTCCCTAAGTTCTCTCACGCAAGCCGCCCCCAAGGGTTTCCAGGTAGCCCTCGGACTGATACAGAACCAGGGAGGAGGCAGGTGTGGGCTGGTAACATGCGTTGGTCATTTCTGAGGGGACACAGGAGAAAAGGTACTCGATGTGGAAATGTGCAGAGGCAGCAAGAGGGGTTTGACTGACGCGCAGTCACCGAGAACAGCCTGGGCCCTCTAAGCCCAAGTCAGTGCTTACCTGGAGGAACGAAAAAGCCGCTCCAAAGGACCTTCGACTGACTGAGTTCACAGAATGCCAGCGAGCAAGGGGGTGAGTGGCTATGCCAGGCTTCTGAAGTGCTCTACTGGCTATGCATGAGGCTTTGGAAGGGACCTGCTGAACTCGGACTGAAGGTGCTTTGGGAGTTTGGTGGGGACAGTACACAGCTGTGAGCCAAGGCTGGTGGTCTCTGAAGCGGCCAGTCGCGCTCCTTCAAGTTCACAGTGCAGGAAGCCCCATGGGAAGCAGTTCTATTCTGTCCTCTAGCATTGGCTTGAGTTGGGATCCACCAGACCTGGCCGGGTGCCGGTGGTGGACGGGAACGCTAGGTTTTCTCTCACATCTGCTTGGCAGATGCTCAAAGGAAGACCGTGAAAGGACTCTGTGACCACCAGCCGGGGGGAGCTCCCACCAGGTCCTTAAATGCAGCCCTTTCCCTGGACTGCTCCCACCAGAGAACATCCAACTCACAGCATCGCATCAACGCCCACTCACAGTGACCCTACGAGACCGGGCAGAAGTGCCACTGGGTTTCCGAGACGGAAAGCCCCAGCTCTCTCCCTGGGAGCTGCTGGCACTTCCAAACTGCTGACCTTGCAGCTAGTAGCCCAACTCGTAATCACTACGCCCCAGGCCTCCTGTTACGGTCCTCCTAGGAGGAGGGGAGGCAACCAGAGCACTCAACACACCACCATGCAGCGTACTAGAAAATTACTTAGCAATAAAATCTGGGCCAGGGAAGTGGACTGTGCCGTGGGCACACAGAGAGGGTGGCGGAGGCACCCTGCTTCCTTTGCAGGGCTCGTAGGAAGAATGGGCTCACAGGTGGGTACCCTTGAGGCCTTCCCACCTGACAATCAGATGCACAGTAACCGCTGGTCTGATGAAAAACCCACTCACGTTTCACGGGTTTCTAAGCAATGCCCTGCTACTCATTTGGGAAAGTTTTTCCTCCTTAAAAAGAAAAAACATGCTCTAAACTTCAGACACCTTGGGATAAAATAAAAACAGGCATACACCCATCAGAAGCCGTTCTTAAGACAATGAGGCCCAAACAGGGGCTAAAACATGAAGAAAGCCGCCCGTCCCCCTCCTGCCCCCATTACAAGTGGTGGGACCATCATTACCTGTTTCTCCCCACAGTGTGTCCGCACCATTGACTTCTATTTCATGTTCCTTTTCCATTCCCAGCAAGCAATGGACCACCTGTCAAAAGTGGCAAGGTAATTTAATGAGTTCTCATGGCAATTTGTGCTTATTCTATCTGGTGTTATCAAAGGAGAAAGTGGATTTTGGTTTGTTTGTTTTTTAACCATTATTATCTCATGCTGCACCAAGAGGGGAAAATCTAATGAAAATCATTTTAGAGCATAATTCACATGCTATTCACA
>NW_022103900.1:16310402-16327764 GCF_000313985.2 Echinops telfairi
CCGCCCCCGAGCCCAATGATTGCCTTGAGTGACGGCAGAGGCAGAGCCCGAGGAAACCATCCTTGACTCATCCTCAAACCTCCCAACCGCGCCCCGTGTGGGCGTCTGGATAATGGACCCCAAATATGCCCAGGCTCGAATCCCCAGAACCTAGGAATGCTACCATATATGGTGCAAAAGGGTCTACATAGACCAGTGGTTCTCAACATGGGGGTCAAACGACCCTTTCACACAGCGGTTACCCAATTCATAACAGTAGCAAAATTACAATTATGAAGTAGCAATGTAAATAATTTTATGGTGGTGGTGGGGGTGGGGTGGGGAGGTCACCACAACACAAGGAACTGCATTCAAGAGTCATGGCATTTGGAAGGTTGAGAACCACTGACAGATGAATAAGTTAAGGATTTTAGGATGGGGAGCTTATTCTGTTTTATCCAGGTGAGCCTGGCATACCCCTAACAGCCCTTCCAGACAAGAGCTGGGAGAAGTCAGGTGGGAGGGAAAGAGGAGATGGGACAACGGACGTGGACAGGGAAGTGGTGCCCTGGAGACGGAGGAAGCCTCTTGAACCAAGAGATGCAGGCGGCTGCTGGAAGCCCGCAGCCCCGGGAATGCAACCTGGCCAGGAGCGCTGGCCTGCTGACACTTACTTATGGCCTTGTGATACACTTACGTTGTTGTCACTCTGTTTAAGCCCCAGCATAAAATTTCTATACCCTTCAAGACTCTGGGATGATAAAACCCACTCTTTAGTTCAAGAAACAAGTAAGTGGCTGTGCCAAGACTATCTGCAGAGCCTGTCTGCCAGCGAGCTTCACAACGGGGTAAGCACACGTGGAG
The DNA here is from genome assembly GCF_000313985.2 of Echinops telfairi. Classification (NCBI taxonomy): domain Eukaryota; kingdom Metazoa; phylum Chordata; class Mammalia; order Afrosoricida; family Tenrecidae; genus Echinops; species Echinops telfairi. The sequence goes on from NW_022103900.1 coordinate 16,311,246, forward strand.
ACCAGGCTCAAAGGGCACGCGCCACTCACTGTCCTGAAGAAGAGCTCCTTCGCGGTCTGAGTTTCCTCAGGCACAGCGCAGCTGACCAAGTGACATGACATGGTGAGATTATGAGTATACACTGAGTATGCGTGCAGCAGTGTTAATGCAAAAACATGGCCAGATTATGAATAGCCACCGAACACGGAGTATGCATGCAGCAGTTAATGCCCCCCGCAAAAATAATAATAATTGGCCAGCAAGGAAGGTAGCTAGGGGCTGGTGTGTGTGTGTGTTTGTGTGTGTGTGTGTCTTCCTTCCCTGTGTTTCAAAGGCCAAATGCCAGCAAGCCAGCTTTGCATGCAGATTTTGCTTTCAGTCATTTTGGGGAAAGAATCTTTTCAGATATCGATACCTCTCATTTCTTGACAGTAACACAGAGTGAAACATGCACGGGAGAGAGAGACGTTACTGACTTCCCAGCTAAAGCAAAGGCAAGGGGTCAGGAGATGACAAGCACACTTTCCAGCCGAGGCGCTGACATCTCCCAGAAACCCATGTTCTATTTCAACACTGCATGTGGTTCTAGGAACCGCGGATGGCAAGCATTCTCACGTGCCATCAAAGCATTCTAGTCCTATTTTTAAAAATCCTTCAAATGCTCAAGAGCAGTTGCAGAACCAGGATTCCACGTGATGATTTTTAAAAAGATCACCAAGACAAAGGGCACATCCCTGGGTAAACCGTGGAAGGCAGCGAACTTGAGGGTAGGCAGAGTACGGGGGTTTTGAACTGCTGACCTTCTGGTTAGCAACCATGTGCTGAACAGTTGTGCTCCAACGGGTCCTTCCAAAGTGTATGAAACTCAGAGCAGCCCTACAAGGCAGAACAGAGCTGTCCTGTCCAGTTTTCCAGATTGCAAATCTTTACGGAAAGAGACTGCATCATCGCAGGTTCAGGCCCACAGCAACTTGGCTAGGGAGAGAGCCGGGCGGAGGGCGATCGGAAGACAGGAAAGAAAGCCTTCACTGGTCTGCATGAGGCGGTGCTGATGTGTGGTCAAAACCAATAGCTCCGCCTTGACACCCTCACCTCTTTTATGCCCTCAGTGCCCGCAGGCTCCTGGCTCAGAGGTCATTAGCAATGTTAGAGACCCACCTGGGCTCTAGCCTTCCAGCCTCAAGGCTCCCAAGGTGGCACCACTCACCGAGCTGTGGCCCATGCTGGCGGCCGCTGTCAGCGCCTGCTGTAGGGCCTGGCTCTTCTTCAGCGCGCCTGTCAGCGGGGGAGTGTCTGACCACTCGCAGGTCAGCAGGTACTGGAGAATGTCGCCGTGGCCCCTCAGTGCGCTGTGCACAAGTGCACATTGGCCTTTCTTGTCCAAGTGGTCCACCTGGGGCAGGAGCAGGGAGAGGTCACAGCTAAGCATCCGCTCCCCTCAGAGGACACCACACCGAGGGAAATATGTCCCATGCCATCGAGTCGGTGGCAGAGTTGGCCCTGCGACGTTCCAAAACGGTAGCTCTTTCTGGAAGCAGAAAGCCCATCTTTCTCCCTCAGAGCAGCTGGTGGTTTCAAACTGCCGCCCTTGCAGTTAGTAGCCCAACGTGTAACCACGAGGCCACCAGGGAACCCTTAGAGTGGCATGTGGCTCAACAATGAAGAGAACACAAGCACTGATACTTGCAACAACATGGGGGACTCTCCAAACCATGACGGTGAACCAAAAGACGCTCTCTCCCCTTGCTGTCAGCCCATCGCAGTGTCTGTTCTGCTGTGAACACCCTAACCGGAGAGACAGACATTTGGCTCCATTGTGATTGTGGTGGAGGAGAGGCGAGGCGGTGCGGTGGGCTAGGGACGGGCTGCTAACCACAGGATCGCCAAGGTGAGCTCACCAGCTGCTCCACGGGGAAAAGTCGGAAGCTTTCTGCTCCCGTGAAGAGTTACAGCCTCGAAAACCCACAGGGGCAGTTCTAGTCTGTCCTACAGGGCCGCTGCGTGCGGACGCGATGGCACGGGGCTTTGGGGCGTTGTGGTTGTGCGGCTGTGTGCCATCAAACTGGTTCCAACTCACTGCAGCCCGACCTGCCCCAGAGGTTCTCTGAGGCTGTGACCTGTCTGAGAACCCATCACCTGGCCTTTTCTCCCACGGGCGGATTGGTGGGGGAAAGAGGGAGAGAGGGGGGCGGGGTTTGAACTGCTGACCTTTGGGTTAGCAAACAAGTGCTTAACAGTTGTGCTCCAAGGGGTCCCCTTCCCACACTTATAACACTCAGAGCAGAACTGTTGTGTGAAGTTCTCTGATGGTAAATCTTTACAGAAGCAGACTGTGCCTCCTCGCAGGTTGAGCAACTCAGCCAACAGTCTAGTTGTGAAGTAAGTGGAGAAACAAGGGTTCTCCACAATCCAGGCTGTCCAGATCCCGGATCTTTTGGCTTCAGGGCGGGGCTTCTGAGGCACACCAACCTGGAATCCTGACTTTCTGGAGTCATGGAGTCTGGATAAATTCCTGAAACTATTGCCCAAAGGCCATCTTTAAACCTTAAACCAGCATTGTTCCCCCGAGTCTTCTTAAAACAGTTTAGTTTCCCTAGTAAGGGTTTTTGTGCCGTAAGCACCTCGGGTACTGGTTCAACTAACAGATGCCTCATACTTGACTTTGAATGCCACGGACATTTGCCCTCACCTTGAGGGTGACTGAGCCAACCTTATGGCACAGTCAGTTCGTCATCACAGCCACCCTTCGCTCGCTGCACTTGGAACTTCTTGCACTAACCCCTCTGCCACACAGTGCTTTCCAAGGCCCAGCAGGTGGGTTTGAACCACTGCCCTTGCGGTTAGCAGTCCAACACAAAACCCACTATGCCACCTGGGCTCCTTGCCCTAAGGTAAGGCTAAATTAGAGCCATGCGGGCACGTAATCTGACTTAACCTACAAATTCTCAAAAAGACTCATTCAGGAAACCAATCTCCTTTGTACCCTGGAAACAGCCTTATCAATTTGGGATCAAAGTGAGGGCAGCAACAATGGGAATGACTGGAGCGGAGCCTTGGGGACAGAGCGTGTGTGTTAATGAGGGGAGACTGGGGACAGCGGGTGGGAGGACTGCACAACAGCCTGAAGAACCAGGTCAATCAAGGTTCTGAAATACGTGTGCAGACCCGTGAGCCGCTGTATGTTTTTACTGGGCATTCTCGAGAAGAGTAAAGCGCTGAAGACTGTTCCTTCTTTTGAAAGAATGAGGAGGGAGGGAAAGGAGCCGCTATTGCTGAACGGGGCCAGTGCCTCCGCCCGGGGTGAGGAGAAGGTTTGGCCAACAGATGGGGGCAGGCTACACACACAGTGAGTCTCCATGCCACCCAGGGGCATGGGCATATATATATATATGGGGGAAAGAAGGAGTAACGGGTTAAAAAAAAATCAAACATTTAAAGCTTCTGCAACCAACAGGGCACTCACTTCCAGGTCATCCTTTGCAACCTTTTGAAAGGATGGCCCACCACTCCCTACTGGTGGGCAGATGTCCACCAGGTAATCTACCCCCCTCCCCCAACCCAAGGGCAACTTCAGTAGGAGCTGATGAAGAAAGCACCCAGGCCACCTCTCTGTCAGGACTGCGTGTGGAGACAGTACAGACCCACCAGCACCTGCCGCTCGCCCCTTGTCCGCACTGTGGCTTCTGCCCACCGCAGAGGACAGTCGAGACAACAGGAGGGCTGCCCAGAGGGAGACAATTCTGACAACGACCTGGGGGGCGGGGCGCTCCAGAGTTTCTGGGAAGAGTGAAGTGAAAAACCGGAGGTGGTGCTAGCTCTCGATGAGATGGTAATGTCACCCATGGTGAAGCAGAGGCCCAAATACCAACTCAGCATGGACTCAATTCTGATTCATAATGACCTGACAGGGCAGGGCAGAACTGCCTCTGTGGGTTTCCGAGGCCGGCAATCTGTACGGGATCAGAAAGCCTCATCATTTTCCCTCAGAGCATCTGGTGGATTTGAACTGCTGACCATGAGTTTATCAGCCCCACTCCTAACCGCCCATGCCACCAGGGCTCTTGTCAACAATCAGAAGGGCCTTCCAGATAGTCATGGGAAACTGGATGAGGAAATTATAGCATTTTCCCAACAGCTCTGTGAAGCCCCTTCATATTTACCATTTTTAAAACAATGAACAAAATTCTATCCATGACATGAAAAGAGGCCCCCCTGCCCAGACCCCCAGCGGGGACAGCCATGCTTACCCTAGCCCCCTTCTTAGCCAGCAGACACACCAGCTTCATGTGGCCCGCAGCTGCCGCATAGCAGAGGGCAGTCATGCCGTTCTCAGACATTCCGTCCAGGAAGGCGCCAAATTCCAGGAGCAGAGTGACGACTTCCTCGTGACCAAGGTGAGACTGGACACACAGGATGGGGGCATTGTTTAACACTTCCGTCCGGTAGTTCACATTGGCTCCTCCCAAGATCAGGAGACGGCTCACCTGTGGGCCAAGACAACCCCAGCAAGATGATCTATGTTACTCAGGTAACTGTCGGTTCCCACAGCATGTCTGGGGGAGGGGAGGGTCAGTCTTCTCAGGGGTCCACTGAGCCAGTGTGACCCAGTGTGTCACAATCACCCCAGCTTAGGATTGGGAAGACGCTGCGCACCCGGCAGCCAGTGGCAGCACCAGGTCTGGGGTGGTGCCAGAGAATGGGCATTTGTAACAAGCTCCCGGGAGCACTGATGCTGCTTTGAAAACCACCTCTGAATCCAGCGAAGAGGCTCCTGGTCATTGAGTGGGAGAAGTCTTGCCTTCAACGCAAATACACATAAGACTCTTTAACGTTACCAGGAAGCCCCCCCTAAGCAGCCGCAGAGCAAGAACAAGTCCACGTGCCCCCGGGCGGTCAGCAGCACACCCTTCTCCAGGAGCATCTGCTGTTCCATGAGTGACCATCTCCACCACCCACGGGTGTCCGTCATCAAGGCGAGAGCTGTCGTTGTTTGTAACACTACAGACTTGAAAATAAAGGCCCGGGACCACGTCTACCAGGTTTTAGCTCTCATGACCACCCAGAGGGATGGCGAAGAGGAGGGAGGCCCTCTCAGGAAGGCCGCGCGCAGAGGCCGCTCTGAGGCCTCGAACACAAGGACCCTGGTGCAGACGGTGCAGGGCCGGTCGTGTTTCCTTCCGTTGTGCAGGGCTCCTGGAGGGCAGAACTGATGCCGTGGCACCTCACAACGTAACACCGCCACCCATCTTCCATCTTCAGCTTATTTAAAGTCAATTTTAAAATGACAGCCCTCCCCCCCAAAACAAACCAACCCTCCTCTAACACTACCAAGTGTCTGCTGCGCTTCTTTCAACTGTTTTCTTAACTGGTCCCAAACAGCTGTCCATCCCCCACAGCGGAGAGGTGACGACACCATGGCTGCCCAGAGGCTCGAGCCCCATGCGACCCAGCTCTCCCTGCACTGTGCCCGGCCCACCTGGCTCCACGGCCTCCACCCTGACCTGGACCGCCCTTCTCCCAGAGAAAAGCAGCCCCTCCCACAAGCCTGCCTCCACCCAGCCCCGAAGACCAACCTTCTCTCTCCATTTCCAAGCTAAGCCTTTGTCTGCCTTAACTTCTCAGGCAGAGAAGAGCCCCTCCGGGGACGGGGATGCCCAGATGTCAACTCCCACTGACAGTTCAAAACAGGCAGGTCTGGTTGGGGCCGGGCATTAAAATAACAAAAAAACAAAAAACAGGCAGGTCTGTCCACAGTGCTGAGGACCTCCCCGCCTGCCGACAAGCCCACCCAGTCATCTGCACCATCAGAGAGGGTCTTCATAGAACCAGACCCAGGCTGGGCCCTGTCCAGCCTCCACTGTCAGCCAGCGGGGGTGGATTAAAGGGAGAAGACACGTGGCCCAGGAAATGTGCTCCTGTCCCAGCACTGATGCTGCATGCACGGCCTCCGGCAAACCATCTAAGCCCTCCCTGGCCGGCCAGCTCTAGCCCCTACGGGGTTGGCAATGAAATCAACCAGGGAATAGGATTCCAAAGTTATTTTTTAAAACGGGACAATATATTTGGGGATGTGGAAAGCTGGTTCTCTGTTCGGAGCGCATGTGCGAACCCTGAGGCTCTATACCCAAACACACCCACCACCATGTGGTGTACACTAGACTCTGGCCAGGAGAAGGGCAGGAAGAGTTGTTGACTCCCAGGATGGCTCTCTCCCTCATGCCCCGCAATCCATTCCCTGGAGACCCAGGAGGCACTTGAGAGAGATGGGGGCGTAAGGAGGAAGGGAGAGACCAGCGCATCCACACGTCTCTTCACTAACAGACTGTGATTTTCAGAAAATTGCTCAACCCCTCTGTGCTTCAAGGTGCTTCCTAAAAAAAAAATGTCCCCTCTGGTTTTCTGCCCAACAGCTCTTCTTCAGTCACAGCGTTGGAAGGGTCACTTGGTCACCATCCTTGTTCAAGACAAGCCTAAAGCTGGAAGGCGTGTGCTTCATTAGCTGCAGCTGGTTTCTAAACATGTTTATCACCACCGATTCACACCTCCCGATCCCTGGGGAATACCTATCCTCTGCTGCTGCTGCTGTGAAGTATGTTTTCTGACTAACGAATGCCCTCCCCGTTTGTGACTCTTCTTGTCACGCATGGTCTGCACCCTGGCAGACCTGAAACCACCCGGGGAGCTGGCAAGGTTTCCAGTGGGCACCCAGAGGACTCTGGTTGGCAGCCACGGCTGTAAACATATCAGGTGATTGAAGCAGCCACAGCACATGGGCTTGCTCAGGGGCAGCGCACCCCAGCGGTGGGATCTGCGGTCAGCGACAAGTGCCCTAAGCCTCAGCACCCTCACCTGAGCTGACCGGGGAGTGAAGCCCGCTGTGCCACATAAACGGTGTTGCTTTGAAAAGACCACCATGAAAGTGTACACACACACACACCCCACCCCGCGTTCGGCCCAGGGCCAGTCGACAGGAGGAGGGACAAGAGCACAGACCTTGGGCCCTGCAAGGCACAGATGGCCGGCTCTGCCCATGGTGCCGGGTGACCCTGCTCCACATCCCCACGCAACCTGCCTGGTGCTGGTCACCAGCACCGACCTCGGACGTGGGGCGGGGGGTGAGGGGGTGTGGATTACCCAGGGCCTCAAGGCAGGCAGCTGGTCCCCACAACCACCTGTGCACCTGGGACACCCCCGGAGGCTCCCGAGGGAGGCAGCAGCACCACCTCAGCCACAGAGGAGGCCCAACACCAGTGAAAGCCACTCATCCTGAGCATGTGGCAAAGGCCAGACCTTTCCCCAGCCACCTTAACGCCCAGCTCAGCTTCCAACGACATGTGGCCTCTCCTCCTTACTCTCCAGTGTACGGCGGGCAGCGAGGCGCTCTGGCCACGGAGCTAAAGAAGCCACAGAGCAGTCCTGCACAACAGGCAGCAGCTCTGCCTCAGACAGACAGCAGGGAGTTAAAGGAAGATGTTTTTCCCCACACGGACATTTTCCGATCACCACCCCAGAAGTCTTTCTTTGACAGCCCTTGAAAGTGGCAGTACTATCCCCACACTGCTGGATTTGATGACCGCCCAGAGCAGGCAGGGGTGGGGCCCAGACACAGCTGCCCACTCAGAAAACAGCGACTTCTCTGTGCGTTTACGGAGGGGGGCTCATTTAACCACACTCACTGTGAAGTGTGGACCCCCCAGCGCTGGGAAGGTAGAGTGAAGTGTCAGCCAGACTTCTCATGCCCTACCCGCCTGCCTTCAGCCTGGGAGACGCAGCGCAGCACGGGCTGAATTCCCTGGGGCCTGAGCCCTGGGGAGTCCGTGGCTGGCAGCGAGTGGTCCTGGGAGATGGCATGAACAAACAACAGGCTGGACGGGTGCCCGGGGGCCCCGGGGGCCAGGACCCCAGCGGGTCAGCCAGGTGCGGGTGGCACAACCTGACCTGGTAAAAGGAGACCACGTTGTTAGAAATCACTGGCCTGCCACTAAAAGGAAGCGTCACCTACACCAAGTAATCATTCCTGAGCAAGTTAAGTCACTTTAATTTACCAACGTGGCAAACGGCAATCACTGCTCAAAATGACATCCATTCCTGTGCGACAACACTTAACACTCTCTAAAAAAAGGTCCCCTTAATTGCACGCATACTTTTCAATGACTGTAATTTGTTCAAGGCTCTGTGGAAACCTTTTCTTCTCCAAAGACAGAGGAAGCGGAAGGGTAATGGAAAGAAAGCCTTAAAACTCTACAGCCAAGTGGCTGAAATCGGGGGAGTGGGGCGGATGTCGGGGACACCACAGCATCAGAAAAGCAACAAGAGCAACAACAGCAGCAGCGTCGAGATGAAGAATCCTGAGAAGGTTCCAAGTACGGTGCAGGGGACTTTACTTCCCAGGAGGGCTGAACTCCTTACAGGACCACACGCTACCTTTTAACTTACGGTCCGAAAAAGCCCGTCTTCAATAGCAGGGAGACGCGTTCCATGGACGTTTCTCCACATCCCGAGAAAAGGGTAACTTCTGTGCCCAACATTCATTTAAGTCGTAGAAACAGACGTCGCCACGTTTCTCTCACTCCGTTCTCGCTTCTCGCCGTCACAGGTTTTTATTAAGCACGGACGGAGAAGCCCAGAGGCAGACTTGGGCTGAAACAAAGCTAAAGCGACGTGACTTCAGCAGCCTCAGGGCGACTTTCCAGAAAATCTGAGTGAAATGAAACTCGTAACTTCTTGGACTAACGTCCAAATGTAGATGGTTTCTGCCTTTCTATTAGAGGGGCTTCCGCCGGACGGTAAGAGTGCCCTGGATCAGTGCAGGACTTTGAAACGAATTCTACCAAGTACAAAAAGATAAAAACCTACCACCACTCCCAAAAAGGGGGGTGCCTTCGGGTACCCTGATCTGTAAACAATTTATAAAATAAAAAGGTTCACATATAAAACTCAAAAAACAAGCACCTAACTTAAAGATAAACAAACACATACATATATTTTAAAAACCAAAGTGAAATCTACTGTTATTACACCCGTTCCACTTCACGACGACCCCATCACAGCGCAGCGCTGTCCCCACGGGCCTCCTGGAGGCCGTCCTGCCACATCTGTCTCCTGTGCAGAGGCCGGTGCCCTTGAACCAGAGTTTTTGCTTAGTATTTGAGTGCTTACCCACGACACCACTAGGACTCCTAATATTTGTATTCAAACACACACACACACACACACACAGCGTGTAGGATTCATCAGACACTGCAACACTCACAAAGACAAGCCTGGCGCGTGAGATCACCCAAGTCAGTGAACACTTAGGGAGCGCAGAGGTGTCACGTGTGTAATTACAGTCTGTGCTGTGCCCAGGTGTCGGCCCTCGGAACCCTCGGCCTCTAAACCGGGCGTCCTCAGACTACGGCCCGCGCGTGGGCCACATGCGGGCCGCCGAGGACATTTATCCGGCCCGCCGGGTGTTTTTGCCCTGCTTCTTTTTTTACTTCAAAATAAGATATGTGCAGTGTGCATAAGAATTTGTTCATAGTTTTTTTAAACTACAGTCCGGCCCTCCAACCGGTCTGAGGGACAGTGACCTGGCCCCGTTTAAAAACTTTTGAGGACCCCGGCTCTAAAGCCTCAATCCCACACAGGGGCCACGCCAACCTGGAGGAGGGGGTCCCCTTACCCTTGCCAGACCCCGTCTGCTCCACCGGGCCGTCGTCTTCTCCGGCTGTCAACAAAGGCCCTGCACTAGGCGGCATGGACTCAGCCGGGCTTCCCGCGACCCAGTCTCTCAGGTTGCTCCTTTCCTAGCCCTGGGCCTCTACACCCAGAAGGCCAGAGGCCACCGAGAAGCAGGCAGCGCACCCGGCAAACCAGACACAGGAAGTGCTCTGCAAGGACAGACGCACAAAGGGATAGGCCCTGTAGGTCCCCAGGAAGTGCCTCCGCGGGTTACATCTCTTAGCGGGTGTCCACTCTCTACTGCCAGTGGACAAACGCAAGGCTAAGTGGAAGGCAGGTGCCCAGCACCCCTGTTCTTGACTGGCTGGCTTTTTTCCACCGGCCAGCCAAGCTCGGATGCCAAGCTCTGTGGCTTTTCCTGGAGGCCTGGCTTCTCTAAGCTTTAGAGGCTTGGCTTGCATTAAACGGGGAAGGACAATCGACCCTCAAAAGCTCAGCACAATACTGCGACATGCTCGTCACGGCCCAGTTCCACGAAGCTCTTAGCTCATGGGGCAAGCTCCCAAGACTCCTTCCATAATCACAAATACACGTGTGCGTGCTCGAAAGCCTTTCCCAGCATCCTCTCGGTGTGCTCATCCCTTTCTGTCGCTTGTCAATGTTCTGTTTTCTATGAGCCAGTAGGGGGTACCCCAACTAAAAACAAACCCCCATGCGCATTGTCCTCGAGGCAATTCCGTCTCACAGGGATCTATCCTATAGGGCAGGTAGCTCCTGTGGGCTTCCAGAGTTGTAATTCTTTTTATGGGAGTAGAAAGCCTCATCTTTCTCCCACAGAGCAGCTGGTGGTTTTGAACTGCTGACCTGTAGTTAGCAGACCAATGTGTAACCACCGCATCACCAGGGTAAACACATTAAAAAACACTTACCAGGGAGTCGAGGCCCAATGTCCGTCTGCTACCTTAATCCTTAACATATAAACATATGTACATAGACCCATATACCTATCATGATATATTAATATATTTACATAGGTGCATGCCTGTACTGATACCTCTATAAATGTCCTTTGACTCCTACTTCCTTCCTCTATTTCTTTAAGGTGATGCTCACTTTCCCAACATGATCACTGTAAACAAAACGTGCACATAAACAAATGTGAAGAAAGCTGATGGTGTCTGGCTACTAAGAGATATAGCATCTGGGGTCTTAAAGGCTTGAAGTTAAACAAGTGGCCATCTAGCAGGGAAGCAACAAAGCCCACATGGAAGAAGCACACCAGCCTGGGTGATCACTAGGTATAGACAGGATCAGGTATCAGGCATCAGAGGACCCCAAACAATCATATCGTTGAGAGACCCAAAGCCCATCTGTAGACAACTAGGCATGCCCTCACAGAAGGACCACAAGGAAGGGACAGTCAGTCAGGGAGTAGTATCGGCATTGGTGAAACAACATTCCTACAGCTCTTTAATGCTTCCCCCACCCCTGCCCACTATCATGACCCCAGTTCTACCTTTCAAATCCGACTAGACCAGAGCATGTACACTGGGACAGATAAGAGCTCTCGACACACGGAATCCAAGACAGATAACCCCCTCAGAACAATAACAGGAGTAGCAACACCATGAGGGTAAAGGTAAGGTGGGGGGAGAAAGGGGGAACCGATCACAATGATGGACATATAACACCCCCACCCCCTCACCCCCAGTGACGAACAACAGAAACATGGGTGAAGGGAGACAGCGGATGGTGTAAGATATGAAAATAATAATAATTTATCATTTATCAAGGGTTCATGAGGGTGGGAGAGGGAGGAATAAAATAAAATGAGGAGCTGATACCAAGAGTTCAAGTAGAAAGAAACTGTTTTGAAAAGGATGATGGCAACAGGCACAAAAGTATCTGAGACACTGGATGCATGGATTGTTATACGAGTCCCCAGTAAAATGATTAAAATAAAAACTCACTTTCCCCTGGAGCTGTCTCTGACCCTTGCTTCCTCACACTGGAGCATGTGCTCCCAAAGCAGCCGCCCGACTTCCCTGCTTTCCTGTCTGACCAGAAGCTACCCTTCTAGAGGCAAACTGGCAGAAGAGAGGCTCCTGGATACCCTCTCCTCCGGGCCCGTGCCAGGGGGCAGCAGGGGGGGGGCCTCACCTTCACGTTGGGAGTGTAGAGGTTCCTGAGCGAAGCGAGGGCGGCAGACAGCCCCTCTGTGCTGTAACCGATCCACAGGGCTTGGAGGTGGCTTGAGGAGATTCCCATCTTCTTGCTGAGGCCCTGGGAACAGCCAGACACACGTGCCTCAGGTCTCCTCTCCTTCCCCAAATACATCCTCAGTTGTGAAAGCGGACATGGTCACAGGGGTGCCCCACCCCAAGGACGCCTGGACCTGTGCGCCTGGTCAGGCTCTGCCCCAGGTGACAGCCTGCCCACAGAATGGAAGGGCACATGTGGGAAGCGTGTAGTTGAGGACTTACGATAAAGAATGCATGGAGAAATCCTGTAACTCAACAACAGGGCAGACGACACAATTTAAAAACAGGCCAAAGGATTGAGTGGACAAAGAAATGCAAATGGCCAATGAGCCCAAGGCCATTACACCGTGAAAGATGTGAAAAATCAAAACCATAGTGAGACCTAGCTTCACACCCACTGGGATGGCTACTGGTGAAAAATCCGGAACTACAGGAACTGCTGAGTGTGGAGAAATGCGAATCCTCACCCACTGCTGGCGGGAATGCAGACTATGGAGAACACGCGGAGATGCTTCAAACAGGAAACACGGAATCACCCTGTGACCCAGCGACTCCTCTGCTCAGTCCGTACCCAGCAGACCGCAAGGCAGGGTCTCGGACAGACAGCCGTGCACCCGTTTGTGGCACCATTCATCGTGGCCACCACACGGTGGACACGGCCCAAGTGTCCATCAAAAGACGAATGGGTTAATAAAATAATGTATATCTGAGAGCTTTCAAAGGGTTCGTGGGGAAAAAATAGCATGAAGAGATACTGAGATTTCCTCACACTCTTTGAATTCATCATAAATGGAACTCAGCCACTACGTGGACTGAAGCCCTGATGTGCGTCCAGTGTGGAGGAACCTGAAAACACGGCAGCACAAAGCCACAGATGCGCTGCGCCCCCACGCCAGTGAAATGACCTAGAGCGAGCGGGTGCGGACAGAGCGCTCGGGGTGGTCACCTGGGGAGGAGCGGACATGTGAAGTGTGTCCTCGTGCTAAGCAGCAACAATGTGTCGCTGGTCTGCCCATGTGGAGACGGCTCCATCGTCAAAGATTGTGTGTCATGCATCACAAGAAGGAAGAAAGCAAGCAAGTGTAGCCTGCAGGGTAAAAGGAACTTGAAAGATATCCGAAGGGGACGAGTTCAGCACCACCACTGGGCTCAGATGCACAGACGGGATGGGACAGAATAAGGAACGAATTGCCAGGGCCTGACTGACGGGAGGCAGGAAGGCCGTTCCTTTCAGGGTGCGGGGATCGGAGTCCCCGAGGTTTCTGGCTTCACAGCTTTCCAAGTTTTCCGACAGACGGACGCCGACGACGATAAAGACACCAGCCCCGGGATCAGCGGCGGGCGTCTCACCTTGAAAATGTGTGCCTTCAGGATGTGGTGGCCCAGCTCCACGGTCTGCTGGCGGTTCAGCTTGCCGTCCTGCCGAGAGAACAGGAAGGCCAGCAGGGCGTGCCCGTTCCTAAGATGAGACACACAGGGCTCGTGACCAGCGGGCTCTGGACTTCTGCTCTCCCCAGAGAGCCCCCGTGGTCCCCCTGGAAACCACTGGCTACCACCCACCGGGGCCCCAGGCCTGGTCCTTCCCGGTGAGCTGCCCAGAGGCTGGTCCCACCCTCCAGCCAGGGCTGTCTTCCCAACCTCGAGCAGATGCATTCTCAGCCTCTGTGGCTTTGTGGCCTGACCACAAAGACTACGTGACAGTCACACCAAGCTGAATGCTGAGGCTGGGCCTGACCGGGTGGCAGGCAAACAGCTTTCCAGGGCTTTCAGTTAAGCACAGTTCCCCACCGACTGTGGAGAAAACCACCCCACGCCCGTAACTCCCCTACAGCCTACCCACCCCTCTTCCTTCCCTCCTGGCTTCAGGGGCCCACGTGCCGCCTTCTAAGTCTACTGGTACCCAGAAGCACGTTCATTTTCTGAAAACATAAACTCACTGCCATCAAGTCCATGCTGATGCCAACTCATAGCAACCTTCCAGGGCAGGGTTTTCTGAGACTGTAACTCGCTATAGGAGTAGCTCAATCTTTCTCCCCTGGAGTGGTTGGCGGTTTCAAACTGGGGACCTCAGCGGTCACAGCCCAACCCGTAGCCATAGGGCACCAGGGCTCCTCTTAGTTTTCTAAAGCTTGTGTATATTAACTGTCTATGACCTGGCAGGCCCACACTCTAACTGAATCACCGAGAATTAGGGTTCAGAGGCCTGCTCAAGATCAAAGGACTGATAAATAAATGACTGAGGGGAGAGAGATTTGGACTCCGGTCTGCCCCATGTGCAAACTCGAGCCTTCACCAGAGTAACACGATTCCTTTGTTCCTAATCCATTTGCTCACTCGACATCCACCTTTGGACCATCCCCACAATGGCTGGTACTGGGAATCCCACGGGTCATGAGCCCAGGAGCTTCCCTTGAAGAGCTCTCGGGGCTGGAGGAGACCAGGACCTGGAACAGTGCTAATGGTGCCAAGCACAGCCAACGGAAACAGAGAGGGCAGGTAGCCCATTCACTCAACCCTGTCTTCCATGCCCCCTCATTTCCCCTTTCTGCGCTTCCACGATGACTTCCAGGTGTTTACCCATGCTCCACATTGTCCTAGTGACGTTTCCAACCATGCCCCGGGCTCTTGCTTGCTTAAAAAGCACAGAACCTCCCCTCACGCTCAACCCCAAACCTCTCACCTCTCTCCCTCTCCACCCCAGAATGCCGAGTCTCTCCTCATTCACTCCTCGTGGGCCAGCGGGAGGCATTCCCTACGGACCTAGAACCCTCCTCCCGCAGTGACAAACAGCTTGCCTCTGAACCCTCACGTTGTCACGGCTTGACAGCATTTCTAACCCTCACCGGCTTTCCCCACTGCGTCCTCCAAGCCCCAGAAGTCCCGCTCTCTTTTCCTCTAACTCAGCGGTTCTCAACCTGTGGGTCACAACCCCTTTGGGGTCGCCCGATACACAACAGTAGTAACATTATAGTTCGGAAGTAGCGACGGAAATAATTTTATGGTTGGGGGTCACCACCACACGAGGAGCGGTATTAAAGGGTCACTAAGGACACTCACTTCCACGTCCGTCCCACCACCGTCTCCCCCCATCAATGCCTCCAACTCTCTCTAAATCTCTCACGTGCTCTAGAACCACCTGCCACCATCCAAGGGGCCTTGGTGTGGCACGGTGGGTGACCAGCCACTCTGCAGGAGAAAGATGGGAGGTCTGTTCCCATAAGGATTTCCAACGTGACAGCAGTGGGGCTGCTGGGCTTTGGTCACTGCCCGCCGAGGGACAGCTGCTGCCCGTGCAAGCTCAGACTCTGACAACGTGAAGCCAGCCCCCTGCCTCCAAAACCCACCCCACCCCACCCGGCTTCCCGACTCCCTCTAAAGGCAAAACCACCGCCCGTTTCCAGGCTCGACGTCTCGGACTCTCCCTCAAGGCCAAGCAAGTGACACCTGTCCATCTCAGTCATCAAGGCCTGTCTCTTTTCTGTCCCCACTCCCTCGACCAGGCTCTCTCCCCCACTTTGGTCCCATGTGCCCACGCTTCAGTCACATGGGCACTCCACACCCGCGACGGTTCTCCGGAGATGGCGGCTCGAAGGCCACACTCCCCAGAGAATCCTTCTGAGAGCTCCTTCAGGCTGCTCCTCTGCTCCCACGGCAAGAGGTCCCCACGAGACTTGCTGCTGCCAGGCTATGGCCTGTGCCCTCTGACCCCAGGCCACAGACAGGGCCTCCTAGCTCGCTCCCGTCTACTGAAATCCTGCCCCTCCACTCCCCATGTCCACGTTGGGGTATCAGGAGGCAGTGCACGGCTGACTCGTGCTTGTGCCCCTCATTTCGGGACCTCCAGCTCCAGTCAGGATGGTCAAAAGGAAAGGAAGGGTTTAGGTGCTTGCTGGGTCCCTGACGATGAAGGCACAGGGGTAATTCAGACCTAGAGAGAGCAGCAACTGCTGAAGCAAAGAAGCCGGCCAAGGCCCGTGAGCTGCCTCCAGGGGCAGAGCCCTCAGTCACACCAGTATTGGACATCAGCATCTCTAACAATCTCTCAACCCCTCACCATATCTACTTCCAGACCACACACGTGGAGCCGTTTATACCACCCCACGCCTGAAGTACAAATAGAAGCTCACTGTGAATGAGGCGTCTGGGTTTAGAAATCCCATCATTCCCATCTGTTACTCTGAGGAGAAACCCAAATAAAAAATGAGACAAGCCGGACCTAATGACAGAGAGCCCCGTGCACCCCTAGACGCATCTGAGCCCTGCCTGTGGGATCTACATGCTTGCTCGTGAGATGGAGGACCAGGGGCAGGTGAGGAACAGAAGCCACGAAAAACGGCTGCTCCCACAGCTGGCATCCTACGCCCCACATCTGACTCCCTTCAGAAAAGGGATTGGATGGGGGTCTGGAAGGGCATGGTGAGCCAAAGCATCATCTGGCCCTGCCGAGCTGCTCTTCCAAAGGAACTAAGAACTTCTGAAATTCTGGCAGTCCAAGAAAGCTTTTGTACACAAGTGGAGAGGATGTGCCATCGCCAACCCTTGGCCAAGAAAGGGCAATGCAGGAAAACCACGTGGCAAAGCGGCATTACTCATCTGAGCTGCCTTTTCACAGGGGA
>NW_022103900.1:16328046-16337773 GCF_000313985.2 Echinops telfairi
GCGAGAGAGCGAGCACGAGCGCATGCCTTGCCTTTGCCAGCTCTTCTCCAATCCCCCCTCGGGTGCTCTGGGGACAGCTGACAGAGGGCGGCCTGGCATACCTGGGCTCACACAGGAAGGCTGTGTTTTCGCCATCTGCTCTCCACACCAGCCACTCCCTGAAGGACGGGTGGCAGAACATGCGGGTCCTGTCTCGCCGCTTGATGAGGAAGCAGGAGAGGGCCTCCATCCTCTGCTGGAAGTCCTCCCAGGTCTGCTCCCCCTGCACCTGGCCCGCGTTGATGGCCTGGAACAGCTGCTCGTCCGTCATGGGGTGCAGGGAGGCGAGGGCCACGTTGAGGATGGGCAGGGCTCTCTCGAAGGCGGCCTGGGTCATGAACTTCATGTTGCACTGCAGCAAGTACAGCTCAGACAGCGACACCGGCACAACCTTATAGCTGGCACTTTTAATGACCAGGTGTCCCCTCTGGAAGAGGTCCAAGGTGAGCTTCAGGTATAGGTAGGAGCCAAGGCTCCGCAGCACCAGGTGGCTGCTCACTTTGCCAATGAGCGCTGCGTCGGCCTTGCCGTTCAGGGAGATGTTACTGAGAATGTCTGGGCTGCTCTGGACCCGGTGCTGGACGTAGGCTTGCAGGTCATTGTGGATGTCTTTGTTGTCCAGGAAGTCATCTAAGGAAATCTTGATGAACGGCAGTGCACTTACAATTTCCTACAAAAACACCCAGAACCCACAGCATCAGTCCCACAGAGAACCCCCACCCCCAAGACAGGAGCAGCATTTCAAACCAGATTCACTAGTTTTCTTTCAAGGGGGATTTTTCGCGGATTACAGGGACTCATTGTTTTCTATTATAACATGTAATAGGATAAGTTGGAAGATAAAGAGCTCATGTGGACGAAACCCTGATAAGAGACGGAATCAGCACAGGCTTTCCTCAGTCCTCATCCAAGCACTCACAGTCGAGCTGGAGGGTCAATGGCTGCCTGTCAGTACCAGCTCCAAGCCAGCAAGACCCTGCCCTGCCTGTGATCAGTGCCCGTGACCCTTCCACTGAGTGGCTGGTGATATAAAATAAGGACCAACACAGCCGATGCCATACAGCTAAGAGCAGGGTCCAATGCGAAGAGACTGGGGACCCAGAATCTGAAACCAGCCCCAGGCTAATCCCAACTACAATCCTGCTGCCCTTTGGAACTTCCACTAGCATTTCCTTTAAAGCAAATCTTTAAACTGAATATAAGCTGCATGCCCATCACCCAACCCACTGTGATCAAGTTGACTGCAACTCATAGGGACCCTATGTAGGTTTCTCAAGGCCTTAAATCTTTAAGGGGGCAGATAGCTTTAACTTTGTCCTGAGGAGCAACTAGTGGGTTTGAACCATCAACCTTGAAGCTATCAGTTGAAGGCTTATCTAGCAGTGCCACCAGGCCTCCTAAGAAATATACCGAGGCACATGAACCATTAAGTGTGCAGCCACTGATCTTCACAAACGCACATACCTACATAACCAGCCATCAGAAACAAGTGGGCAGTTCTCCCAAATCCTTTGCGTCCCCTTCCATTTCCAGTCTCTACCTACTCTAAACCCCCAACAGCTGGTCTAAGTGTAGTTCTGTTTGTTTTCAAACCGCCATTATCCTTTCTGAAGTGTATGAGACACGCCCTCAGTTAATGCAACAACTGCGGGAAATAGGCCGAGTACAACTGCTCCCATTTTACAGATGATGACTGAGCTGCTTGAACGTAACGCAGCGATTACATAGAGCTCTGAAGCTCTTGTTCTAATGCTCTATCGGCTTTCATATTCTTCTTACTGTGTAAAAAAAAATTTACCTCGTGACGCATGAATAAAATAGCCATTAAAAATAAGCATCCTATTCACCTGAGCTCTAATGCTATTCTTAATGAGGGAGAAAAAAGATCCAATAGCTATTTTAAATGAGTAACATCACAAGAGGGTCAAAACTAAAATTCAATGTCTCCTTAATGGCTTTACTTAGAAGACCTGTTGGCATCGTACACTGCAATTAGGGCTGTTCACCACAAGGTCAGCGGTTCAAACCCACCAGGTGCTCCGGGGGAGAAAGACGAGGTTCTCTGCTCCTGTAAAGAGTTGCAAACCTCAGAAATTCAAAGGGGGCAGGCTCGGCGTCGTAATCCACACAATGGCAGTGAGTTGAATTGAGTTACATGCCTTTCCCAGAAAAGGCGAGGGGTAGAAGGAAGACGTCCGGTGGCTGATGTTAAGGCTCAAATGGCAGGGGACAGAGGTGGTGGGAGGTAGAGAGGTGGAAGAAAAGAATCACTCTCCACAGAGCTGCAAATGTTACCCCATGCTGCCACCAGGACGAAAACAGACCTTCTCTCGAATAGGCCTTGGCAGCTCTGCCTGGGTTCCTCCCCGGTCCCTGCATATTAAAAACAAAGTCCCTCCCTCTCTCTCTCTTTTTTGAAACCTGACTGGACATTTGATAATATTAAGTACTTAGTATGAATTCATTTTCTGTTGTGATGGTAGCATTTTGGTTAGGCTTAAAAGGGGTCCCCTTGAAAAAAAAGGGGGATCCTCTTTTAGAAAGACTTCACAATATTTATGAATAAAATAACATGAGATCTGAAATGTCCTTCAAAATTCAGCATGAAAGAAATTAGTGAAAATATTCAACTTGAATTGATCATTATTGAATCTGCATGATGACTATATGGGAGTTCATCATATTATACTCTCTACTTTTACATGCGTTTGAAATTGTCCATAATAAAAAGATTTTAAAATAAATTTAAAATAAAATAAAATAAAATAAAAATAAAGTCCCACTGCCAAGCCTGGACCCAGCTGCTGCTAGAAGAGCCGGACACTGCGGACCTTCCGACCCAGCTGCTGCTAGAAGAGCCGGACACTGCGGACCTTCCAGCCAGAGCTCACAAGCAGAGGGACTTAAGCTGATTTCGCCCCCGATCCTCGAATGACGGGGAGCTGACAGGAAATGATTCCATTGTAGAAGCTCGGGCGCTGTCCCGTGCTAACAGAAAACTCACCAGACATCCTGATGAATATGCGCTGGGGGGAGAAAGAGATCAGGCTTTCACCCGTATGGCGCTCTGTGGACCCATTTTTCAAGGACCTAATATAGGTTCCAATTGAGCAGCTAAATGGCTTACAACAGCTCAGGTTATTAGCATTTGTCACTGTAAAATGTGGGAAGGGAGGTTTAGGGAGAAACTTGAGGATTCTTCTGTTACCTGAAAATTTGCTCTTACAGTCACAATCAACTTCAACCAGGCAGGAAACTTTGAAATAATTTTGGAAATAAACGAAGACAGTGTATCTCCATAATCAGGCTTATGAAACTCCGCTTCGTTTAAGCCATCTATCAGAATAATGTACTCTTCTTCTGGAATTTTCTGCTCTGTAGGAGAAAATAATTTCTTCTTTCAATTAAGAAATTACACATTTCTATAAGATGACACCACATCGTGTATTTTAATGCACAACGTAAAGTGTCAGGCAAAACGAAAAAAGTTTACATATGGCAGAAGAAATGCTGTTCACAGAAGCACATTTTCTATTAAATTTATAATGAAAACTGGCGCACTGAGCCAAAAGAAAACCAATTCTCACAAACCAGTTCTCGGAAACATATTGCACTGCACACATTAGCAGAATCTAATGTGTGGATGCAGTAGTGTTACGGTTTCCCTCCCTACTGCCAGCCGAGTGAGCTCCAGGGAAGATCGCTCACTCGCACACAGACCAAAGCTGGACGGCACGCTGGGCACCCCCATGACAACTCCAGGTAGGGAGAAGCGAAGGCGGAAAGACTGCGTGCTGCAGCTCCCCCACTACGCTCTTCTCACAAGCCCCAGTCCCATCTTCTGCTTACTCATGCTAGCTTTCGGCCCAGGTGACTAAGAAGTGCTAACACATCTGCTTCCACCCCCTCCTCCTCTAACTGCCTTCTGGCAGGTAAACGGGACCAGAGATGAGACCGAGCAGGAGAGCAAGAGACAAGCAAACAGGGCCCAGAAGGTGAGCAGCGCGCCTTGTCTTATAGAACACGCAGGGCCCGTTCAAACGGAGAGAAGCCCCGAGAGCTGGCTTTAGGTTAAACTCAACAGGCTTTGAGCAGGGGCCTACAATATATATAGGGTAGCAATTTCTCCCAGCCAATCAATCTTTACTCATCATCTAAAACCAAGCGCACTGCCATCACGTCAATTCTGACTCACAGCCACCTGTAAGGACAGGGTAGAACTGCCCCTTTGGGTCTCAGAGGCGGTCAGTCTTCAAGGGAGCAGAAAGCCTCACGTCTCTCCCATGGGATGGCTGGTCGGTTCCAACTGCTCACCTGGTGGATGGTTAACAGCCTAACAAGTAAGTAACGACTATGTGCCACCAGGAGCGAAAAATACACAGGCAAGAGCCTTTCAGGGTGCCGTTCACTTAAAGAATCTACAGTGGCGCCCTAGCTCCCTGGGAATGCCCAGAGACACTGCAGAGAAGGAGCGCTGATTCACACACATCCTCTGTCTGGCCCCGCCCCTCACTTCTGCTCCAGCCCTAAACAGAACCTGTGGGGCATTCTGGGTGCTGCGAATGGGGAGGCTTTGGGGCTTCACGGAGGTACCGTGTCTCAGGGTGGTGAGCGGCTCCAGTACGCCCCTCTTGAAGGCTGCCACGGGGTCCTGCACACAGGACCGCAGGCTCAGCATGCTCTGCAGCGGGGGCTCCTTGATCAGCAGGTCTCGGTAGGCCCCCAGCTGATGGGACCGGCAGAGGAGGGCTGCGACGCTGTGCACAAACTCGGGCACCAGGCAGGTGTACGTGTTGTCCGCCTGGCAGTAGTGGTAGGCCACGACCTGGGAGGAAGCAGAGCTGTCAGCGCCGCCAGCCACCCTCTGCTCCGAAAGGAGATCACAAGATGGCTTGGACTCCACTCCCCAGGACTGGGTCACCACCACTGAAGTGACTCATCTCTGCCTGCATGCACCTGGTTGATGAAGGTGTAGCAGACCTTTAACGGCCAGCTCCCCACTCCCCTCCACAACCACCCACAATCGGTCTCGGTTGGAACCAGGGTCAGCAGAGGTTACTCTGTATGGAAGATCATTGAACGGAGTCCTTCATAAAACCTGCAGCCGAAGCTCGCTAAAAGCAATGCCAGGCAATCTCGGAGTTCTCGACATCAAAAAATGCCCCGGCTGCTCACCACCTGGCTGTCTTCAAAAATAGGAGCACCTCTGGGAGAAGCCCCTTTGCTGCTCCCCACACAGCAGATTAAAAAGCTGGTGGCTCTGAATCCCAGCTGTAAATTCACAGTGGGGGGTGGGCAGCCAGCTAGGTTCCAGCCCTCAGCCCCTTCACCACACCCATACTTCTTCAGGGGTCACTCATCGGATGCTCCGTGAAGGGCGGGGGGTGGCACTGTCTGGTGTATGACCATGAGAAATACCATTTTCCTGCTGTTAACAAGACGAAGCGCCTAGCCGACAGGTACCTTCCCAGTTACTGAGAGGAGGGGGAGTGTCCTGGCTGTCACATGGGCCAAGGACAGTGGCAGATAGGGAATGATCTCAGGAGCTCACTGCATATAGAACGGTAAGCTTGCCCCTTTCCCAAATGAGGGCAAGAGGAGGAAGATATAAAGATGAATAGGGTTTTCTTTGAAGTTGTCACACGACTCCGGCTTTAGGTTCGGCCCCTCCCCGACACTCGGAGGAGAGCTGTCTGCTCTTCCGTTCTCTCCTGGACAGAGACGAGCAGAAGTTCAGATGCATGAGCGAGCTTGCACCAACCACCTCATGGCTGCGTCCACAAGACCCAGGGCCACGGTCCAGCATGGTGCTCACAAAGCACACCTGGCAAGCTCACGAGTGAGTCACGAACTCACAACAGTGTATGGACACAGATGGTTGTGTAGCGAAGAGAGTTTAAAAATACATTAAAAAGAAAAAAGAAGGCAAAATACAAGAGTACATTCGTTAGGAAAGGGCTCCTTGGTGGTGATGGGGCTTAGGCCCCATCGCATCAGCTCCAAGCCACAGCGACCTGACGGACCACAGAAAGAAACGCTGCCCGGTGCAGCGCCATCCGCTCCACGGTGGCAAGGCTTGAGCCCGTTGGTGCAGCTACTGTGTCGCGCCATCTCCCCGCGTGGTTCATGCGCTTAACCGCTAGCTAACCAAGAGGCTGGCGTCTGGCAAGTCTACCCGAGGGCTGAGGACAGGCCTGGGGATTGTCTCCAGGACAACCAGTCATGGAAAACCGTGTGGAATATAGGTCTTTCTGCACTGGAAGCTGCCTCGAGTTAGCGCCCACGCCACCGCAAGGGCTTGGTAACACAACGGGCGTGCGTATCGTTTCAGAACGTCTGGCTTCTAATGAAGGAAGACACTGAGCGGAAGGGGACGTCAGAAGGACTTCCATGACCATGATTTTAGGAGGAGAAACTCAGCCACATCTCTTCTACAACATCGCAAGAAACCTCTGACTGAAGACATGGGGGCTCAAGAGGCCCAGGCAACAGCCTCGGGTGGGAGAAGTCTGGGTCAAGTTAAACGCTCCTAAACTTGGCGCTGTCACAGCACATCCAGAACACGTGCATTCACGTGGACGGGCCTGTGGCTGACGCCTGTGGCACCTATGGCTGCTCGGAGGAGCTCTTTCCACCCACTGTGGGAGGCAAATAGCATCTCCGTGGTTTTCACGAGCACCTTTCATTTGAAGGACGCTCACAATTTGACCAAATGCTGTACCTCTGTTTCCAGCAGCTGTTGTTCAGGGCGTTTTTTTTGTGTTTTGTTTTGTTTTGTTTTTAATTCTCACAAACCAAACTAGCACATGTCCATCTGTCTGTCTCGTTGGAAGGTCCCCCACCCCACCCCCATGCAGAAAGTAAATCCATGATAAAGTAAAAAAAACAAACAAAACCCCAAACCGAAAAAGTTGATCCCAATTTCCAGTGACCCCACAGAGGAAAACGGCTCCTCGGGTTTCCGAGGCTATAAATCCTTAAAGGGGCCTCCTCTCCCCCAACCTCCCGGTTACCTTTGAAGCCAGGTACTTCACCGAGTCTTCTCCTGGTCTCTGGGTTTCAGGAGAGCCAGCCCCGGACCCAGAGGGCGTCTTGGCAGGGTGGGTCCCGCTCGCCGGTGAGAGCAGTGGGGTGAAAGGAAGATCGTGGGGGGAATCTGCAGCTGTCGGGAAGAGAGACCAGCCTTAGCGTTTGACCACAGCAGAGGGAAGGGAGGGCCGGAGGGGAGTGGAATCTATGTATGTCTCCATCCGTCCCAGCAAGGATTTCAACCCAACATGAGCATAGATAGCAGAGACCTCGAAAGGTCCACGTGGGGACACCAGCCTCCTGCCCTCTCTGGACAGCCACCGCCCCCATATTCCTTTATTCAATACTTAAAAATAAATATTAATCATTGATTGCCTTTCTTGGTGGTTACTGAACAATGTGCACCGCAGGGCGTGCATCGATTTAATCTCCGCACGTGCACTCCAAAGACATCGAAGACTTGCCTCACGCTCCTCTTCCGAATCACTCTTCCCCCTTTCACCAACTTACTGGCCCTCACGCTTCCGCTACCCCTTCACGTGGCTGTTGTCGATCTGATCCCACGCAGACAGGTACGAACCCGTCTCTCCTCGGCCGCTGAAGCAGGGGAAAACGAAACCCACTGCCATCGAGCCCTGCCGATGCCGACTCAGAGGGCCCGGCAGGACGGGGTAGAACTGGCTGTGTGGGTTTCTGAGATTGTGACTCTCTACGGGAGTAGAAAGCCTCATCTTCCTCCCAAGGAGCCCCTGCTGGTTTTGAAACGCTGACCTTGTGGCTAGCAGCCGCTGCATCATCACTACCACAGTCACTCTTAAAGGAGATGTGGAGTTGAGCCGGCAGCCAGGGCAGGGAGCGAGGGTGAAGGGGGTGAGGCACTTGCTCGAGGCAGAAAATATTAAGGAAATCCTGAGTTGATTATACAATTCTGTTATTAAGACGGGTCATCTTTTAATGTCATATTTATTTTTAAAAAATCAAAATCCCTGCTCAAAAAGTTAAACACAGAATCATCATACAATCCAACCACTGCCCTCCTAGGTAGGCAAGGGGGACCCCAAAATGTGTTTGGGGAAAACATCCCATTTTTAAAAACCCAACCTTTCCAAGCCGTTTTCATATACTCCAAAGACTGGCGTATACCCCAAACGGATGCAGAAAGACACTTTGTGTACCAATGTTCACGACAGCGGCATTCACAATCGCCCTAAGGTGGAAACAACCCAAATGTCCACCACCTGAAGGCCGGGTAAGAGGTACACACCCAAACCTCATGCCGAGTGACTTGAAAGATCCCACTCACAGGCAGCATCTAGAGCAGGTGAAGGCAGACGCACGTTTACCAGTGGTTACGGCGGTGGGACAGGAGGCCACTGCGGAGGAAGCACCGAGCTCCGGCAAGAGCGATGAAGAGTTTGGAAACAGGTAGTGATGATGGTGGTTGCCCAAATGATGAGCATACTGTCACTGAATTATACTGGTAAACAAGGTTGACGTGGCAAATGTTTTCTATATATATTAGCTTAATTAAAAAACAAATCACTGCAGAAAAATCCCCGAGGAATAAAAATGTCCACATTTTAAATAAAGGCAGGCATGAGAAGGATGGGGCAGGGGGCAGGGTCAGAGCTATCGCAGACCAACATCTTCAGCCGGAAGCTCTTGACGTCTGAAAGACAAAGTTCTCCCAGTGCCAGGTTCTGGCTTTCGGATGAAGACCTGGAATCTTTATTTTTACTAGAATAATACTCCAGCTTCCTGGGAAATCTATAAAAGAAAAACTCTTCCAATAACGCCACCCCACCCCTCAGCAATCTATGTTCAGTTGGCCAAACTTCATTTCAGACCATCACCTCGAACGTGTGTATTCAAATCTGTGGCGTCGTGGAGCCAACAGAATTTTATTTGGGGCGTTTCTATTTAACACTCTATTAGGAGCGGTCCTCTGGTGCACCACGGTCTTCCTATCGCACCTGCTGGTGGCTACATAACAGTCCGTCCGATTGTAGTGCCAAGGAATTTACCGCACAGATCGGGGCAGTAGAAAGAGTAGGTTCAGTCCATAGTTCCAGGCATGAGTATGAACACTTTTATTTTTTTTAAACTTTTTATGGTGCACTGAGTGAAGGTTTACAGAGCAGATGGGTTTTCCATTCAACAATTTCTACACATTCTGTTTCATGTCCTTGACTGCAATCTCCACATCATCCTACTACTTCTCCCACTTCTTCCCCATTTCTTTCCTCCTGCTTTCCCAGACAGATACTTCTATTAAAATGAAAGCAGAAAACCTTGCAAGGATCACTTGCAATCATTCGCCATGTTCAAAGGCAGTCGGTTTTAATGGACTTAATGCATGAAATAGTCATCAAACATCGGCTACTCCATCTCCTAAGTTCGCCTCCATGCCTCTCTGATAAACTCGGCAGAGAACACACAAAGCATTCAGGGACAGGCTACTAAAGAGGTCTGCATGGGTTTCCGTTTGGCTTGCTCTACCAGGGTACCCAAACCCTTGGGGTTCTTGGGGACCCAAAGCTCACCAGGACACTTGACCGTATCTCACTGTCCCATCTCTGCCTCACCACTGTTCCCACTGCCCCTAGATGATAGCTAGATGTGTGTATGCTATAAAGATGTGATGCTCTCCCCACCCCCC
>NW_022103900.1:16338728-16346425 GCF_000313985.2 Echinops telfairi
TTTTTTCAAGAATATCATTATTTTACGCACACCTCCACCCAAAATCACCCTTGTTATGTCACATAGTGAGTACTTACACTCTAGTTTTTAAGAAAGCTAAGTACTCCCACTCAGGCTTTCTTCGTACTTTTTCTGGTAGGCCTTGACTGGTCTACCACATGGGCTCTGCAAGTGTCCTAAGAAAATGACTTTCTGGTCTTTGCTGTCTCCCCATCATCAGTACTCGGAGGCGTAGGCACTAAGGGTGGGACTACGTGATGCCAAAGGCCACCAGACAGCTCACTAGTTGGTCGGAAACTGTATCTAAGACCTGTTCCTCCCACTCCTGGGAACACATTCGCCTAGAGGCAGATGCACTGCCCCAGGGGGTGGAATGCGGCGTTGCTCGTGGGGAGAAGGCAGCTGAAGGCTGTGTGCTCTGGGTGGACTTGGGAGGTGGCCAGGAGGCCAGGGAGCCGAAATACAGCTGAGTCTATGTTGGTAACGGTGAATACTCATCTATTTGATTGCAAAATACCTGCTGCAGAATGATTCTTCAACACCCACAGTCAAGCAGTTAATCATGTTCAAGAAAGAATCCCCATGGGGAAGGGAGGGGGAAAGAGGAGCTGATACCAAGGGCTCAAATAGAAAGTACATATTCAGAAAATGATGATGGCGACATATGTACAAATATGCTTGATACAACTGATGTATGGTTTGTTCAAAGAGCCGTAAGAGCCCCCAATAAAATGATCTTTAAAAAATAAAATACGGAGTGGAAAATAATGCACACAAGTACATTTAAATGAGGATCAGTAAAAAAAAAAAGCGTTGCTTCAAAATCAGAACAACTTGTTAAATAAAGATAAAAAAATGTGAAGAAAAAAAAATCTCCAAACTGATAAAGATACCCCACAACACACCTTGCAGGAAAAACTGCTTAGCACACACACTTCACATAATTTAAAAAAAAAGCTAAAAAAAAGACAGGTGATGACAGACCTCCGTAGTTTGTGAATGAGCTTGTTACACCCAGGATCACAGAGGGTGCCAGGAAAAAAATACCTTTAGCTTCCTGCGGCCGGCCTCCTGCCGTACTGTGCCACGGTAACCGCATGGACGTTCGAAGCGGTGCATTTCGCTGTCCGTCCAAGTAGCTCAGATCTTCCAATTTGGTTGAGCTTGTCGCTGTAACATTAAACCGAAGTTCAGTGTCTTCAAAGTTGAGCTAATTTCATCCCCAAACAACTTCACGGTCTAAACGACTAGAGCCACTGGGGTCAGGCTTCCAACGAACGTCACTGAAAGGCGTGTGGGGCTCGCTTGCCCCGCTCACTCGCCCAGTGACACGGTGTATGGTAACTTTTTGTCAGGTGCACATATGTGTGCTTGATAGGTGTGTCTAAAGAGCAAGCTCACCACATTTACCTCTGACCCAATCGACAGTTTCAGCGTGCACAGACACCTGTACAAAGTATCAAGGCTGTAAGCACACACACTTCACTTTATAAATTGTGTTATAAAGTAACCAGCACAAAAGAATTACTGGCAAGTCTTGAAAGCAAATGTGCACATGGTTTTGCTTTTAAGCAACCCCCTTCCTATCTACATGTACAACTTGGGTCGCTGTGAGAGACATCTAAATAAGATTAACCTAATGCAGTTTTCAGATTAATGACTGAACATAAACCACTGACTTCGGACATAAGATTATCTTCCAGGATAACAAATAGACCCATAATTTGGGGACAAATGAGGAGGCTACAGAGTTGCATTCTGAAGTCTATGACTTACAAGGGCAAATAAAAACATCGTGGGACCAACTTGTGAGGGGACAGAAGTCAAGCTGGGCCACCTGCCTTGTGGACATATTCTGGCTACCTTATAGGCACCAATATCGCACCCAGCTAGCTGCCACCCAGCATCAGATGTCCAAAATCATCACCCACCCTGTTTCCCCTACTGTCAGGCTGCAGTACCCTTCCTCCTCCCACTGGGAATGCCCCCCTGCTGGGCTGGCTACATGGCAGGCTGGCAGTTTGAACTCCAGCCCAGTGGGTAAGTCCATTCAGCAACCTAACCCTCCAGTAGGACTGCTCCCCTCGTTACATTCTCGCAGGGACCAGCCAACACCTGCTCTACTCACCTTCCACGAGGGGCACCTGCACCCCGCCGGACAGGAGCAAACCTTTATGCTGCTTCAGGTGTATATCCTCAGTCCATTCACACACCACGCACACGCACATTTGGGCGAACCTCCACGCACGCAGTCTGCTACCTTGCAAACCTCTCCCCTCAAACACAATTCAGCTAAGTAATTCCATTCCAAAACCCACACAAAGGAAGGAAAGCTGTTTCTGCAGAGTGTGTTATGGAGTGGAACTGCTTCATAGTGGTCCTGGCTGTCATCTTTATGGAAGCAGCTGGCCCGGCCTTTCTTGCGCAGACCCTCCATGTTCAGCCTGGGACACCTGGGACACTGCTGAGAGGGTTGACGGGACCACACCCACCTCCCCAATCTCCTGCCTGACACTGTTTGGAACATGTTCCTAGGCTCCTTTCTGGCCTCACTGTCAGAGGTCAGGGTCTATCATGTCAGGGTCCAAGTGAGAAAAGGCAGCCGCAGCCATAAAACATCAGGCCATTCACTTCCAAGCGGGAGCTGCCATCTGAGCTGGATTGGCTCCCCTCTGTGGGTAGCGCTCAGGTTATCGCTGTGGACAATTCCAAAGATTAAGATTGTGAGACTCATCCATGTGGGTTTTGTTGCTTCTGAGCTAGATGGCCACTGGTTTACCTTCAAGCCTTTAAGACCCCAGATGCTTTATCTTTTGACAGCCAGACCATCAGCTTTCTTCACCACATTTGCTTATGCACATTTGTCTTCAGCGATCATATTGGGAAGGTGATCCCAATTCTGCCTTACAAATCTGGCTAGACCAGAGGATGTACACTAGTACAGATAGGAACTAGGAACACAGGGAGTCCAGGACAGATGATTCCTTCGGAACCAGTGGTGAGGGTGGCAATACCGGGAGGGTGGAGAGAACGTGAAAGAGAAAGGGGAAACCAATTACAAGGATCTACATATAACCTCCTCCCTGGGGGACGGACAACAGAAAAGTGGGTGAAGGGAGACACTGGACAGTGTAAGATACGACAAAATAATAATTTATAAATTATCAAGGGTAAGGTACATGAGGGAGTGAGGAGTGGGGAGGAAGGGGGAAAATGAGGAGTTGATACTATGAGCTCAAGTAGAAACCAAATGTTTTGAGGATGAGGGCAACACATGTACAAATGTGCTTGACATACAATGGATGGATGTATGGATTGTGTTAAGAGTTGTACGAGTCAATACAATGATTATTAAAAAAAAGATTGTGAGACTCGACAAGATGTCTGAATAAAGGATTACTAGAATAAGGGAGACAGAAAATGAAAGCCCCAGTCTCACCCGAGATGGTGAGACTTCGGCGGTCTCCGTTTCCAGATTTGCCGCCACGGCAGCCTTTGCGCCAAAGTAGGCAATGGCCCCTCAGTGCCTCCTCAGCGCCGCCGTCTGGAGGCCTGCCGCCACGGAAGGGTCCGTCACGCAGCAGAGCAGCAGGCCACCCATCCCCTCTACTTGATTTTGCAATCAGCAACGTGCCGGGAGCAACACACTTCAGCGGCTGAGCTCTGTGCCCTGGTGTCCCCCACTGACCCAGGACAGGTGACAGGGGCCACATTCAGCCTTGTAGCAGCTCCTCAGTCGTCACCAGGAGAAGACTCAGACTCACTGTCAGCACGGGACGACAATCCTAAAACACTATTTAGGGCCCAGGAAACTCAGAGACAAAGCTATAATGTCTCGCTGCAAGCAACCTACTGCTAACACCTCTACGACTGGTTCTACACTTCACACACACACACACACACACACACACACACATCTGGGTGTGCAACACATTTCAAGATGCTGCAGGGAAGTGGTCTGGGGTAGGGAGGTGGGGGGCTTCACCTCTACATGGAGCGAAGAGAAACAGCTGCTGAAACCATCGGTCGTAGATGGGCCCTTCTCTCAAAGGTAAAAATGCCAATAAAAGAAATGACCACTTGTCGATTACTACCAATTATCAAGAAAACTGGGGGCGGGGTACTAGAACTGATGGTGATTATGCAACTCCTTTTAAAAGCTATTTAACCAGGGAGGGGCGGGTGGGTGGGTGAAGGAAGAAAATGTTCTAAAGTTGACTGTGATAATGACTGTACAACTCTTGATAGTGTTGAACTATTGAATTGTGTGACATGTGGATGAAGTGTCAATAAAACTGTTTTAACAAGAAAGGACAGAAAACTGGATAACCACTGAGCTGTTCTGAGATTCACTGACAGAGTTTCAAAAGGAGGGAAAGTAGCTGAAATGAGTAGACCAAATCTCCCATCCTCTAAAGTACCTACGATAGAATTTTAAAGGATTCTCACGCCATCTTTTTTTTTTTTTCAAGTTAAAGGGGGCCCATGCTCTTCACTTGGGTGGGAGGCGCAATCACAACCCAGTAGCAGCATTACAAATGAACGCCATGCTGGCCGACACCTTGGCAAAGAACGTCTGGACAGTGGCCTCACCTGCAAAAGGAAGCGACGTGCTCTGGCGAAAACGGTTCCCTGCACCAGACTTGACGGCCTGTGCACCGAGACACCAGAGCCCTTGGGTACAGGCTCAATGGCAGGTAAGACTGATGGCCTGGGATTTCACTGCTCCCCCCACCCCCACCAAAGGCTGAGTCCCCACAGGGGAGCTGTGACTGGAGGCCTCTGCCCCTACACGTCAAAACACCTTTCCCACCAAATGGTAACTTATTTCAGTTAACATACAGACACTCCTAAGAGATTCCAGTATGAGGTCCTTTCTATATGACACTCCTAAGAGATTCCAGTATGAGGTCCTTTCTATATGCCTTGGATCCACGTGCCTCCCTTCTAACCATGAGCACTGCTTACTGGGCTCTCTTCATAACACCCTGCCTTCTACTTGCTAGACAACAACTGCTGCGTCTGTAGGTCACCCCCTGGTAGCCGAGATGCAGATTTGAGGTAGGTGGGTCTCAGCAACAAAGGCTCTGCCAGACACAAAGCTCACCGACTGTCAAGCCAGGCC
This sequence comes from Echinops telfairi, assembly GCF_000313985.2. Taxonomy (NCBI): domain Eukaryota; kingdom Metazoa; phylum Chordata; class Mammalia; order Afrosoricida; family Tenrecidae; genus Echinops; species Echinops telfairi. The sequence continues at coordinate 16,343,854 of NW_022103900.1, forward strand.
CTTGCCTTGATGTTTCCTTCCAAAATTATGCTTTACGTTTACTAAGTGATGCAACACAGAAGCAACAGGCAAACTCGTAGGCCAGGAAGTGCCAGGCAGGTAAAGCTGCCCCCCGCCCCCACACCCTTCCCCAGGAGGCCTAGCCCACTGGTATGTGTCCAAGGTAATGAATGAGCCCAGCAGAAACCAGCAAGCCCTGTTCTAGCACTGCTGCCGCCTCCTGGAGAACCTCAGCTCACACCCACTGTCACTCCACGTGCCCGGAGACCAACCACATCAAAGACCACCAGGCAGAAAACAGAACCCTGAAAGGGGTGCTTTTAGCACTGGGAGGACGCAGGCATCCACGCTTGCATGAACATGTTTCCCAATTTTCAAAGTTGACTACAAGTTCGCCAGGGGCTGAAGCTCTCAGTTCTGGGCAATTGCAGCGAGCAGGCCTGGAAAGGAGGTAAGCAGCTCCCAGGTTCTGTTCAAGGGGCCAGCGGTGGGCGGGCTCAGAGCTTTATGGAGGCGGGGCATCGTCACTCGCTAGACATAATGCTCCTCAGCGCTTCTCTCTGGCAGATGCTCCAAATACCTCCTCTGGAGCCAAGCCATCGACTTCCTTTGAAAGGGAATTAGTCGAGCCTCGGAGCTTTTCCATTAGGGCTATTTCTTTACCAGCCACCTCAGAGTGACGCTGTATAAAAAAGCACCCAGGAACAACCAGAATGGCCCGGCATCCCGAGAGAGCAGGGCAAATGACAGCAAAGCCCTTTGATGTAGGAGAGGTATCCAGGCCATGCAACTCTTGGCAGAAGAGAAAGTGTAAGCTCGGCCTTGGTAACGAAGGAGGACCCCAACATGTTCCCCTTCTGAATTCAACCTGAGGGCACCAGGCACCCCTGCTCAGAGGCAGCGTCCTTTCCCTGCACCCCCCAAGCTCATCTCCTTGCTTCTTGGGACCACCCCTGACCCTGACGGGTCCACAGTCCCGGGGCGAGCGGGCCCGTGTCTCCTCCTCCTCCTCCTCCTCGCTCGGTTCCAGCGCCCCAGCTCGCTAAGCCTGTCTGTCCAGCCCAGTCATTTCCTCATCAGCCACGGTCTCCCTCCAGCTGTTGACAGTTTCAGCTGAGTTCCATTACAGCTAAATTATATAGAACTCGACTTTGCTTCTGTGTGATGGGACTCAATTACACAAAAATGACTTTGAAGGCTGGATCAGAAACTCGCAGAGCTAATATGAGCAATCATTCTCCTTAACAATCCCGGGGCCAGGACAGGTGGGGGGCGGGGAGGTTGTGCTTTCTCCCCTCAGACACAAAGAGCCGCGGGGTCCAAGTCACGGGCTGACAAAATTCCAGCACATTCCGTGCTGCCTGGGCACACTCACCGATGGATAATGCCAAGGCCGAGCACAGGTTAAGCGTCAGACCCAGGAGCCCAAGCCGGGCTGTGCCTGGGTTAGATTCCCCATCGACTACACCCCGAGAAGACCCTGAACATGGGAGTCCTCAGAGCCAGTGAGATCACCGGCTGGGGAGAGGGGAGTCCTTACCTGCAACCGAGTTGGGCCGTGGCATTATTAGCGAGCTGGAGCTCTGAGAATAGGGCACTGGACCATCTCCAACTGAGGCTTCCGCTTTAGGCAGCAAGCTCTCCGCTGACCCAGTGTTCTCCTCTTCTGCCACCGGGGAGCAATTGTCTGCCCTGCGGTCATGCAGCACTCCCTTCTGAACCCCCAGCCTCAGGCTTCCGTCTTTACTCCATTCCAGACTGGAGCCACTTCGGTCATCGTTCTCTGATGAGCTTGTGATGGTGGCTGAAAGGAGAGACCAAAATACAGTGTGGGTGGCCAGGCGGTGCTTAGCGCTCGGCTGTCAAGGGTTACAACTGTGCATACTCCCTCCACCCCCACGGTGATCAATGGAAAGTTTTCTGGTCCACAAAGATTTTTATCTAAGTATGTTTCATATGGTGTATTTTGGTCAATTATAAGAATGTTGCTTATCAGGGGAAAATAAACAGCTAAATCCCTCTACAGGGAAGGGAAAAACCAAAACCAAAAACCAAACTGGTAAGATAATGAAAAAGTTGTCCCAAAGTCTCTGGGAGTTAACAGTAAATCTATGTAATTTGGAGATCATCGATCCTCTTTTTGCCCAAGAAATGTTCACACAGAAGAGGTCTTATCTAGTTAAATTCCTTCGGACCAGTAAATATCCGTTTCAAACTAACAACACTCGTTTACAGGGGATGTGGGTGGGGGCTGATGTCAGATAAGACAATGGTAAATTCATTTTAAAAGTGAAGAAAATCTATAGCAAAAAGTGCCCTCCGGAAGTCAAGCAGAAGACTGGATCCTTAGATTTAAACCTTAGAACATCTGTTCCAGGTGGCCCAGAGACGAGCTTAGTTCCCTAAGTCACAGAAAGCAGCGGCTCCATGCGACTAGCACATGGGGAAGTACAGCGTGGGCTGAAAACTCAACCGCCAAGAAACAAGGCCAGCCTCCAGGCCGAGGGATGGCAACTCCTTGCTCCTAAGTTGGGAAAAATGCCGGAGAGGATAACGGAGGACAGATGCAATC
>NW_022103900.1:16347449-16348364 GCF_000313985.2 Echinops telfairi
TCATTCTCAAAACATTTATTTTCCACTTAAGCCCCTGGCATCAGGTCCTCATTTTCCCCCTCCCTCCCCACTGCCCCCTCCCTCATGAGCCCTTGATAATTTATAAATTATTATTTTGTCATATGTGGATCCTTGTCATCGGTTCTAGCTAACATTTCTTGAAGGTTCACTATATGCCAGGCGCCAAGCTAAGTTGCTTAACAAAAACACTCTCATTTATTGAGATGATTGCTGATGAAGGGTAATTAATTATTCATGGAAACCTCGTTAATAAGTGGTGAGCATCAAACAATGGCAGTCTGGTCACACAGACTGGGCCATGGGCCTTGATTTTGAATACAAGCCCAGTGCTTGGAGAGTCCACAATGCTTTTCCCAGAGACACAGGAAACTGGTGAAGCTCCCAGACTACCCCAATGATAAACCGAAGAGGTGGGGGTGACCCATTTGGTTTTATAGTTGTGGTTTATTTAGGGGCACATGCTCATAAACAATAAACAAAGTCAATGTGACTTTTCCTCCTCGTCTCTCCCCCCTTCATCTCTCCCAGATTCAGCATACCCGCTGCGAGAGGAAGGGAGCCCCGGGGTCCGTTCCCACTCCGTGCACCTCATGTGTGTGACCGCCTCTCACCCTGTGTGAAGCCTGCAGGGTGCTACGATGCTGAGCAGGTTTCAGACTAAGGCAGAAGCCAAGAAAGGCCTGGCCATCTATTTCCAAAAGCAGTCAAGGAAATGGAAATCCTTTGGGTCACATGTGGCAGCGAGGGTGGTGGACCAGGTGGCGTTTTGTTCAGTCCCATGCAGTCACCATGAGCCGGGGATGGGTCAGAGACCAACTTGAGAGCAGCTCCCAGCAGCAGCAAGAGACAAAAGACACACACACACACACACACACACACACACACACACACACA
>NW_022103900.1:16348563-16362790 GCF_000313985.2 Echinops telfairi
ACACACACACACACACACACACACACACACACACACACACACAGAGAAATGCGACCCACCATGGTCGACCCTCAGGTGCAAGTGACAGCACCAAAGGCCTCGGTCCTCCCAGGAGCACTGAGGAGAGCAGCGGCAGCCTGGGCAGGGCTGGAGGGTTGCAGGAGGGCACCTCTCACTGTCTAACAGCAAGTGCCAAGGCTTGCCGAATGGGAAGTGGCACGGGAGCAAGGGAAACAGGTGGGAGGGAAGGCTGCCAACACCAGGCACAGTGCTGGGGAGGGGAGTCCCAGGTGAGGCAGCCATGTTCCAAAGGGCCAGTGCGTCTAGGAAGGGCATGCCTTCTGAAGTGCACCTGTGGGAGGTGTCCACCGTCCACCTACCAGGGCTCTGAGAAAGGGCAGGCAAGCAGCTCTGCCCACCCGCAGAAGATGCCCCACTGAGATCTCGCCACTTCACAACTCTCCAATACCAGCCCAGCCCACAGGGCTTGAAGCTAAGCCAGGGCGCTTTAAACCAGGCTCAGCTCCCATCGAGCCCTGAAGCTGAGCCAACGGGCCGACAAAGGCCTGAATCAGGTTCCCCAGGACAATGGAGGATCACATCAAGTAGGGACAGCTCGACCGTCTGTCCCAGGAAAAGGAAAACAGGTCCTTGCCCCAAACAATGCACGACTCAAAACCATGCAGTTTTCTTCCAAGCCCATAGAAATTGGAAGCTCCCAGACACCGTTAGGTACAAGGGATCGTACATATGTGTGTGTAAAACACACATACACACACAGAGCAAAATCTTAACTATCCTGACTTTTAAAAAAAACTCTCTAAAAACTAAACACGGATGGCTTCACTTAGCCATGGGGCATTTTCAGGTGACTGGATCATTTTTGGAGTCCCCAAATTCTGAGCATCACTCCTCTAGCCAGAGTAGCTCCCGCCTTCTGTCAGTTACAGCTTGCCATCATCCCAAGCAGGTCTCAGTCTCTTCAGCATGGAAGCTTCCTGCAGCACACAGGGCGTATCCGACTGGGAGCGGAGGCCGCACCACCCGGCTCAGCAGGAAGCCAGGTCCCCATGCTCACTGATTCACGTGCGACTTGTCATGTCATTTAAACCTTCCTTTGACCCAGGTACAGTGTCGGATCTGCCTCTGCAGTGCTGGCATACTGGACCAAACTTGCTGGCACAGAAATGCAAGACCTCCAGAGCACTTTCTCAATATATCGGGGCACCTATGTGGCTGCCACACCCATGAGACCAGGCGAAGGGCAAGAATCGCTGGCCCCACTTTACAGATCGGGAAATGGACTCGGGGGAAACAGTGCTGATGGCGATCTGTGTGTCTGTCTCCCACGCGCTCTCTTCAACATCAGTTCTTCTGAAGGCACGTGCCAATATGCTTCCAATACTCGCTTTTTCCTAGCATAGCATGGCAATACGTAGAGTGGTTCTGGACTTTCACTGGCTCACAAACTTAGGGCTAAAAAACACTATGTGTGACGCGTGCCTTGTGAAAACAGCAGTCGCCGCAGGTGTCTGAAGTTTTGCTATGGAAGGCTCTGCGATAACCCTTCTCCTTCCAGACTGCTCTTCACTTTCTCGTTTGGCTTTTGAAGGACCTGTCTAGTGGCAGTGATGCGCTGGGCTGCTAGCCACAAGGTCAGCAGTGCAAACCCACCAGCCGCTCCAGGAGACACACACGGGTGGTTCTGGCTCCTGTAGAGTTCCAGGCAGGGAAACCGACAGGCGCAGTCCCACCTTGTCCCATAGGGTTACTATGGTCAAAATGGACTCCACGCACTGAGTTTAGCTTTTCGTTTTTTTCCTGTTCTTTATAAAAATGAGAACGATGGGGCTTTCTACTCCTGCAAGGATTTGACCGTCTTGAAAAGCCACAGGGGCACTCTGCCTTGAGCTCTCGGGTTGCTGTGAGTGCCATCAACTCGATGGCTGTCAGTTTAGTTTTCAGTCTGTGATCTAAAACGGCCCACAGACAAAGCAGACGCAGCGCCTCCTAGGATGGGGCCCTAGCGGATTCAAATGTGCGGCGATGGGGAGAGGCCATGATGCAGAGGCTACAGGGAGGATTCATCCAGCCAACAGACAAGAGCATAGCGCCAGGGTCCAATGGATCCAAGTCAAATACGTTTAAAAGAACATCAAATACGAGGGACCTCCACAAAGTTCGTAGATAAACAGAACGATAAGGTAATGGCATTTTGGCGTCCCCTCGTATAAGCCACGTAGAACAGAATTCTCTCTCTCAGCTGAACAAACAAGAAATGCAAAGTTCACAGCAGTCCAGTTCAAACCCTAGCTTCCGCTCTTCCGAGGACCCACCAGGAGGTTTGACTCTCCAGGACCGGAGCCCAGAAGTGCATTTCGCCTTCATTCTGCTAAGGAGCCCTGGGCTGGAGTGGTTATACATCGGGTTGCTAAATGCAAGGTCAAAGCCGCCAGCCACTCCTCGGGAGAGAGTGGGGCTTTCTACCCCCGTGAAGAGTCTCAGACTCAGAGACGTCTCCCTACGGGTCGGGCCACCCTGCCCTACACTTGATCTTAGCCAAAAGGCCGAGAAGCAACTCCACCCTGTCCTAGAGAGTCACTATGAGTCGGGATGGATTAGAACGGATTCGCGTCTGCCACGATCACTTCAAGTATGTGAGCGCGCTTCTCTTGCCACGGATAGAAAACACGAGTACAATGCTCTGCATATTGACAAGCAAAACGAGCAAACCTCCCCATCAGAATAGCAGAGTGGAACCGGTACCTAATTGAGACACACACACGTCTGGGAAGCCTGCTCAGAGGGGACACTCTCGGAACAGCGACAGAGGACACCAGTCCCTCCCTGCAACTCACACTGAGAAAGAAGTCTAGGGTCCTAAAGGCCTATTTGAATGTCAGATGCTGAAAGAGGGAAGAGGGCTATGCATAAATAAACAGTTATAGATGAAAAGCAGCAAAAGTGAAAGTGGCTCGTGTGGGTAGTACACTAGTGTTTACCAGACACAAGGACTCTGTCCTACCCCTCACTGCATCTCAGCTGAGCCACCACATCAGCCCTTTGAGCATGAAAACCTATTAGAAAAATCAGAGCCTGTATCCTAAATACATGTGTTTGTAAGCTATGCACATGCACATGCACAACTCATTATAATACAAAGCATGAACACATACACACGCACACGTTTTTCCCACTTCATTGCCATCAAGTTGTGTCTGACTCATAGTGAACCGCTGTAGGGTTTCCAAGGTTGCTAAATCTCTAGGAGGCCAGATAGCCTCCTCTTTCTCCAGCAGAGTAAGGGGTGGATTCGAACTGCTGGCCTTGTGGTACCAGTCCAACACATACCCCACTACACCACCAGGGCTCCAAAGCATGCAATTTTTAAGGATGAGTAAAACGGAAACCAGGATCTTCTTTAAGCAATCTACGGACTGTCTTCAATTCTCCATTCCTGAAACAAGGGCTCTTTCTCTATAGAATAACTTGTTGTGCCCTGGGCCGTGGAGAAAACGCCATGTCAGGGCACCTTTCAAATGCCTCACCGATTAAGAGCCTCAAGGAGGATCCTTGTGCATCTCAAGGGGAGAAAATGGTTTTCAACCTCCAGATCAATTTTTATGGTTACCCGGCGGAGAGGATGAAATTCAGGCTCTACATCCACAAGTTCAAGACACAACCAGGAAAGCAATACAGGGCTGCTGCTGAGCATGGGAGGCAGGAAGAAGTGACGGAGAGAGAAAATGCAGCCGCTCTAGCGACTGCCCGTGTCCTGAGTGAGTGCAGACCACCCACAGCCGAAGAAGGGGAAGTCTGCTGCAGATGAGAAAACCCGCAGGAGGGAGGGGTGTACAAACATCAAGGTGAAAAGACCAGGAGGCAGTGTGACCCTGCCCCCTTCACCTGCTGGAAGGTGGGTGCGCTCCTGTCCTCTGCACGGCCCCCTCACAGGGACCCGTGCCAACACGCCAAAAGAGGGATTCCCGAGCAACGAAGGCCAAGCAAGGAGGGCACACACAAGCCGGGCCTCTCTGTCTGCCCCGCTCCCAGCTCTGTGCCTGCCCCGGCAAACCGAAAGTCCCAGAGATGCCAGAGCCCGGGGCTCACCGGAGACACAGCCTTGACCGGCCTCAGCCGAACTAGCCAGGGCAGGGTTTCCAGGAAGGAGGCACAGGGAGGAGGGCAGCTCGAGTTACCTCCGGAGCCAGCCGGCCTTCTCCCTTCTCCTTCTGGAACTGCGCATGAAACGCAGCTCAGTTTTGATTTTCTGGTCGGTCTTGTCTAACGTGCCTCGTGCCTGGCTTCCCCTTCTGCCTTCAAACAGGGAGTCCTGTGCTGTGGATTGTGGCAGACAGGTCTCTGCACCCCATCTCCCTGCTCACCGGGGTTGCGCAAGGTGCGCTCTGCTGCGACACGCAGAGAGGCCAGGGACCCAAGCCATGCTTTCATGCATTCATCAGGCCCTTTGATTTCGGAAACACCTGAAGGAGTCTCTAGGGGCAGGGCGGTGGGGAGGACCCGCCTCGTTCAGCCACGCTGCCCAAACTCGGCCTGACCTAGCAGGCGCAGCCTTCAGAGAACCGCCTTTGGACTCAGACATGAAGTTCTAGAGCCCTACCAGGAGTTTGCCATGGCCTGTGCCCAGAACGCACAGGCACCGGAGCTTTGGTCCTACCCCAGCGACACCAAGGGGCTCCTCTGTTGTTGCTGCGGGGTGCCCTCACTTCATCCCCATGTGACAGTCAATCCCAAACACTGCCACGGAGTCGCTTCCAGCTCTCAGTGACCCCACAGGTGGAACCATCCCTGTGGGTCCCAAGACCGTAACTCTACGGGAGAAGAAAGCACTGTCTTCCTCCTGTGGAGCGGCCGGTGGTTTCAAACGTGTGACCTTGGGGTTAGCACAGCATGAGGGCTCCTATGTGAGAGCACAACTGCCTATGGCCTCTCACCTTTATGGAAGCAGACTGCCAGGGCTTTCTCCCGCTGAGCTGCTGGGCAGAACTGCAAACCCAACGGACCAACTACGCCCCTTCTGGCAGGATTAGCTTCAAACCAGTCCATTCCAGTCTAGCTCCCGACTGGGAATGTTCATTTCCATTCCAGGCATATGGAATCAGTACCTACATGTTAACAGGAGTATGTTAAGAATCACCGGAGGGCCTTGTTAATCTGTAGATTCTGATCCCACATATCTGGGATAGAGAAGAAAATTCTCAGCAGGACCTCACACTGGAATGAACCGGTTTGAAGCCCTGCCTCCCACATACACCTGCCGTCAAGAGGCACCAGTCACAGCCCTGCATTAAACACTCTTCGGCAACTGAACATTTATCCAGACTCTCCGCAGAAGAGGTCACCATTCTTCATGTCAGAGTTGGAAGCAGACACCGTGTCTTACTGTCACTCGGTTACCTGGCCAGGGTGTGCGTGTGGTACATTAGAGGTGCCTATACAGAAAGGCTCGTTACATCAACAGACCGGCCTGCAGACGCCCACCATGGACGGAAGGACGAAGGGCCGTGGGAGCTCTGCCAACTCAAATCATCAGGAGGATTCCCAACACCGCGCCACCTTCCCCAGTCTGTTACGGAATTCTACATGTAAAGAAAAAACTTCCTCCTTTACCCAAGAGAGGAAAAGCGCTTCTGTAATTAAGGATGATTTTAAAAATTGCAGCCAATGTCGCAAAATGAATACTAATACAGATTTGAAACACTCTAAATAGTTATTACCAAATCAACTCTGAAAGCGTTTTCATGTGGAGGCGCCTGGCGATCCAGGTACAAGCAGGCGGTGGGAGCAAGAAGGCAAGGTGTGGGTGTGGGTGTGTGGGTGTGTGTGTGTGTTCAGCCAGTTGAAAAGGAAACAAATGAAACTAAACACACACAACCGAGCCAGCCTCTCGTGCTTCTGCACCCAGCCATCTCGCAGGGACCGGGCATGGTCCCCGAGCACACAGCATCGTCTCCAGCTACCTGTGGAATCACTTTCAGGTGACAGCCTTCGCTCGGGGTCAGGGAGAGTGTCCAGGGGAGAGAAGAGGAAGCCCATGGCCACGTGTTCTTCTGTCCCAAGCAACTGGGAAGAAACACGAAGATCACCAACCTCCAGCAAGCCAGCACCCAGGGTCCGGTGTCTCGCTGTGGGCCACTTCCGCTCGGGAGCAGCACTTCTGTGGAGGCGGCCCGCTGTCAACACAGATACCTGCTTCCCAGCTCCCCAGGAAGCCAAGCGCCAGCCAAAGGCAGCTGAAGGGCCTGGGAGTTCGTGGCATGCTTAATAAAAATTCTCAACACTGAGTCATCCTCAGAGCGGCCTGGTGGAATGTGGTGGTTTGTGAGTCCTCGCTCAGGTGCTGGGGAGCCAGTGGGGGCAGTGGCACACCTGTGGTGTGGCAGGGCCACCACCCCTGCTGCCATGCAGACTTCTCCTTCATGGAGCTGGCCGCTTACCACCCCAGCAGCCCGGTTCTCTAGTAGAGACAGACTGGGGCACGGAGACTACACACTTCAGCACCCTGGAAAGAGGGGCGTGGCTGGCTTCGGACGGGGCCCTTCCCTTTAGACAGAGTTGCCCTCACTTCTGCCTCCTCCTTGGCACCCGCAACATTCACGAACAGGAAGCCCCCACCCACCCCAATCTTGACAGGAAAGCAGGTCTTTGTTCCTCCTCATTCGTTCCCCACCCTCTTGTTTCCTAAGCATAGAAAGGGCCCTGTCTTTCCCGTTTTTAGTTAATGCGCGTGTGTGGTGGGTGGGTGTGTCTCAAGCTCACGGCTAGGATGTCCGTTCCAACTCACAGTGACCCTATAGGACAGGGGAAGACCTGCCTGAGCGGGTTTCCAAGATGTTAACTCTTTCCGGGGATAGAAAGCCTCATTTTTTTCTCCCACAGAGCGGCTGGTGGTTTCGAATTGCTGCCCTTGCAGTTCCCAGTCCAACTACTACGTCACCAAAGCGTCTGTGTGTGTGTGTGTGTGTGTGAGTACACACACACAGGAGTCCTGGTGACACAATGGTTAAATTCTCAGTTGCCACCAAAGGTTGGAGGTTTGAAGCCACAGCTGCTCTGGGGAAGACAGGCGTACCAGTCTGCTTCCATGCAGACAGCCTTGGAAGGCCTGGGGAGTCGGCCAGTCTGTCCTACAAGTTGGTCACTGGGAGTCAGGATGGGCTGGAAAGCAGCTGGCTTGGTTCTGTGTTTACAGAAGTGGTGATTTACCAGTGAAATACTTGCCTGCTAACTGAATGGTCAGTGGTTTGAATCCACCCCACGCTGAGTGAGAAGAGCCTGGCAGTCTGTTCCCGTAGAGTTTACAGCCTAAGAAACCCTATGGGGTGTCTGTCCCATAGACTTGATGTGAGTCAGAATTTGTCCGACCACCCAGAACAACTATAACATAGGTATATGTTCATCTATGTGTAAATATCTACTCCTGCATGACTAGGAACAAAAATCTAACAATATGCATAACTAAGGAAGAGCCACAAGCCCCTCTTTTCAGGGAGGGCCTTTTCTGGGCAGACTGCTTGCACTGACATTTTCACACAGACGCAGGCCACACTGCCATGGGTAACAGTTGGAACCAAGTGATATTCAAAGAAATGTCGGTAAGAGACATGCTCCCCCTCAGGCACAGAGTAGGCACCTTTGAAAGCTTATTTCTTTATAAAGTGCTTCTCGTTTCAAAGCAAGATCACTGAAAAGCTACTTTGTGGTGATTGCATACAGCGGGGTTTCACATTTACCAAGTTTTCATACTGCAAATCTGAAAACCAGACACGCCACTCTAGCTGCGAAGTAATGCCAGCGATTTCAGTATCTGGAGAGTGAGGGGCTTGAGGGGGTGAAAAAGGATATGCAGAGTAATTCAGTTAATCCCGTCCTGTTTGGACTGTATTTCTACACGAGAGTTCTTAGACTTCTGAAGGCATTTACGTTGGAAAAACGTGAACCTTAAGAAATAAGAGGCAGTGGGGCTCGCCTTTGCCTTACACCAGAAATTCAGACCGGGGTGAAGGAAGGGTCCGGTCAACCCCGGCGTCACAGAGACAGGCTGGAAGAGGACCAAGCGAGTCTTCCTTGGCATCCTTCATTTCATAATGAAGAAATCACAGAATTGTGCAGAAAACGCACAGCTCCAATAACACACGCGTGCACCAGTATTCCTCCAGTGAATGTATTCCTGGGGCGCAATGAGCCAACACCAATACCCTGCTGTTACCTAGAGCACCCCACCCCCTTCCCAGCGGGGTCACTCTGTGGTGGGCGACCCTCCAGGTCGAGACAAATGCATGCTGCGTGTCCACCATGACAGACACATGCAGAATAGTGCCATGGCCCTGAGCGCTACCTATTTATCCCTCCTCCCCCGACAATCATGCTTCTCACAGCCACGAGCTTGTCCTTTCCCCTACAACGCAGAGCCTGAAAGCTAACTCTCTCCACCTACAGAAAGACAAACCCGTGGAAGAAGTCTGGGCACCCCGTGCCAGCCTGAGAGGTCTGCCCGGACATGTAGGGACGCGGCTTCTCTTCCCTCTGTCTGCCGACCAATCCCATTCAGATCAGCAGCACGCCGAAAGCAGCCTCGGGAGCAAGGGAGGCTCGGGAGATGTTCAAGATGGGCAAGTGCTGTTGGACTTTCCCTACATCACTCACCAATTCTGCCAGCGATGGGCACAGAGCACTGGGCTGCTAACCGCAAGACCAGCAGTTCGAAACCACCAGCTGCGCTGTGGGAGAGAGATGAGGCGCTCTTCTTGGTAAACACTTGAACAACCTCGGCGAGCCCCGGGCGCAGTTCCACCTGTCCGATCGGGTTGCGCTGACCCAGAAATGACTCGATGGCAGTGAGCATCATGGACACAGAACACTGTGCTAAATGTGGGTGTCCAGTGTTCCCTGAAACTGGCAATACACACCCGCGAGGTGCTCCTTACACACACCCCCCCCCGATTAAACGGTTGGCAGATTCTCAATATCTTATCATTTGAAACATGGATCCAACCCGGGGTTTTCTACAAGCAACTCTCTAAAGCTGGAAGCCAGGGTCCCCCGCACGCAAGGGTCCCAGGAACAGAAGGCACCCGGTGCTCTTCGGAAATGCTAAACACTTAAGATGCCTAAAGGTGGCCATTCCCAGGATGTCCCTTCTAAAAACAGACAAATTCTTCCAGGAAGAGAAAGCACCTCCCGCCTCCCAGCTGAGTCACGGCTGCACGCTCCTTCAGAGACGGGGAGCCTGCATGGCGGGGCGGAGTTCAAGGCCTCGCGTCCCCTCCTCTGACCCCACCACTCCTGCCTCTTCAAAGAGCTGTGGTTGCCATCCACCTGGAGAGGAAATAATTTGCTTCTTTGCCTTCTCCTCCCTACCACGCCTCCACGTATCCTTTGGCCACCTGCCCTGAATTCTACAGGTCAGGAAGGAGAGAAAGAGAAATGTTGTTGCCAGCAGGGAGCTTCCCTCTGATCCACTGCGGTGGACTCCCTTTCCGGAGAACAGCCAGCGCAGCAGCCTGAGCCCAGATCCCTGGAAGCTGGGCGTCTTCTCCCAAGAAGAGAGAGAGTCACTACCCATGTCCTCACTCCCCTCCCCCCACCTTAATTGTCACCAACTCTCATCCTCAGTCGAGGGAACCTTTCGGCTGGAGCCAATGGCAGCGTGGCAGCCCCAGTGGTATGGAATGGGCCACAGGGACTCCAAGACAGACCTTAGATTTAGCATGACAGTAAAGGATTAGCCAGTGGAATGGGAATCCTACATGGAAATGTCAGCAACCTACTAAATGCTTCTTCCTTCAATGCAACAATTCCCTCTCTTCAACTCCTCATTCCTGACACTGTGGGAAGAACCAGGGAGCTGGGTGAAACAATATAAACGAGATCCCTGTCTATGTACACACAATGTTACATAATGAAAAGACAGTACACTGAAGAAAAACATGAGGTGTTATTGAAACAAAGATTCTTATCGCACAGCGACCTACAGAGCTGCCCTCCCGGGTTTCTGAGATGCTAATTCTGTATGAGAATAGAAAGTCTTACTTCCCTCCTGGTGCATTGGAGCTGCAGACCTGACAGCAGAGCATTTACTAGGGGGGCTCTCACCAGTCTGAGATTGGGTGGGGCTATGTTCACAACCCACCAGCCATCTATGTGCTGGTTGTGTCCCGGCAAGTTGCATGTTGCTGTGATGCTGGAAGCTACCACCACTGGCATTTCAAATACCAGCAGGTTCACTCATTGTGGACAGGTTTCATCAGCGCTTCCAGACTCATAGACAGATCCGATAAGCTTCTTCTGAAAATCAGCCCATGAAAACGCATGGACCACAACGCAAAGCTGTCCAGGGTCCTGCTGGAAAATGAACCTCGCAGGTTGGAAGGCCCTCAAAATATACAGTGGCCCTAACACAGGACTCAAGCCTGCCCACAATAATCACGTGGATGGTGTGGGCGGGCAGGGCTCTCCTGTCTTAGATGTGGTCACCCCAAGTCGGAGTGGATATGACAACAAGTAACACAACCCGTTCTAACTCAGGTACTAATTAAGAGCCCCAATTTTCCCAGAGCTCCAACTCTGACGGTACAAAAAGCTCAACCAGCCCCTTAGCTCTCCCTTGTTTAGAACACTTTGGAAATTGTAGCACTGGGGAGAGACAGCCAGCCAGAGGGGGGCATGGCAGAATGAATGAATAAGAGTGGTTTTGTTACTGAGCGAGTGTGTAACTCTCCAAACAAGGATCTGAGATGGTTATAGTCAGAGGCTTAGAATGCCAATCTTATGCCAGAATATACAATAAAAAGTCTGTTAAAAAAAAAAAAAAAGGTGTAACACCAGCCAACTCCTAGAAGGAACGTCAACTGTTGGAGGAAACCAAATCTCAAGAAAGCTAAGGATGCCACGGAAGAACGTCATCAGGCTACCCCAGCATTAATAACACGAATGTCATTAATCGCGGTCAGCTCAGAGAGAGCCAACGTGTGAGAACAGAAGTAATGCCGGGGAAAGAAAGTGAATTGCCCCAGACTAAGTAGCAGAAGCAGGGTAAGTTCCGCACAGGGAATCGGCAGAAGAAGCTCAGTGGGAGGACCTGCTGGGGAGCGAAAGGCTTTGAACCGCTACAAAAATGCAGCCCATTCTAGGATGGTGCCACAGACCTACGACAGGGAAGCGCTTGGCTTTGAGCGAGCTGGGGAGCAGAGGACAGCAGTGGGACCCACAGAGGGGTGAGCACCAGCCGACTGCTGGCCAACAGGCGATTTGGGCGGAGGCCACACTCTGAATGGGCCAAGAGCAGCAGGGCACACCTCTCTGGGGGTCCATCCATCTGGAGTCTAACTTCCTGTCCCCCAACCGGTAGCTGTCAGCCTCTGGGCGGATGGAGCTCCTACAGAAGGTTCCTCACAGTCAGGGAGGCGGGTCACCTAAGTGGATGCTGTTCCCCCCATCACGACAGGGTCGCTGGGGCTCTGAAACCATCCCATCTCTTCCTGAAACGGAGGCAGTCTGTCCGTGCTTCCCCTGCACACCAGCGGAGATAGAATCAGACCCCACAGGGCAAGGAATGAAGAACAGAAGGCAGCACCGTGCCCCAACTGAAAACAAAACGGCAGAAACCTGGTGCCAGGGCTCTGCGCCCCTGGTGGGCAGACAGAGCAGCACACAGAATCTCACCTGAGAGGGCGTGCTTGCTGGTGAGCAGACTGGCCACCGCACTGTGTTCGCGAGAGACAAAGTGGAAAAGCCAGATCGGAACCTTTCAAACCCCGAGTAGATGAGGAAAGGAGCTCTGACCGAGAGGAGAGGAAATGGGTCAATGTAACTAAGGGCTGAAGGTGCTGCCCACCGAAGTGTTTCTAACAGAAAGCTGGGGAGGCAACGAGAGAAAGTTCCCAGAAAACTGATAAAGCGAACCCCTTTGCAGAGCCCAATGCCCCCACAACAGCCACCGAGAGAGAAACAACAGCCCCTCCAAATGAATTATAGCCAAGAGAATAAAGGTGCATCTGTCATTGACCAAGCCATGGAGAAAATAGAAGAACGAAGAACGCTGTTACGGTTTGAAACATCTCTCTCCAAGTGTGTGTCAACTTGGCTAGGCTGTGAAGATTCTCAGTATTCTGTAATTATCTTCCATTTTGGGAGCTCATGCAATTATCCTCTGTGTTGCAAATTCTAACCTCTGTCATACTAGTGAGGCAGGATTAGTGGTAGCTATATTAATAAAGGCAGGGCACAAACTACCAGATTAGTAGATTAGTTTGTGTCCTGAGTCAACTTCTTTGGAGATAGGAAAGATATTAAATCAGTGGAGAGGTCTAGGGGGCTGGTCCCAGCCCCAAATACTAAGTGGATGCCTGCCCCTCCCCCAAGAAGAATTTATTTCAAAGGATGCCACTGAATCTGCAGCTTCGGGAGAAGGGTATATCTGACCAGAGCACACAGGAGCAGATGACGGGGGAGGAGGAGAGACTGGAGCACATCCCGGCCCACCAGGCCTTGAGGACAATGACCCCAAATAGAGCAGCCAGTCCACAGAGAGGACCACATGGCCAGCCCCACTATGAGACGTGATGCCCCTCACTGACCCATGGCCCTGCGGGGGACAACACCAGTGACACAGTGTGGGAATTGCACCTGATCTGACCCCGCCACACTGAGGCAAAGCACTGGGGGAGTGCAGCGGAACAGCAGGGAAGAGGAGTAGCAAGATCCCCAGGGAGTGATGAGGGTGGGCATTGGAGACAGGGCATGGTGCCCCAACAGGCTAGACTGGAAAACACAAGCTTTTCTTTCTTGGTATATTAAAAAAAAAAAAAGAAAGAAAGAAAAGATATTAAACAAGGGAGCAGAGATCACAAAGAAAAAAGGGAAAGGTCGGCATTCTTTGCACCAACATCCCTACACCGAGAAGCTCCTAGACCCAGGATCAGACTGGTGTCTACACACCCGGTGCTCACCATGAGCACTGCACCCACAGATGTTGAATGGCGACATGGACCTGCCCCCAGAACAAACAAAGACAAAGCCTCCCCTCCCTTCGGGTTGGTGCCCTGAACTGGGACTTCTAGTCTCCTAGACTGCTAGAGAAAACCCACCCACTTGTGATCTATCTATGACTCTGGCATATAATAACCAAGACAAATATACATCCTCATCAAGCATACTTAAAGAAGAAAAACAAAGAGCTATTAAAAACAAGGCCAAGATTACACTGAAGGTCTTTCAAAGGGAGAGAGAGAGCTTGCAGCCGAAAGGAACAATAGCTGAAATGCGAAACACCACAGAAGAACTTTCCAACAGATGTAATCAGGCAGCAGAAAGAATCAGCACATGAGAAGGCAGGAAGCTGACATTACAGCTGCTGAAGAACCAGAAGGGAGACCCAAGAAAGCCGAGCACAGTTTAAGATCACAGCCACACAAATCTAAACCGCCCGATATCAGAATAACGAGACCCAGAACAATAAGAAGAATTTGATCTCCTCTTCTGACCTATTTTAAATTTGATCTAGCCTTTAATACAGAAAAGATTTCTTTTGATTGAGTTTTCTTTTTGACTGAAGCTTTTGTTTTAGTTTGGTATTGTCATTTGTTTGCATGCATTTCTGTGTGTGAAATCCAGGGCAGGTAAAGCTACAAAGTGACTGCATTAAAGGTTTCTTGAGGGTGTGGCAGGGGAAGTCGGGGTCAAATGGGGAGCTAATAACAATGAGTACAAGAAAGAAGATGATATTCTAAAATTGATGTGGTGATATTAACAACTGTTTAATATGATTGAACTATTGAATTATATGATGTGAATATGCCAATAAGTTAAAAAAATTGAAAAATGATTTATATTTTCTTTTTGTTGGGGGCTCTTACAACTCTTATTACAATCCATACATCAATTATATCAATCACATTTGTGCATATGTTGCCGTCCTCATTTTCAAAGCATTTTCTTTCTACTTGAGCCCTTTATATCAGCTTCTCGAGCTTTATATTTTCAATCTGGCCTGAGATTCATGTTTAGAGATTTAATTTCTTTGTGAATTATCCTGCAATGCAGCAGGGGGAAAAGGTTGGGCAAGGTAAAGGGATTGTATGCAATCTGATGTGGAAGTAATGTTTAGAAAATACGCTATAACCCACATGCAAAGTCCCTACGTGATCTAATTACAATTGTCGATAAAAGGGGGGAGTGGTATGTTACGGACTAGAGTTATCCATTT
>NW_022103900.1:16363656-16365481 GCF_000313985.2 Echinops telfairi
CTCTCTCATATATCTATATCTATATAGATATGAGTATCTCTGGATTTGTTTCTCTAGTCATCCCGGCTTAACACACTCATGAAAAGACTCTACCCCAAAATGAAAAGATAAACTACTGAGAGCAGCTTTAGAAACACACACACAAACATACACACACACACACACACAAAATAACCAATATGAACATAAAACTTTGACAAGGTAACAACAAAAACGTAACCCATCATAAAATGAGCAAAGAACTTGACTAGGCATTTCACCAAATGGCCACCAAACACATTAGAAGAAGCTCAGTATCATCAGCCATCAGAGATGCAAGCCAAAACTGTAAGAAAATACCGTTTCACTGGCAATCGTGACTAAGATTAAAAAACAGAGAGAGAAAAAAAGTAATACATGTTGGTGAAAATGAAGAGAAATTCGAATCCCTTTGTATTGCTGGTGGAATACAAAATAGTACAACCACTGCGGAAAACAGGTGGTGTTCCCTCAAAAAACTAAAACTAGAATTATCATGTGGCCCAGCAATTCCAGCCTTGGGTATATAACCTAAAGACTTGAAAAAGAGACCAGACTCACACATCAGTGTTCTTTGCCGTACTAGTCACAATGGGGAGACGATGGAAACGACCTGCATGTCCATCAACAAATCAATGAACCCCACGTGTTGCACAGCCTCACTGGAGAACTACTCAGCCAGCAGGCGCAATGACGTCTCCACGCCTGGGACAGCATGGAAGGCGCGTGAAGATAAACAAAGCAAACAAGGACATTTTGTACGACCTCATTTTTATAAAAAGACAAAATTATCGAGGCCGAACTGTATGACGAATTCCTAGGGTGGTCAGGGAAAGGAAGGTTACAGAGTAATGGGAAGAGAGCACACTGATTAAGGGTTGTACACCTTAAAAAGTTGTACACCTGTAAAAAGTTGAATTGGCAATGGCTTCATGATAAATTTAGAAACACATACACACACACACAACACACACAGAGATTAGCTGCTGAGGTTGCTTAGGAACAACTAAACACCACCAGGGATTGGGTTCCTTGGTCTTGCCGTTTAGAGCCATGGTTTCATGGGACATGGTTCGTGTTTCCGTTCTACCATCTGGTTCTTTATGCAGTTTTAAAGGCATGCACGTGGCCATCCCAGGGAAACAACTGGTATCGATTCCCCTGGAGCAACAAAGGGAGGAGTTCGGAACAGGAAGAGGCTATGGAATGTGAAGCTAACTGCTCCATGAACAATTCATTGCCTCCTCTGCCAGGGACCAGAAGGACTCGATGGTGCCTGCTTAGCAGTACTGAGCACTCTGATCACAGAACCTGTACAGAAACCCTCACCCAAGTGGGACCACTCACGAAAAGAATGTCAAATTTCCCTGGACTGCAGAATTTCTGAGGCCTTGAAGGGTAGATGAAGCCTTGCAAAGACGGACTTCCCTGACGTAATCTTTAAACCCTAAAGTCACCTCAAACCAAACAACAGTTTAGCTTAACCAGTAGGACGTCCGCCTTGGGCATTATGCTCCGTCAGGAACTCTCTGTGTGATCACTGGACAGCAGCAACTCCAAAGACCCGACAGTAAGATTCTGGAGCAGTGGGTTAATGCCGAGGAGGAATGACGCCGAAGAGGAGGAGGACTATGGCTACAATGGCGCCACGTCACGAAATCACACTGTAAAAACTATTGTGTATTTTGCTGGGGCTGTTCGCAACAACAACAAATGAAATTTAAGGGGGGAAAAAACTAACTGGGGGAAACCTTTCACCCACTATTTTATGTACAGTGTACAAAATAGTTTAATATATAAAGAAAAA
>NW_022103900.1:16366925-16370398 GCF_000313985.2 Echinops telfairi
GATGTACAAATGCGCTTTACACAATTGATGTGTGTATGGATTGGGATAACAGTTGTATGAGCCCCTAATAAAATGTTTAAAAAAAAAGTAGTAAAAAAAAAAAAAGATTTACCATCTCAGAACCCTTTTATAGGGTTGTTATGAATCAGAATTAACATAAAAAAAAAAAGGAACTCAAATGCTATTCCACTGAGATGTTAAGTGGGGTCAGTCCATAACCAAACTTAAAATAGCCGTCAAAGACACAGGGTAGCTCAGCAAAACAGACAGCTCAGTACAGACCCGCTACTGAGACCGCTGAGAACAGGGAAGGACTCAGAGCAGCGTAGTAGCTATTCCTGTGTTCTCTGAATGAAACGGGCCAAGCTGGAGAAATACCGAGGCCTGGGTCCACCCTCAGAAATGGGGACAGTCTACTAGGAATGGGATCTAGGGTACAGGGGCTCTTAACACACCCTCGAGACAGCTCTAATACACAGCTGGGTTGGTGACCAAATCTTTACCCAGACAGAGAACAGTGTGCAGAAAAGTCCATAATCTACTGACCTCATGGTATCTGGCTGGCTAGTCAGTGTAGTAATCAGGACTAGAACTCTTGTCTCTTTGCCACCTCACCTATAGTGTGAGTGAGGGTCTGTGAGACACGGGAGGGCCGCGTAGGAATTCTAAGGCCTCAAGGCCATGGTTAGATTTCATTATAAGAAACACCAAAAATCAAAGGTCTGAACCGTTGTGGGGAAAATAACCCCGAGATCGAGTGGAGACTCCGGAAAATGCACTCTTGCATTTCCCTGCTGTATGCCCCAGTGGGACACTAGCCCCCAGCAAATGGAACAAGACAAGTTAGGGAGGTTTTTCTAAGGACACTGGGCAACTCTAATCAGGAAAAGATTTTACCCAGGAAGCATGGACTTGCGAAAGAAGCATCAAGGGATTTAAAAGCTGTTACGCTGCACACGGAGCCGGGGCCGTCCTCAAAATGCAGAGAGGAGGGCAGGCACGACCTTCACAGGCCGCTCGACAAACCCTGTTAGAGAAGTGCCTGTCTAATGCTCCAGGCTGCTGTGCACCGCGACATTCCATTACTGAGCAGTGTGCTGCTTACCTATAATTCCACTGTCCTTGCTTTCCAGGGTGGAACTAGGGCTGCTAACGGTCTCACAGGGACTTTTGCTGGCTGCCGTCTTGCTGACACAGCTATTCAAGGTCGAGCAGGGGCTATCGGTGCTGGGAGATGCGGTGCTGCTTGTGAGGGTGGAGCAAGGGCTGATGCCTTGGCTAGGAGCCGTGCACTGCAAGACGAATGGAACGAGGAGTTAGCGCGGCGTCCACACATTCCTTCTGCTTCCGACGTCCTCGGAAACGACGAACCCCAAACAAAGGGAATCTGGGAGGGTGCCTTTCGTATCCAGGGAGCTTCCATGGAAGGGCACACGGCCTTCCAAATTTCCCAAGCAAAAAATACCTTTATCCTTCCCACACCCGCCCTCCACCTCCTCCCTCGGTGATTTCTTTTTTCCCTCTCCCCCTTTTGGGCTGGAAGGGAAGCCTTGAAGAATTTAGTGGGAATGCCCACTTATACAGAACTGGCAAAACGGGCAGACTTCCTCTCATTTAAAGTCGGCCAAAGGCAAACGGGTGGTTTGACTTCTGCACGGGAAACCTGGGAACTGTTTGGTAACGTGTCAGGGCCGTCGAGGCAAACCCTGAAGACGGATGGGCTCAGCGGTCAGGAGGAGAACGGGGCAGCGGCAGCAGTGGCCACCTCCATCGCAGTCAACGCAGGGCACCCTCGCAGAGCTCTGCCTCCCGGGGACAGATGTGCCAGGCCCGCACTGCTATTCAAATGCACACACCTGTGATGGGGCAGTGGCCCAGCACGGCTGGCCCCTTAACGATGAGCCATTTGGTCCTTCCCTGCCTCACCTCGAATAAATCTTTCCTCACCCAGCTGACCCTCCCAAATTTCAACTTACAAAAAAAGCACAGCCAATCACATACCCAGGCAGCCAGATGAAAAGAATGGTACTTTAACGATAAAGGGGCATCATTCCTACGGAATTCTTTCCGCCCCTTTCATTGAGCTAGCCACCATTCTCTGGGGACTGATGAGGCAGTGACAAGGTTAACTTGGGGATTTAAGTTCTGCCTTTGGCTTCCCCCCAACTCCCCCAGCGCAAGATCTTACCCAGAAACAAACTGTGGAAATGCACATCAACCCCCACCCCCACCCCCCAGAATTCATTTGACCCCAACAAGGACTCTCCGCACCCAGGCAGGGGCAGCAGAGGGTTAGCACTGTATTCACCCGTGGGGCAGGCATGAACAGCTGGCTGCCTCTCCCTCCGACATTACCATGGTTTCATTTTTTTCTTCAATGGTTATGTGTGTGGCACTCGGGATCCCTTCGCCCAGTAAAAATCCCAGCCTTGTCAACAGTTCTTGAGCTGCCGGGGAACAGCTCGGTTCATTATCAGCCTTTGCTTCTGGAACAAAGAGAGAAAACAATGAAGGTGTCCCTCGGGGGATCTCAGGGTCGCATCTGGACGAGGTGGCACCACAGCTGCTTGTCTGGTGCTTTTGAGTTGTTTTGCACCAAATGCACAAAGTTTGACAGCGCTGCCTGTCCTCCAGCGGTGCGTTCCAATTAAGAGGCGGTGTCAGGTCAAGAAAACAATGAACCAGAAACCCCAAGTGCAAAGGGTGAAATAGTTGGCCTGCACCAGAAAAGCACAGAGCTTTTATCTGATGGTCATTTCTATTTCTACGTCATGTTAAAGGGAGGCGGGCGGGGGGGAGGGAGGGAAGACATCAGGCATAAAGCAAAGAAAAAGACCTACCCTGCATTTCACCCTTCAAGAGCCCCCGTGGTCAATACCCACCCGAGACAAATTGGTAGCACGATGGCAGAAACTCAGACTATTTGGATATTGGGGTAAAACTCAAGTCCAAGTGCTCATTAAACCAGACAGCAACACAAACGGCCTTAGTAGAACACCAATGTAATAGATCCCAGAACTGAAAAAACTGAAAACCACAGGATTCCAAGGGGAGGGCCAGAGAGAATTTACAAGGAAATGAAAATTCTAAATCCAGTGCAATGAATCCCAAGGGGCATATAAGCAGCGACTGTTGTGCCGATTCCAACCCATGGCAACCGGAGTGTGTCAAACCCAATGGTGAGCCCTACAGTTCTCAACGGCTGATCCTCTACAGGGTATCTCCAGGCCTTTCTTCTGAGGTACCGCTACAGTGAACTTCAACCTCCAACCTTTTGGCCAGGAGCGGAAGGCATTAACAGTTGGCACTAGCCCAGGAACACAGGCCACGGACCCAGGGATATACTTTGTTCCACGCAGAACAGTCATCTGTGTTCTCCGTGTGAGCCGCAGTCGCGAGGACACACGTGGGTGGTTCCCACGCACTGACTGTCTCGGAGTCCATCCCGACGCCGGGAGACCCCACGGACAGCT
>NW_022103900.1:16370717-16372891 GCF_000313985.2 Echinops telfairi
TCTCTGACATCTTTAAATGTCAGCTCTCTCTGGGGCACGAGACCAAGAAAATTGCCCAAGAAGAACGTAAGGACCACAGGCAACCGATACCGCAATCCCCACTTGAACGCTTCGTTCTCGCTCCTTGACCAGCTGGCTACCTAAATACATACACATAGAGCACAGTCTCCCAGATGCGGATAATAGATACGAGTCTTGGGGAAATAAAATGAGAAGGGACAATAAACCAGCGATGCCACCTTTGAGCTGAGTTCAACGCTCCCCCTTTGCCTTTTGTTAAGAACAGCAACAATCCAAACACACGGGGCTGAGAGCGCCACCTGCATCCTGCCTCACCCACACTCCAGTTTTGGGAAGTCGCTCTCAGGATGGCAGTGCTCAAAGAAGAAAAAGCTCCCCACCCGTGCCTGCTCTCAGGAGCTCCCCATGTTTGAGGGACACAGCCACTTGCCAGCATGGGGGTCTTTAGCGGCTCCAGAGAATCTCAGGGGAAAGACCTCATTGTTCGAGAGTGAGGGTCCTGGAGCTTCTGCTCACAACAGGAAGGGACAGAGGCTCCGGCCCAGCATGACTGTGGGGTGGGGGTGGGGGGAGAAGGGTGCCATTCCAAGGCGGCTCAGCCTTCCCACCAAAGGACCTTTCTTTCCAACCAGGGACCTCAAACCACACTTTGATTCCCAAGGAACTTGCTTGGCCTTTGGGGAAAGGCAGGCGGGGACTGAACCAAATCAGCACAGCCCAGGCACACCCACGGGCGCAACTACCTCAGAACAGGATCTGCAACGGCCTCTCCCTCCACCCCAGCCCCTCCCTTGCCCCAAGCCCTACCCAGGCTCTGGCAGGGCAGTTGCTCTCTCTTGGGCAGCAGCTGGGCTGGAGGGAGAGAACAAGATGCAGATGGGAAGGAAGAGAAGTGGGTGAGGGGGCAGAGCTCCGCAGTTTCTCTTCTCCACCCTCCAACCCCCCCTTTCCTTTCCTTTTGAAACGAGCTCAGTTCTGCTGCTCCATTGTGACTGTGCCCCGGAATGTCTATCTTCTGGTTCAACCTGAAACACTGGGGAAGGAGCCAGCAACGACTCCCCGTTGGCAGTTGTTGTGGAGCAGGGAGCAGCTGCACAAGCCGGGCCACTACAGAATTTACCCTGACAACAGACAAGGCCTCCATGAGGCCTGGCACCCGCCTGGATCCCCAGGCACCCCAGATTCTACAGGGTGTTCACGTAAACGAAAACAAACACCACCCCCCGCTCCCCAAAGACAGCTGGGGAGCCAAACCTCCTGAGACGTTCACAGCAAAGCCTGTGCTCAGTGGCTGGATTGAAGAGATGGCCTGATCCACGATGACTGTTCTCCTAGCTCCTCAACCTGGACTTAGCACCACACCACAGTCCCCGCCCTGTTCTCAGCTCTGCTGTCAGTGCGCTAACATTCTCCCCTCCTGCTCCTCTCCTTGGTGGGACATACATAGGCCGCAACACAGTTGCCACCCCAAGTCTTCACAACCACGGTTAGCGGCATCAAATACGTCCACCGTGTTGTCGGACCACCCCCATGTCTGAGTTTTGATAACAAACTCCGTGTCCCCCTGTGGTGGCCGTCTTTGCCTTCAGGTTATGCATTCACTACGTCCCTATTTCTTTTGAATCCCCCACCCCCACCCAGTGTCCCTTCATGTTATTTCCTTTTCTGAAATGTCATCCCAGCTTAGAATGTTCCCTTCACCCCAATTCCTTAATCCACGCCTACCCCCCTCCCCCCAACCAGTGAACTTTTCAGTCTGGCAGAAGGACCCCTGTGTGAAGCTGCGACAGCACCATTTTGGGAGAGACGAGACACCTCGAGACTCAGACTGATGCTACACAGGACGGTGAAGCAGAAGTGTATTTTCACTCCTCGGCCGATCACCTCCACTGCGGTTTTTACAGCCAGATGGGGCTTTCTTCAAGCCAATGATTAAGCCACGTTAACCTTCAAATCAAATTTGAATGGGCCACTCGGAAGGGAAAGCATGCCTTCGGCAGGGTGAGGGGCTGGAGATAGGTAGACTTCATCTTCACCCCAACGATGCCCACATTTCACAGGTTTTAAAATCCTGAGGATCCGATGGGTGTCTCTGGAGGTCAGAATCTGTAACTGGCCTCCCACTCCCTAGGACCCCATTAGGCAGGTAGAGT
>NW_022103900.1:16373823-16413390 GCF_000313985.2 Echinops telfairi
ATCTTTCCATAAAAAGAAACCCCGCCCCCACCCCCAATCCCTCCTTCCTCAAACTTTAAGGAACAACATGCATCGCAGGCAGAGGCATTTACATGCTGGGAGATCAGGCATGCCACCAGTGCTGCTCAAGGTCATTCAATGAGGCAGGCTCTTCCCATGACTCTACCTCTCGACCCCCTGCCTCCCGCTGAACTTCTTGGTTCCTTGACTTGGATTCACAAGCATTTTCTCATTGCTTCCCGTCTGCTCCTTTTTGTTCACCACCACCACTCCCTCCCCCCTCGAACTCCCACAAAGACAAGCCTTTGCAGAGGGGCCTCTATCTCGGAGTCTGCTCGCTTCTGTCAGTAACTGGCTGCAACAACTTATTTGAAAACGTCTCATCTCCATTACCTCTAGATCGAAATTGTCACCAAATCTGCCATTTCGTCCTTTCAACCATCTCTTGGATTAGCCGTTTAATCTAACCACTTTAATCTAACCACTCCTCACGCCTTCATTCCTCATCTCTCCAATTCTAGAGAGCGATCACAGCTCGGCCTCAGTGGCTGCTTAGCTTTTGTCAGTTTTACGCTCTCTCCTTTGGCTTCCTCTAAGCCGGGCCTTTTCACAATTGGTCTTAGGGCCTGAGGACTTTAACGTTGCTTTAGGTGGGTTGTGTAGCTATTTATTGCACTAGAAGTTAAAGCTAAGACTTTTGAAATATTTTTTAATATGTACATTAAAAGTGGTTTTACTTAACATTTTTAATTAAAAAAACCTTATTCTGAATTTCAAAAGTTAGTAAGAACAATGAAATGGTTTCACATTTTGGCAAATCTCTTTACTATCTGGTTCAATAGGAGCAAGTATATTCTCATATCCGCTTCTGTATGCAATGTGCTGTAATTAGTTCATGTGAGAAAATATCAAAGCAGTCTTAGGCAAATAGTTGGGAGGAGTCTTTTCACTGAAGTACAGATAAGCTTCTTTGATATCTCGCCAAAACTTGACAAGTAGCAATCTCATGAAGGTTAGTTCCAATGCTGAATCTAACGCAATACCAAACAACTAAAAAAAAAAAATTATCATCACAGTAAGTCTAATACTTTGAATGGATTTTGTAACATTGTGCATTGGGTCATGTGAAAAAAACATTAGTTTTGCAGGTCTTAGCAAATGTTGACCCAATTTATTAATGCTACTCGAGAGCTCATTTGAAAAGTCTAAGGAAATAATCAAAAGCTCAATGTGACAGATGCAAATTTCCCCCCAATTTAATATTCACTTAAAAGGTCAAATTATATCATTGGCAACAAATCCTGTCAGGTTTCTGCTTGTTTTGAATCAACAGGCTCATTTTATTTCTTTTCCAAATAATGTGTGTCAAATACACAATTCTGAATAGCCATTCCGGTTCACTCTAGCAGGAAAAACATGCGGCCTCATGGCTAGTTCGGTTTGCCACTCGCTCACCCACAAGTGTGCATTCTGGAGACTGCCTTCCTACTTCAGTGGTGCTGTGCACAGACTTCCATTCTATTACCCGCACTACTAAGAAGGTGGGTCCCCAGGGCGAAATGGAATTCTCATTATTTTTAGTGCTTCAAAGGGCGTTCTTTGCTAAGTTCTTATTTTCAACAGTAAGTGGAGGAGGTGAAGGGTCTCGAACAGTTTTACTATGAGACAGAGATCACTGTGATCATGATTATGCTACCCTGTTTCCCTGAAAATAAGACAGTGTCTTATAATAATTTTTGCTCCCAAAGATGCATTAGGTCTTATTTTCAGGCAATCTCTTATTTTTCCACAAAGAAGAATACAGTACACGTTTATTGTTTATTGTTTTATTAAAAGGGACCTCACACTTCCTGTCTGCTCTGGCTGCGCTGCGGCCAACAGCGAACTGTGCGGTGGTGCCCACTGCTACGGTCCAGAGTCCAGCGTTACGGTAGCTTGGGGGGGGGCTTATTTTCGTGGAGGTCTTATTTTCGGGGGATGCCTTATATTTCAGTGAGAGGCAAAACTCTAAGTAGGTCTTATTTTCGGGGAATGTCTTACTTTCAGGGAAACAGGATAGATCAAACCGGATACTCAATCAGTTGACCTCCCTCACCTCCTCTTCACCCAATCTGAAATTTTTCTCGGTGCAAGTATTTCTTCTATTTTAAATGGTCTATTCTCATGACAAAAATGTCCTCCCTGGCCTTTTGAGGATTCAATGTGGTCTTTTCTTTCTTACTCATTATTTGTATTTTTATCCCTGTATTATTAGTATTTTATCCTCACCACTTTACTTTGGTTTTGTTTTTTTATTGTTTCTGTTGGGTTTGGGACTTTCCAATTTGTGAAGCACAGAAGGAGTAGATGCACAGAGATAAGAACTGTTGCAAGGATTTATAGGGGAGGGAGGGATGGGAGACAGGGAGGGCATGAGGGTTGGGGGAGCAAACAATGTATGTGTGTGTGTGGGGGGGGTTAGCACTAAAACTGACGGTGACAAAAAACTAATTTTAAAAACGGTTTAACCATAGGGTGAGAGATATTCTAAAATCGTGGTGACAACTGTACAACTCTCTATGACTGAAATAATGAATTGTGTGATATGTGGATTAAATGCCAATAAAACCGTTCAACAAACAAGACAATGATCAGTAGGTAAAGATGGTGGGCCTCCCTTGATGCATACTAGACACCACCCAGCGTCACTCCCAATGACTTTTGCACCAGAAGCACAAGGTCAATACGAGAGAAAAGGAAATAACGTCTGGATTTTATTATGCAAAGAAATCTGATGAATCTTATGAGGCAAATGGGAATGCCTAGGAATCCAGACTAAAATTTGAGAACCGTTGCTATAAAGTCTATATTGTGTTAAATTCAATTTTATTAAAAATAAATATAACCCTACCCACATAGGCCTCACTCTTCCCTGCTCAACTTCTTGACGGGAAAGAGGTACGTGTGGAGTCTCACCAATTCCAATTCCTCATCTACCTGCAGTTCATTTGCCTTCACAGCTCCACTGAAACAGCCCTAATTAATTACTATAATTCTATATATCTTCCACTTCCTTTAAAATGCTTCGGCGTACTTTGACCATGCAGACTCTCTCAGCCATGCAAGGGAGACAGAGGGAAGAGTCATGGTTTCTAGAAAGCTGCAGTTCTCGGTACTTTTCTACCCCCATCACTGGTGCTTTCTTCTGCGCTGTAGTCACAGCATGTAAGGTAAAACACCAAAGTTTCTCCCTGACTAGTTCACCTAATTTTATTCTATCACCTGCAAGCAAAAGGCGCCCCCAGTTTACATACTAAGCTCTTTCTTGAGCTCTGGCCCGACTTTCCAACTATCTATTGCTTAGGGGTTCCACCAGTACCTAAAACTCAACATGCCTAAAACTAAACTCAAACAAGTCTTTCTCCTCCTCCAGTGCTTTCTGAAGTGAGTCTCTCCGAGTCTTGAAGTCACCATCATTCAAGTGGCTATGGCTCCTCAGGTCCTTGCAAGTCCTCCCATTCCCCACCTCTTCTTCCCTGACTGTTCTAATAGAGACGCTGTATTCTCTCACCTGTACTACTGAAATCATTTTGTAATCGTTCTCTTGGCTCTTAGTGTCTTTCCTGCCGCAGTTCAACCTCACTCCACTGCCAGGTAAGTCTACAGCAGAGCTCCACTGAGTCTCCTCATGCTCAGAACTGCTTTCTATGGAAGTCCAAATTCAGCATCCTACTTTTTCCCTTGAATTACAGCCACTCTATATATGGGTCTTTTCTCTCCTACCAGATTCTAAGGTTCCATGATTGATGTATGAAAATCCATCTCAAACCGCATCACAACACAGAAATTTAATTAGTATCTATTCAAGTAAATACACAGTAAATAGTTATCTTACCCATAGTTTCTTTTCCACCACATAGGCCACATACCCCACTCCTTCTCTACTTACAACCTTTCTCAACATGAAAAATCAAATGGTCTATCATCATTGTAAAGACTCGAAGGGTGAAAGATAGTTCCAAAAGCAAGATCAGGGTTCCCTCTTAGGGAACGTGTGATCAGAAGGAAATGCACAGTTGGGTTTTATTTCTTAACCTGGACAGGTGTCAATGACTTTCCTGTTACAGTCACTACGTCTTTTGGAACAACAGTTTTAATAAAAACAAAATAATGCATCTACATCTGAACAGAGCTCACCCCCCCTATAGATCGTGTCACACTGAATGGTCCCTCTTACGTCACATATGCCAGTTTTACCAGCTGACGAGATTGCCAAAGATAAAAGAAACCCCGCCGTATTCTGAGACTTCATCTTCGTCAAGCAATAACTCAAGGACGAAACTTTTCACCCTTCCCACTCAATGCTTGCGCAAGTAGCTAATGATTTATCAAATCCTAAATGAACTATGCGTGTCCCTAATTCTAAGAAATTTAGCTGTGACTCCTATTATAATCTAAAAATCCTCCCTCATTCACCTGGTGCTTCCCCTTGAAGGCAGAAGTGCTGTTTTGTGGGTAAATGACTCTTCCCATCCCAAATCAGCATGTTGGCTAAGCAAGAGCAGCCATGTTTGTGAAGAACCTCTTCTATAGCCCAGATAGCTTATTACAGCCATTGGGCTGAAGTGCAGAGGAAGGGTGTTCGTATTTTATTTGAAACCATCTCTCATTCAGCAGCTGGTGAGTTTGAACTACCGACCTTGTAGTTAACAACCTCAATACCAAAACCCACAGTGCCATCCTTCAATCATTTTTTTTTTAATCCCCGAGTCATTTGGAAATGCTATTTCTAAAGGTACTGGCAAGAATTAGATCGCGTGGAATGTCTTCTCCTCAAGATGCTTCCAAGCGAATTCAAACTTTACTAATAAACAGGTTCTTTACCTGTAACAAACATGTTCACCTGCCCTATTTCCTCTCACCGAATTGCATCTGGCCAAACAATGCAAATTATACATAAATGCAATGCTTTATAAATTAGTAAGCAGATTCAAAGTGCTCGCAGATTCTCTCCTGCTTGGATTTAAATTTCTGATGCAGATCTCAGAAGCAAGACCTGAGGGAGCTGCACGAGCACCACAGACGAGAGGAGGCAGCTTAGCCTGGGGAATGGTTTGCCAACACTTAAAACAACACCACCAACCCCCTAAAATTCCACACATGTGTGAAATTTCCAAAGCTTTCCACAAGGAACTGTTCTTAATCTGGTTGTTAGCCGGGTGAAATGCTATTATTGACAAAAGAGCTGGAGACTTACAGGCACTTATCATTTAGGGAAAGCGCAAAGCCAAGGTTTCAATTAAAATGTACGTGGTGATGCGAGGCGCAGCCCGAGAGATAAGGGCTGTACTTGCTTGGGCTACCTAGCACTCAACTGCTAGTTTTAGTTAGCCCTGGTCTCTCCTTTAGGTTCAATGACCTTGACACAACATTTACTTTTAATATGGCAGACCTAATTAACCCCAGAGAAATTTACAGGATTCCATGGGGATTACAATACACGGCGCCCTTCACTAATTGTCAAGTTCAATTTCATTAGGCAACCTCCTCCTCGTCAACCAACACAAAGATAACTCTGTGGAGCTTCTTTCTAGCCACCAGGTGGCTGTTCTCACCCATGACCCAGTGCCCACAAACACCAACCATGCCCTCCCCCACCCCCAACATCTTGAATGCACATCTCAAAAGGGCAAATGCACATGTTTCTTAGTTCTAGGCAAAATAGAGAGTTCTGGTCTCCCACTCACAATCCAGGTTTGTCATCATTTCAGCCACGCCGCCACCCCCATCCCAGCCCCCAGACTGATGGTGCTTAGACAGAGGGTCGAAAACCCTACAGAGTACCGTCCCGGACACACACGCCTGGGTAGCATGAACCAGAAGGGCTAGATGACAATTGGTTTGTTTGGATTTGGGGGGGGGGGGGGTTTGGCACTAGTTTATAAAGTTGGCACACACTCCAAGAAAAACAGCCAATTCTGCCTTGGGTGAGGGAGGAAAGTCCTCCCTCATGGGAACTATTTATGACTTCTCTTCTTTGCTTAGTCAAAATCCTGAAGTTCACAAGCCCAAGGAGAGCCTAATCCTACACAGAACCCCTCAACACATGGGCATTGAGAGCAAATGACCAATGGAGAAATGACTAGGACTGAAAGGCTTTGGGGAATGGGTGGGGCCAGGGGCAAGGGGGGTGACCTCATTCTGAAACGACAGCTCTGCCAATCCCCTAACTGACGTTCACTCGCAGAAAAAGCAGTTCTTATTCAGAATGAAAACGAGAAGGTCAGACAGGCCCGGGACACCCTGTGCACACAAGTCTCACAACAGAAAGAGGCTCTGTACACGACCGAGTGTAGTTCTAAGGCACCACCGTGGGGGAGGCTCTTCTCTGCACTGTCCCCCCTCTGGCTCTAGGTCCCTTTCTTAGCAGAAGTCCAGTGTGAACCTCTTATCTTACTGAAGCCAAACAAGGGAGGCGCTGAGCAGACAGGAAAAGGGCAGGGTTTCTCACAGCAAGTAGCAAGATGGTCTTGACAGCCCCTCTTCCCTGGCCAGCATCCGCAGCACCTGACCCCATCTCCTCATCCAATTCATCCTTTAGCTCCTGTTCTCTTCCTGGCTTTCGGCTTCTGCCAATCCCTCCTCTCGGCTCATTTTTATCCGTGTGCTCCTGACCAACCCCATGTCTTCCTGCAAACCCACTCCCCACCGTTCACCAGAAGGAACACCAGCTCCACCCGGGACCGCCAGCCCTCACCCTCAGCAGAAAGGGTCAGCACAGAGGGAGAGGAAGCTGGCAGGTAGTCCCAAGAGGAAGCTCTCTTGCGGCATGAATACACAAACTTCTATCCACATTGAGGGCAAGGAAGGCTTTCTTTCTGCACCTGCCGGGATCCCTAAGCACATGCCTCCCCAGGACACTAAGATGCCAAGTTCAAAACTCCCAAATTTAAAGAACACAGATCCTGTGAGTTGGGGACAGCCTACAGAGGAGCAAGTGGGTGAATTCCTGAATTGACTTTAAACAATTAAAATAAAAGAGCTATTGCTACATCTACGAAATGCTCCATGTTTATAATATGCCCGACACATATTTCTGAATATTGGAAAGAAGCATAGTATAAAATAGTCTTATAGGATGGTCTCAATCAATTTGGATTTTGTGCGTGTGCATGTTAGTGTACGGGGCGGGGCAGAAGGCCATTGCTTCAGTGTCCCCTAGAAGAAATTTTACATGTTAAAAAAAAAGGGGTGGGGGAATACTTTCCAAAGTTATCAAATGCTTTTAAGGAAGCTCGTAATTACAAGCTTTTCCAGTTTCAGCTTTGCAGCCAAAATGTGTTCTGAACACAAAACAAAAATTCTTAGAAACAGTATACCGGCTGGCTTTCACATGCCCCCAATCCTGAGTGGGTCAAAACTCAGAGGAAATCAGATTAGACCCCTAAACAATGCACATGGACCCGTTTAGCTATTCCTCTGTTGGGTGTCTAATTCCCGAAATGTCCATTAGGCAATAAGATCTCTAACTGCTTAAAGAAAAATCCTCCCAGACTGGTTCTCAGTGAGCACTCGTGTGAAGAGACACTCACCTTTCACTCTTAAGTGAGGGTCCTTTCATGCACCAATTTTAGGGGGGTAGAAATTCACAGAAAACATTCTTACCATTCGCACTGGGCTCTGTTGGCTTGGACATGTCTCTGAACGGGACTGTAACTCCATCGCCAGGCACTCTGGGGCTTGCCACATACTTGGGCTTCCTGACGGGACCTGCAGTGGGAAAGACCATGTGTGTCTAATTTTTTCCAGATGCAAACAAAGCTTGAGAATGTACAGTGGGTGTCATTTAGCAGGGCCCAAATATGCCTAAAGGAAGAGCCAGCCCCTTCCTTTCCCTAGAACGAACACACACACACACACACCAGCCCTTTCCTTTCCCTAGAACACACACACACACACACACACACACAGAGTTTCAACACAGGCGCGGAACACAGGCACGGGAATGTCCAGTCTGGGCTGCCAAGGGAGAAAAGGGTCAGCTTAGCTTTGAGAACATAAACTCCCACCCCAAACAGACGCCGCCCTTGTGCTGCGAAGCCTGGGCCGCTGTCTTGGGCGTTATATCCAGTAGGTGATTTTGCCATGTTCACACCTGGGCGGCTGGAGGCTGAGGGTTTTTCATTCGGAACTTTTCTCCAACTGGGACACGGGCTATTTGGTTGCTTGGTGCCGCTGAAGCAGGGAGGCCAGGATCACAAACAGCCGGCCTGTACCATCTACACGCTGAGTGGCCATACAACACAGGCATCTTATCAAGCTGGTGAGCACGGTGAGGTGTGGGCACAGGAGATGATGGTTTTCTTGGCAGCTCTGAGTGACCTTCCAAAAGGCCTAGCAGCTAGTCTAGCAAGGGACTCAGGGACACGAGGTCCAAGGAGTCTTATCCGCCATACTTTCCCCCACTGTCATTCGAAAGTCTGCAATTCTTAGGAGTCAGTCTGCAGGAAACGCGCTCACACACACTGCCGTGGGGACGGGGACGTGAAGCGGGGCAGCCACCCTGGGAGGAGGGGGCCGTTTGGCACTTCCTCGCACGGTTGGCTTAGCTTAGCTGTATCGCTGCCATGGGAGCCAGCGATTCCACTCCTGTGTGCCTGTAGGCCTCTTCACACGAAAACACGCACACAGGCATTCTCCACGGCAGCCTAACGTCCTCAGGGCATGTAGCCACACCACGGAACAGCGTGGGCAATAAAAAGGAATGAAATGCTGAATTGTGCTACAGCAGGGATCGCCCTTGAAAACACCAGGTCAGTCAGCCGTTAAAAACAAACAGGGAAACAACAAACGCGCTGCGCGGTTCCATCCATACGAAAGCTCCCGAATCGGCAAATGCAGAAACGGGAAGGCGATGAGTGGCTGCTGGGCTGCGGCTTGGGGTGGAGGTCAGCTGGAGAGTTTTAGGCCAGGGCTCAGAGACATGTTGGGGTGATGAAAAAAGCCCTAAACGTAGACTGAGCTGACAGTCATGACATCTATGGAACTGTACTGGTAAATGGGTGAAATGTATGGGACGCCAATTACATCTCAATAAAACTGCTAGGAAGAGATGACATTCTGTGTCTCCCTCGTCAAACATTACACTGTGGTCCCAAATCCTCCACTCGGCTGCCTTCTACTTCAAAGTGTGCTTTTAAAAATAAGGCTGTAAAGACAGGAGACGTTTTGCATCTGTCAAACAAGTGGTAGAAAGAGCGCTGCCAGGCAGGGGCGGGCAGCTCTTACCATGAGCTAGCCGCTCAGAGCCTCAGCGCAACACAAGGGTGGGTGATGAAGGCGGACTCCATGCAGCCTTCAGACTCAAACACCTGCTTCCCAGAGAGACTGTTCCAACGACAGCTTATGGTGAGTGATGCTGCCATCTAAAGGCTTACCACAAAAGTATCTTCACTCCAACAAACACGGTCCATCCATAGGCAGCTAGAACCTAAAATCAGGCCACATCATGAAAGCTTTACCCTCATGGCTCACTAGCTCGCTCACTCTCCCCTCCGCAAACTGTAATTCATAGCAACACTATAGGGTAGAAGAGTACTGTTCCTTATGGTTTCTTAGCATGTAAATCTTTTCAGGAGCAGAGGCTTATAGAACTTTAGAAATAAGGACGTTAGTTCAAACTTGAGGCGTCATGATTTTTAAGTAACGAACAAGCATTTTCCCATTCTTCCCAATGTTATACGTAATTTTTTATGATGCATAGTTGATTTCCTTCGCAGAGTCAATAAAACACAAGTCTATTTAGCTCTGATATTCTCCTTCAGTCAAGATGCATCTGACGTCAGCCATGGCATCCTCTAATCCTTGTTCTGGACTGAGAGTCGTAGAATGCTTAATTGTGCTCACAGGGCACCCGGTACAGAGACCAAGAGGTAGTTGCTTTGGTAGCATGCAGGAGATACTGAAGGGTTATAAATCAGGAGATGTGTGTGTCAGGGTTGGATCGATTCACTGTATTTACTCAAACTGCATCCTGTGCACATATTCCAACAGACTGGACTGCATGAAGAAGAACGCAGCAGTAGGACTGTTACCAACCTTCGATCACAGCTGAGCAACCTTGCCAGCAGAGTAGTTGATGGAGATCATGACTTAATGGTGGAGATCATGACTACAGCCTCAGGTTGGCCACGCCCACCCCAAATTCTCACAACCGGACCAACAAACAACACAGATCTAGGGAGAGCAGAACGAAGCTATCAGAGATGCCAGTGTACAGGGATCCACAATCAATGCCTGTGAAAGCAGCGGTCAGGAAATCGAATGACATACTGCACTGGGGAAAAATCTGCTGCAGAAGATTCTCCCAGGGGGACGACTAACAGAAAAGTGGTGAGGGGTGACAGAGGACAATGTAGGATATGGGAAAAAATCATCTTTAATAACTTATCAAGGGTTCGTGAGGGAGGGTGGACAGGAGAGGGAGGGGGAAGAAATGGGGAGCTGATATCAGGGGCTCAAGTGGGAAGAGAATGCTTTGAAAATGATGATGGCGGCATATGTGCAAATGTGCTTGACACACTGGAGGAATGTATGGGTTGTGATAAGAGATGTAAGAGCCCCCTATCAGGCTATTTAAAAAATAATAATAAAATAAAGTGTTAAAGAGCAAAGATGTCCCTGGGAGGCCTAAGATGTGCTGGACCCATGCCATGGGATTTTCTATCACTTCATATGTAAGTAATAGCTGGACAATGAACAGGGGGGCTATTAAAGAAGAACCGACATTCTTTAATTATGGTATTGGTGAAACATCATGACTATATCAAGGCCTGCCAGAAGAATGGATAGACCTGTCTTAGAAGTGTAGTCAGAATGCTCCACAGAAGCGAGGATGGCGGGCCTTCATCAATCTTTGGACATGTCATGAGGAGAGCTCAGTCCCCGGAGGAGGACGTGAAGTCTGGTACAGGATGGGTGAAAGAGAAGGACCCTCAAGGCAAAGTGTGAGGATGGCACCATTTCGTCCTGTTGCACACAGGGTCCATGAGTCAGGGAAAGGTGGGGGCTGTACACGAAGACCCTATTATTGGCCGTGGAGGAGACAGAGGGATGTGTACGGAGCAGACAGAAATGCAACCAGGACAAGAACCTGTGTACACTTCAGCTTTCCCAGCTACATAATCCTCATGGTCAACAGAAATCCACGCAAGCACTCGACACAGACCAGGACAGGCTGCTCCCCAGCTTACTGTGTGTGGTAGCTCGCACAGTCACCCGTAATGGCAGGTACAAAAGGAGCCGTGTGTGTGTGTGTGTGTGTGTGATGCTCTACTTATATAAAATCCAGGTTAGGCAAATCTAGAGACAGGAACTACATTAATTAGGGTTATGACAGGGGAGGTTGGAGAAGATGGGAAGGTAATAATGGATCCAAGAATGAAGAAAGTGTCTGAAATCGACTGTGGTTATGATGACTGCAGAATTCTATTTCAGGAAGCAATATGTCAATACAATCTTTACATTAAGAAAACAATGACTGAAGTAAACCCTAACATGTGCTCATGGGGTCCATCGGGTTTGTTGTTTCGAGCTGTGGCGTCCATCCCAACATATGGAAGAGGAGAAGAGTCCCCAGCGAGTGTTCTAGGCATGAATGTTCACAAAAGGAATTAGCTCGTCGGGTCTTTTCTTTCACAGGGCCAGAAGTGCTGGGCAGGTTGGAACCACCGACCTTGAGGCTAACAGTTGAGCACTTGGCCTGTGTACCAACAGTGCTCCTGAAGCTGGTCAGACACGAATTCATTCAACCCCAGTAACTTTGGGAATAAAGAGCTATCCCCCCGCCACACACACAC
The DNA here is from genome assembly GCF_000313985.2 of Echinops telfairi. Lineage (NCBI taxonomy): Eukaryota > Metazoa > Chordata > Mammalia > Afrosoricida > Tenrecidae > Echinops > Echinops telfairi. Next base: position 16,385,661 of record NW_022103900.1, read on the forward strand.
CCGTTTCAAGTCAGGAAACAGGCTATGAAATTTGCTGATGGTCACACATTAGACAAAGCAGGAATCCAAGCCCGTGTCTGTGCAGTTACAAAGCCCATGCACCCTAAGCCACCACTCAGCCCTTGGAAAACCAGGACTTTGGATCCAGCACGCAATTCCAGACTAGGCAGGTGCCTGAAAGCTCCCACCAGCAATAACTACAGACCTTGGTTGTACAGTCAGCAGATCTTTGGTTGACATTCACTCTCCTCTGACCTATTCTAACTTTCTCAGGGCACATAAAATTGTAACGTGAACATAAGCAACTGCTCTGCAATGCCACCCTTTGATTTGCTTTTCACAGCTGCACCTCAAATACTGTCAACAAGATTATACATCTATAATCACAGAGGTTTTATTCTTTTTCCATCCTCACTCACTCAGAGAATTTGGGGCCGTTTTCATTAGACATAAGTGATGAACGCTCACCCATTTGTATCCACTCCCTTGTAAAACCCACTGAAGGTGTAGCGATCATGCACATGACGACGTGCTTGCTGAAAGCAAAGAAAACTTAGAGCACTTCATGTTGAAGGCTGCAGCTTTCACGATGGACTATCACCTCAATATATACAGCAACCCCAAATCCTCTCACTGGACCAGAAGGCAGCACCATGGAAAATGCCTGACACTGTGCTTGGCTTCACGATCAACCTCCATGGAAACAGCCTTTGACAACGGGATATCCCATGGACTACCACGAGAATGGACAGATCTTTCTTGGAAAATAATCACATTTGCTTTGAAAGGACGATGGCATGACTTCGTCTGACTACTTTGGACATGTTGTCAAAGGGGGTCAATCCCCGGAGAAAAACATCATGCTTGGTAAAACAGAAGGTCAGTAAATACAGAGGAAGCTCCTCGGAGAGTTAGCTTGACACAGTGGCGGCAGCAAGAAGCTCAGACATAGAAACTATTCTGAGGATGACGTAGGACCAGGCAGGGCCTCATTCTGTTGAGTCAAAACATACCCAACAAGCACTACCAACAAGAACAACAACCAGATGAAGTAGGATCAGCAGAGTAAGCGTCAACTACAAGCACAGAACCAAACTTCTGAAGTTCTGTGTGCAACCTACTGAGTCTCCAGATGAGCCTCGTCTTTGCCCCATGCCCCAAGCCACGAGCCCACGACAGCCAAGCTGCACACAAGAAAGAGATTGGAGCATCTCTCTCTGGGGAAGCCCATCAATAAATAAAGATCTACCAGTAATCAGAGTTAGGAGAGATCTCTGAGCAATCATGCTAAAGGAAAACCAGCCCTCAAAACATACACACAGACACGCATGAACAGGAACACGCACACGCCTTTTCAATCAGCTTTGCACCCCCTCATTGTCGGTACAGAAAATAGGACAGAGGATCACCAGACAGCAAAGGGAAGGTGCTAACCTGAAAGACAGTGACTCAACAGTTAGAAAAGGAATCCCAGTGACTGAAGAGTTACCATACCCATCACAGAGAGGGCTACTGAGATTGGACTGAGGCAAGACTACTTAGGGCCACCTATTGAACCATAATTTCTATGCTACTGTCATGAAAAACTCCCTGGGACGAAGCAACATCCCTTGTCAACAGAGATCCAACTCTGAAAAGTCCACCTCTCTGAAAGGCACCCCCTAACCTGGGGAAGGCTAGTGCCCACCCAAACCGACAAATCAACCCAAACGCAAGCGACCTTAACGTAAAATACTTTCTGGGTGAAAGGGAGATGTCGGACAGTGTAAGACACGACAGAATAATAATAATTTATGAATTATCAAAGGTTCGTGAGGGAGGGGGCGGCAGGGAGGGAGGGAAAAAATTGAGTGGAGGGCTCAAGTAGAACGCAGATGTTTTGAGAATGCTGATGGCAACAAATGAACAAATGTGCTTGACACCATGGATGTATGTTGGTTGTGTTGAGTTGTACGAGCCCCCAATAAAATGATGTGAAAAAGAAACTTCCCCTTTATATATAACAAGGGGTACAGTTAATTCTCCCAGATTAACAAAAACGTAACCCAACATTACAACTACAGAGCATTCTATATTTTAAGGCAGGGGCTATTTTAAAAATAAATTAAATAAGACCATCCAGTATTAGCTTAAGAATCAACTCATCTACAAGTTAAAGCACGTCTCTGTCATGGCTTCCCCACCTCCCAGTGACTTCCGGACAGCGGACACAGGCCCTGGTCTCATGCAGGTTTTCCAGCATTAAGGGTTCCCCGTATTTAGAAATGGTGAATACATTTGGACCATGACCATCTTCAATGGAATAGTTCAGTGACATTAATTACATACATCCCGTTTATTCAAGAACCACTGAAGGTCTTCATAAATACAGGTTCTGACTAGGTCTAGGCGGGGACCCCACATGATAGTCTGGGTGCTGGTCAGAGGAGAGGCCAGTACAGAGCCCATAGGAGACCGTCGCTTGCCCGCCGCCGCTCAGGGTGACTTCCGTGGCCGTGGTGGGAGAGTGTCACCTTGACTGGTTTACACGGTTTAAGAGATGCAGGGGTCGTCCTTGGAGACAAACTAAACCCATTTCTCAATTCCAGATTCCTCTCCTCCTCCTGCTTGCTCCACTCTCCACTATGTGTACAAAGGCGGCTCTCTAACTTAAAGGCTTCTAAAGTTCAAAGACACTCAAAATGTGCCCAACGCGGTCCAGCGTTCAGGTGGCAAGAACACAGCTTACAAATGCAGACCTGCTGCTAGCTCCATTAATTGTGCCTAAAGGGCCCGTGCCTCCGAGAGGAAGGGGCCACCCCCTCTACTCATTCTGCTCCACAAGCTCCACGGCAGCCTTCTCCCATTCAATGTTCCGCCTGTATGCAAATTCCCAAGCCCGGGGTGCTCTCCCCGCGGCCAGTTTCCTGCTCCCTTCTGACATTTTAATCACACAGCTGACTATGTGGCTTCCTAAGAAATTGCCAAATAAGGGATACTTTTTTTAATAACAAGAGCATTAGAAATAAACCGAGCAGGCCTCTGTCTCCAGGCAGTGAGAGGAAGGGCAGGGATTACTTTCCATTTCTGAATATTTCGGTTGAAAATAAGCAGATAGACTATATGAAAGCAATATTAGGGACGTGGAACACCTGAGGCTACTGACTGCATTTAAAGGCGACTACATTTCCCAATGACAGCTAGAGCCTATGAGAAGCGACACTTTCTGCTATCAATCACCTCAGCCGGCCTTTAGCAGGGTGAACTTTCACAGGAAAGGGTCCTGTCAATTTTACGTGGTCGAGGGCCTTCATTTCACGCCGGGAAACGACCACAGGAAGATGAGAGAAATAAGAAAAGGAGATGGTGTGAGCATTTATTTTTTGGAGGTAGTGGTACTATTGCCACTTGAACTGTTAATAAACAGTCAATTCCAAACGGCAAACCTTAACACCAGCTATGAGAACCGAGGTTTGAATTTTAAACAGCAAGATACCTAGACAGAGCTGCTGGAAGTCTGAAACACCCCCCCCCCTTACTTCTGTACCCCAGTAATGTAAGTGCCAAGGAAGGAAGGCGGACACTTATCATTTCGACCTGGGAAAGTGGATGGGTAGGACAAGGGGAAGGCAGAAAGGGAGTATTCTGCAGCAGGCTTTATTCTGTGGTTTTGTCCCTTACTGGAGAGTTCAAGCAGGGAGTCTTGGTGGTCTATCAGCCACAAGGTCAGCAGTTTGAAACCACCAGCTGCTTGGCGGAAGAAAGACAGGGCTTCCTACTCCCAAGAAAGAACTACAAGCTCAGAAACTCACAGGGGAGTTCCTGAGTCAAGTGTCGGGCTGGTCTGCATGGCAGTGCATTGAGGTGGGGCTGGTGAACTGACAGGACTTCACACAAAGTCAACTTCTAAGGGCGAGGGGGTCTCGTGAGAAGACTCATGCTGAGGGCAAAAGGAACCAGAGACAGTGAGCTGGTCCAGTGAGGAAGCCCAGCCAAAGAGGGAAGTGATTTCAAGCACAGCATGGTATTTTATCGCTCGAATTTCTAAGGTAAGGCAGGCTATGCACAGAAATCTAAAATACTGCTCGAGATGGTTCTACTCCAAGAAATGACAGAAGGTAGCACTGGGCGCCCTTTACTGGCAAGGCCTTGGGAGCATCAGGACAAAGTGCTCAGCTACCCAGTGGCAGAAGCTTTGCCGGGCGTAAGAGAGAGTACCTAGGAACTTCCAGAAATTCCCAGATACACGAGGGGTCCCCCTGCCACCTTGTCAAACAAACAAAACAGATAACAGCTCCCCTGGGTGTAGCTTTCATAGTGTGCAGTTAGGTGAGCATCGACCAACTCGCTCTGAATTAGTGTACCTAGTGGCCTCGTGTGGGGAGGTTTCTCTCTGGTGACAGTGACTTTTCTTTTCTTAAAAGCAGTTTTGCTTGAGCTTTGTTTGCTGTGAGGGCCAATTTCAGAGAACAGCGTGAGCTTGTGACATTTTGTTTCCTCCTTGGGGAAAATGCTGCAGAAATGGTTGTGATGTTGAACATAGCTTACAAGGACAGTGCTATGGGGAAAAACCCAAGTGCACAAGTGGTTTTCTCATTTCAAAAAAGGTGAAATCTCAATTGATGACAAGCTTCATTCTGGACGTCTGCCAACTTCCCAAACAGATGAAAATGTCGACTTCTAGTCCATTTGGAGTTTGTTCCACCAGGTCAGACTGCTAATCAAGCTTTCTATTTAGAGATTCTGAAAAAATAGCATAGCAGTGTGCCACACAAAAGGCCTGCTTTGTGACAGATGGGGGACTGGTTTTGCCACCACGGCAGTGCACCTGCCCATGCACCCATCTCAGTGCGCCAATTTTAGGCAAAAATCCACATGGCTCTCTTGCAGCACACACCTTACCTACATGTTCTCTCTCCGTGGGACTTTGTTTCCATGAATGCAGAGGGACATGAACGGACAGCGATTTGATGACATAGAAGAGGTGAAGAAAAAAATGAGGGAGGTGCTGTCAGCCATCCAAACAGATGCATCTGAAAACTATTTCCAAGGATGGAATCACAGATTTGACAAATGTACTAAGTGTAATGGAAAGTTTAAATATATACCTTGGGGGAACTCTTTTTTTATTTAGGTACCCTCATATTCATGCCAGGCCATGAGGCCTTGTGTAAAGAAGTGAAGGCCACAAGTCAGTGTAATGTTGAGTTAGTTAACTCTACTACTGCGACCTCCATATACCCTTTCATCGATCAAAGCAAGGTTGGCAAGGCTTTGTCAGGCACTTTGGACATGATGTCGGGAGAGACCAGCCCCTGGAAAAAGAGGAGAGCCCTCACATGATGGACTGACACAGCGGCTGCAATGAGGGGGTCCGACGTAAGAGCCATTGTGGGGATGCTGCAGGAGCGGGCACGGCTTCCTGCGGTTGTGCACAGGGCCACTGTGAGTCAGCACTAAGTCAGCAGGACCTCGTGAAAGCACATCTGAACGCATGCGTGAGGTCTGGGGACACTGGGACCACCCTTCTGAGAGAGGGAAACTGGCGGGGAGAGAAAAATCTTCACCGGCTGATAGTGAATGACATCCGAAAACGGCCTGACACCACTCGCAGCACAGCCCGTATTGGCTCCAAATGTCATTTTGATAAGAAAAGTCCAGTGGGAAGAGTGGATGGCCTTGACTCATGGCTGGCATCACCAAGTCACTGAAGAGGCCTGGCCGGGCGCAAATGTACACCGACATTGTCAGTTCCCAATGACGGGGCCCGGAACATAGGACAGGGCAGAACTGCTCTGCAGGGCTTCCAAGGGTGTGCATCTTGAAGGACGCTGACTGCCCCATCTTCCTCTGGAAGAATGCGGGGAAGTTAGGCCTGCACCAGCAGAGCTCTGCTGAGATGTGGTTGAAGAGCCGTACCATCTCAATGGAGCCAGGGTGCTTTCAACGAAGGATTAAAGGAAAAGCTGACCAAGCCTTGTAAGTTACAGTCTGCAGCCTGGAGGCTTACAGCACCATGTGGACAAGGAAACCACAGCACAGCAAAGGCCCCCTCTTCTTCCCAGTGGTGCTGGTCACATACAGCACACCTCACCGTTTTCTCCTTCAGGCTTGCAGTGCATCGACCACTGCCCGTACTTCACTCAACACTTACCTGTTGCTCGGCCACTCATCTGCTGCATGTCAGGCACAAGAGCACAGCAGAAAGCTCTGGAAGCTCAGAGGTGAGAGGGTAGATCCAAATGCACAGGAGGGAATGGTGTCACAGCTTCAAATGTGAACACCCGGTTTGCAGAAGGCGATGGACAGTGGGAGCCCAAAATGCATTTGCAGGGCCCACACATGGGTTCAACTTCTGGCGAATCCCCTCTGACCATAGTCGAGGGATGTGAATAGTCTTGCCGGTCAAAGTACTGTAGAGCCGATTATGGCAGATGTGGTTAGATTACTATGTGATATCTTGCTTGACCTCCCCTTCGTCCCATTTTAAAGTTAAGTTTCAGTGTAGTCATTACAAGGTGGGCAGCAATCCACATGGTGCGCAGTTCAAAACTAGCAGCAGAAAGAAAGACGGGGTTTTCCACTTTTGTAAACAATTACGGTCTCAGAAACCCATGGGGGTGGGGCATGGGGGAGCCCTGTAAATCAGCATTGACTTGATGGCAGTGAGAGTGAGAATTAAAAAAAAAAGTGTAGGGGAAATACACATAGATTGTCCTCCGGTGAATTCCCTCCGATGACAGACCAGGGATGTGAACAGCCTCGCTATCATGTGGAGTGCACTGGAGAGCAGATTATTGCAGATGGTTACGTTAACATTTCACACCTGAGTATCTGATCTTCCTTTTGAGCCATTTTAAATCTGTTTTCATTCTTAACATTTTCTGCATTCTTTTCAATTGATGTTTTTATCGGTTTTACTTTATTATCGTTGTTGGGTAGTTGCTGTTTTTATGTATATGAAGTTCAGGATAGATAACCCTACCGAGATAGTCACAGGATTAATGGTTTCTTGGGGGCATAGCAGGGGACACTGAGGGGAAATGAGGAGCTAATAACAAACAATGAGTGCAGAAAAGAAGATGTTCTAAAACTGGTGATGATTGTACAACTCTTCTTAATGCAACTGAACTTTTGAATTGTATGATACATGAATTATACGCCAATAAAACTGTTTTAAAACAAGACTATTAAATTGTCTGAATTTCTCTTCAAGACATTTCAACATAAACAGTGGGATATAAATGTTTCAGCTGGCTTTAAATCACTCACATAGAAGCAATTAATTCTCTTAATCTGGAACAGCAACTCCAAGAGCAGTATGGTAGCTAGTTTTTAATCAAAGCCCACACTCGTGGGCTGTTAAAGCCATCCTTATCACTGACCAACACGAGCTTCTGTTCATTAGCACATGGGGGTTAGGGATGGACTTTCACTGGTTAAGTTATGAGTTTTGACCATTACAGGGGTTGGAAATTTATGACATTTGAGATGAAGACATTGACAAGAACTATTGGTCAGGTCCCCTGACCCTTTTCTGACCCAGGAAGCAGTCAGACAAGTCCATCAGGTCCTTGGACACATAGGGTTCTCCCTTCGCATGGCCCCCGAGGCTTGGTAAGTAAATGGTAACACGCCCATTCTTGTTTCCTGGTCCATTAATTCCATGAAGTGCTAATCCAGGTACTCCTGTAAAGAGCCTGTTCAGATGGAATTAAAATTACTAATCAATTGACCTGAAAACAGGGAGGTTATTTTGAACAATTTGGGTGGGTCCCAGATCCTCACTTGCACCCTGACAGAGAAAAAGACTGAATACGTCAGACTGAGAAAAGACGAGGCGGCCATGAGGGGAGGTCAGCGAAGGGCACAGCTTAGGAGGGACCAGCCGACACTTCGGGACGTGACTTTGGCTGGCTCTGCAGTGGAGAGGGCCACTAACCAAGGCAGACGTCCAGAATCTAACCTCGAACCCAACTTCACAAGGAAATGGGTATGTCAGTCCTAGAGCAACGTGGAATTGAATTCTGCCCGCTCAAATGAGTTGGAAGCATTTCCAACCTCTGAGTGTTACACTGTCTGGAAAAAACACACTAGTCACCGACCGGTTTTCGCCTTGTGACCCTCAGAGCAGAGAAGCAGCTCAGCCTAGCTTCTGACTTACAGAATCGCTTTTAGTTGCTGTGTTTCTGGTGGCTTATTGGGCAACAGCAGGAAAACTAGCATGCAGCTAGGAACACCAACAACAAAACCACTGCCACGTTTCCCGAGCAGGAAACAGAATATCACAACCTCAAGCTGTTCTCTTAAATCAGCCGCCACAAAAAACGAGATTCCAGCAAACTGCTTCCATGAAAGAATTCACAGTAACCAGAGAGAACCTTCCCAGGCGACGCCACTGGGTGCACTAACTCAGAGCGAGTTGCTTGATGCTGGCCTAGTGGGGAAAATGCGTAAAGCTCTGCCCAGCGGCACTTTTCCCCATTTTTTTTGGACTCCTTCATATATCAACTTGGTTCATAATCACCAAAAAGTACAAATTATTCAAATGTCCTTCAAGTACAGAGTGGAAAAGCATGCAGTCGAATGTTCTCAGCAATAAAAACAAATGCATTATCGGTACCTATTATAATATGAACGAACCACAAATTCATTAGGCAAAGTTGGGGCTAAGGAAAAAAACACTCATCCCAAATAAAGGCTTGGGGCACAGAGATATGGTTGCCAAGGGGTAGTGGTAGGAGTTAACTACAAAGGTCAGCATGAGGGAGTGTTGTGGGGTGAGGAAACTGTTATATGCCTTGACTGTGTGGTGCCTACATAACTCTGCATTTGTCACAGCACACATGTCTCGACAACAAACAGCAAATTTGCTCTATGTAAATTTTAAAATGAACGTAAACCATTCTTACTGCAATTTAAAAAAGCTAAGGCGGTCCTTTTGTGCCAGAGATTATCACTCTAATAGTAGGCAGCCCCTGAGTTCTGGGCAAACATCTCTGGTCCACTGAGAGGCAGATGCTGCCTCCGTTGTAAAACCCTACTGCCACCCAGTTGCTTCCAACTCACGCTGTTGGGTGATGCCGAGTCTGATACGACTCACAGCGATACGACAGAATGAAACACTGCCCCGCGTGCCAGGCCATCCTCACAACAGTCATGTCGGAGCCAGTGTGTGGCCACTGTGTCCATCCCTTTAGTTGAGGGGCTTTCTCTTTTCCCTGCCCTTCTGCTTTACCGAGCTAGATGTCCTCCAGGGACTGGTCTCTCCGGATAACCTGAGCAGGGACATGAGAAGTCTCACCAATCTTGTCTCTAAGGAGCCTTCTGGCTGTGCGTCTTTCCAAGACAGACTTGTTCTTTTGACAGTCCCTGGGATGTTCAATGTTCTTTGCCAGCGGGATTCGAATGCAAAATTTTGTGGGGGGCCTTCCTCATTCCACGTCCAACTTTCAACATGCAAAGGAAGTGATTTAAAATGCCATGGCCTGGGTCAGGCGCACCTTAGTTCTCAAGTAACATCCTTGCTTGACTCACAGAAATCCTGTATAGACTTTTTGAGACTGTAAACCTTTGGTTTTTTAATAAATCATTTTATTGGGGGCTGTTACAGCTCTTATCACAATCCATCCATTGTGTCAAGCACATCTGTACATATGCTGCCATCATCATTTTCAAAATATTTTCTTTCTACTTGAGCCCTTGGTATCAGCTTCACCCCCTTTCTGACCCCTTGCTAAATTATGAATTATTATTTTCATATCTTACATCGTCCGCTGCCTCCCTTCTCCCACTTTTCTGTTGTTTGTCCCCCTGGGGGGCGGCGGGCTTATATGTTGGTCATCGTGATCAGTTCCCCCTTTCTCTATCTTCCTCTTACCCTCCTGGTATTGCTACTCTCGGTATCGGTCCGGAGGGGTTCATCTGTCCTGGATTCCGTGTTTCCTGCTCTATCTCTACCAGTGTACATGCTATGAACTAGCTGGATTTGTAAGTTAGAATTGGGGTCGTGATGGGAGGGTGAAGCATTCAAGAACCAGAGGAAAGTTGTATGTTTCATCGGTGCTATACTGCACCCTGACTGGCTTGTCTCCTCCTTGAGACCCCGCTGTAAGTGGACGTCCAATTATCTACAGATGGACTTTGAGTTTCCGCTCCGCACTCCCCCTCATTCAAATCATATGATTTTTGTCCTGGGTCTAGACTGTAAATCTTTACAGGAGCAGATAGTGTTATTTTTCTCCTACGGAGCAGATGGTGGGTTTGAACCACGGACCTCGTGGCTAGCAATCACACACTTTTATCGGACAGTCCCACCTGGATTCTTTTCTTTGTGGAGCCCTCATTTTAACTGGTAACTGCTTAAAAGAACATCCAATCCATCCGTGGAAAGAGGTGAAGAGATTGTAAAGTGTCTGCCAGATATTATATGAAACAAACTCTCCAGGGATTATCTCCGTCTACAGGCCCATACACTCTTGATGACTTTGATTAAGCTATTTTGATAACCGATCACTATCGAGTTGGTTTGTCAAGCCGTATACAAGTGCCCTCCACCAGTCGCAGAGGGGCACACAAGAGGACACGTTGGGGCCAGGAAGCAAGGACAGAGTGACGACGGCTCCGTTGGTGAGCTTAAGACAAACGTCCTTCTCTGACCTCTCTGGTGATGAGCTCACACTTGACAGTGTGTGATTTCCATTATCTGAAATACCACTCGCAGACATCAGGAGCCTGAGAGAGCAGGCAGAGTGATATTTTGGGCTTAGCCATTATCTCCTTAAGAGTTTTAACAGGACACACTGCATTCCGAGATGACATAGGGACCCATGGCGTCACCGACAGGCGCCAGATGAGGAGTCACAGAACTAGCGCCTGTCCTTGGGGCACAGGAGTGCTGACCCCTGCAGGGACCCAGGCCAATGCCATCCTCTCAGTATGTAACGGTCCGTCCGTGCCCTCCCTCGGTGGCCAAGGTCCAGGACACGACAAGTGGAGTGCAGTTTCACATGACATGATGACATGCTACAGACCGGGCTCTGAAAGAACTTGTATTATCTTACCCCGTTCTCAAAAGCCAATCAAGGCACACAGGTTCAATATAGGATTTTTGATTATGCACCGGCTTATTGGAGCAACAATAACAAAGAGGCTGGCTTTAAAAAACACTAACAAAACGAATATGTTGTCACACCAGTCTCCTGCTTAGCAACTGCTGGTAGTCAACCAGGTCAGTCCCGAGGCCATGCTAAATGATTCCACCAACCACCAACGCCCCCACCTCTGCCCACCCGGGAGACTCCTCCCCGTATGTCAACATTCCAGGAGATGGACAGCTGCTAAACAACCCCCGTGCCCCCCCCCACCCCCACACACATCATGGTGGGCATGAACAGACTCCCTGGCTGCTTGCCACCTATGCTTAAACATCTTAGGCATGAGTGCAAAACCTCTTAAAAACCCGGGGGCAGAGCAGGATAGAACTATTTTTAAAACTCCCCAGCTTGCCTGTAGCCAAAGAAAAGCTTTCCCCAGGAGTTCAGAGTTCTAAGCAGTTTCAGCTTTTTTCTTCAGCTATTAAGCAATCTTGAGTAAAGAGGGGTGAGGGTGGGGGAAGCGGAAGTTAACTACTATATGTGCACTGTGCTGCAAGCTTACATATATATGTGAATATAAATAGATATATATACATATATGTGTGTGTATATATATATAAAGTTAACTACTATATGCCCATTGTGCTGCAAGCTTACACATATATAAATATAAATATACACATATATGTGTGTGTATATAAGTATATATATGTATGCAAGTATATGTGTGTGCGTGCGTATGTATACATATAAAGTTAACTACTAGATGCCCATTGCGCTGCAAGCTTACATATATATAAATATATATATATATATATGTGTGTGTGTGTGTGTGTGTGTGTGTATATATATATATATATATATAAAGTTAACTACTATATGCCCATTGTGCTACAAGCGTGTGTGTGTGTGTGTGTGTGTGTATATATATGTATGTGTGTGTGTGTGTATAAAGTTAACTACTATATGCCCATTGCGCTGCTAACCACAGTTCTAAAGCACCAGCCGCTCCGGGCCTCTGACTCCTGTAAAAAGTCACCATCCGGGAAACCCACAGGGACAGCTCTACCCTGACCTATGAAGGTTGCTATGAGTTAGCACTGACTCGATGGCAGTAAGTTTGATTTGTTTGGGGAAATACATAAGTCATCACTATTGATAATACTGAACTTTATAGTGTTTGGGGTTTCCCCTCCCCCCTTTTTTACCTCATTAGATACAAAGGCAAAATAAGAAGGTAATTCTCTTTTCTCTAAGAATTAAGTTGTTTTTTTTTTAATTAAGAAGAATGCTCCCCCTTCCTCTTCATAAAAGTACCTTAGCAGGACTCGGGCAGTCAGGTAAGAAAGTCAGCGGTGCGCAGGTCGTTCCTACAAGACACTGCTCATCCCACAGTTACCACTAGGTGGGGCTGCTTCGATGCTAATGGTCCAGCAGCAGCCTGTGGCCTGCTAGCAAACCATTCCCTTCAACACCATCACACAGTGCACCTCTGGAGCAAGAAGTCCCGAAAATCTCTCTTTTAAGGGTTCAGGTAACACACATATGGTTAACTGAGGAATTAAAGTCTGGCAGCAGCTCCCGATCGCATTTTAACACAGGGCTGTGTAACCCATTCCAAAATACTTGGCACACGCTCCTCGGTCCTCACTGGGGTCAAAGGTAACAGTACGAAACCCTGCGTTGCTTCAAGTGCAATGTCAAAAGCTCACCCACCCGAGTTCGTATCTTCATCAACAAACACATGGGGGTGGAAGCCAATTTCCTCTGCAGAAAAGAATCCAAATAATGTATATAGAAACTCCCCCCATCAAGGACCTGGAGCCTAACTCCTGGCCTTCTGTGTGGGCTGCCTCAGGCCAGTTCCTGCCATGAATGAAAATACGCAGAGCGGCCAGGAAAAAAGAATGACGTGACAGTGGAGAAACGTGGCTGACGATGCCCCAGCCAGGGGATCAGGGAGCATGAACAGTGGCACGTCACGCTGTGCCAGCCAGACCCTGTGAGGACAAGTGGCACTGCATGCGCTTCCTCCAGAAAGACCCACACAGCAGCCTAACCACGAGGAGAACGCCAGACGAGCTCCAACCGAGGGACAGCCCACACTATCGCAGAAACCCCCCACCACACACACACACCAACTTCATGCCACCCAGTCGATTTTGGCTCCTCGTGATCCTACCCGGTTTCTGAGGCTGTACATCTTTACAGGAGCAGCCAGCCTCATCTTTGCCCTCAGAGCAGCTGGTGGGTTTGAACTGCTGACCTTGTGGTTAACAGTCCAATGCTTACCTGACAGAGCCACTAGGGCTCCAGAATATGACTCTTCAAACTACTGGGGTTCATCAAACACAAGGGAAGTCTAAGAAACTCTGACACTGACTGCAGCCGAGTCTAGAGAAGTGGATACAAAGTGGGTATCTGCAGCGATGGATACAAAAAGGAAGCAGTTGTTCCCACGTGGACTGTGGTGAGGACAGCACAGTTCTTCCTAGTATGAGTGAACTGTTGAACTGCATGATGGGTGAAGGAAAGCTCCATCAACCTAATCATAAGAAGAAGAAAGTACAGCCGTGTTTAGGGAGACATGCAGGCTGGTCTCAAGGGTGGGATCTTAGAATAAGAAAAACCAAACCAAACCGAAGAGAGGTACCAACTGAAGAAATATCGATGATTTGGTTAGTTCTGTGCTGTCGAATCTGACTCAGAGGCACCTCACTGGACAAAGTCAACCTGCCACGCAGGGTTTCCCAGGCGGTCGCTCTGCCCCCACCCCCACCCCCTCACCCCACTCGGGGCAGCACAGCACCTCTTTCTCCTGAGGGGCACCTGGGAGTTTGAACCGCCTGCCTTTTCTTGGTTGGTAGCCAAGCTCCTTAGGACACCAGCAGGGCTCCCTGAACGTAGACCTCAGTTCAAAAGTCACCGCTGTCTGGACTGTGAGACATGCCTCGAACTAGGGCACTTAGGAACAGAGGGAACTGGGCCACGGTCCATGGAGAGTGTGTACGGCATTCGCAACTTGTCTACAAATGCGAGATTATACTAAAATGTTTATTCAAGTTTCCTTGAATAAAGCGCTCATCTAAGACGTGGTGAGAGAAACCTTCATGTACAGTAGAACCTCTCCATCCTCTACCGAGGAATTCAAGGAGTCCGGAGGTTAAACACTCGGCGCATGACTGTGAGGTTTGTGGTTTGAATCCATTCATTCAGCAGTTCTGTGGGAGGAAAACAAACACAACCTGCACCCGCTGCCACCTGGTTGACTGACTCATATGAGCCTTGCATACGGTTTCTGAGGCTGCCCATCTTCCCAGAAGCAGACAGCCTCATCTTTTCCCTTCAGAGCAGCTGGTGGGTTTGAACCACTGATGATGATGTTAGAAGTCCAATGCTTAATTCACCCCCCACCACGGGAGCTCCTCCTATAAAGCTCAGAGGGAGGCAGCTCTACTCTGTCCCATCGGGCTTCACTAGCTCGGTGGCACCTCACAACACCAACATGAGGAGCTCAGGATGTGCTCCTGGCAGTCCCTAGACAAGGGTCACAGGCCAAGCCTGGAGCAGCAAGGATGCGGCCTCACTAAAGGTCTCAGAGGACAACGGCAGGAATGCAGAGCCTGATGACTCCTGCCATCCAGAACTTCTCTTTTAATTGTGGCAAAATATACAAAATGCAAAAGCTGCCATTTTGACCAGCTTTGAATGTAAAATTCAGTGACGTGAGAGGCACTCACGAAGTCTGTGCAAATATGAGCACTCTGTATACACCCAGATCTTTCTCAGCATCTCGAACACAAAGTCTACACTCAGTCACTCGTCACGACCCCTTTCCCCAGCCCTTACAGCCTCCACGCTACCTCTGTCTCTGCGAATCGGCCTACTATAGATACACCGTAGAGTTCCCTGTGATGCAAAAGTCTATGTGCTTGCTGCTAAGGTAAATGGTTCAAATCTGTCCAAAGACGTCTCCGAACAATGGCCTAGTGATGTAGGTCCAAAGTCAGCCATTGACACAGTTGCGCACAGTTCTACTCTAACACACCATGGGCTCCATGGCACCTGTCTCCTTTGTCCTAAAGACAGGCGTGGAGGTGAGCTCACACGGTGTCTCTCCCTACGGAGCTGTGCTGTTGCTGCCCAGCAAGCAACGGGCCTCGTAGCCACAAGGCAGCGAGCTGTTCAAATTCCCTGGCTGCTCCTGGGGAGGAAGATGAAGCTGTTCATCCTCTGAAGACTGATAGCAGAGGTGGGGAAACCTTTTTTCCAGCCAAGGGTCATTTGGGTATTTATGATATTATCCACGGGCCAAACAAAATTGTCAGTTTCTAAATTAGCCTGCTATATTGGTCAGTAGTTGCAACAATGGGCTCAACCCTACGAGCACTGTGAGGGTGGCACAGGACCGGGCAGTGTTTTTCTCTGTTGTACATGGGGTTGCTGTGAGTCCGAACAGACTTAATGGCCCCTAACAACACATTTCATCCAAGACCTAATGAACGCACCCCTCATGTAAGGACCAGAACGGTTTCTCTTTGGTGAGGTGTGTGAGGTTAGCTAGTATTGACGATTTCTCAGGCCTTCTATGGCCAGCGGAGGAGACCTGGTGACGTAGTGGCTATGCATTGTGCTCCTACCCACAAGGTAAGCAGTACAAAACCACCAGCCACTCCAAAAGAAAGATAACGTTTTCTGTTTCTGTAGAAGAGTGACAGTCTCAGAAATCCATAGGGGCAGTTCTACACAGCGCTAGAGGGTCAGTATGAACTGGAATCGCCGATGGCAGTGAGAGAGAGAGATGGCTGTGGGCTAGACATTCCCCACTCCTGATTTAGTCTTGGAAACCCTACCTGGGCACCCTGAATCAGAAGTGACTCAGTGGCAATGGGTTGGGCTGGGTTCGGGGTGACTTAGCACCATGTCTTCAAGGCTTCACTCCTCCGCAGTGTCGGGTTTCTGAAGGTTACTCCTTTCCTTGCAGCTGTCCCTGAGAGCGGTCTGGCCGAAGGCTGCTGGTGGCTGAGCAGCAGGGAAGAACGGTGGGAACATGACTAGCACTGGCATTAAAGAGCCTGAGGTTCAAGTACCAGTTAGCCACTAACCGGCTGTGTGACCCCATCCTGAATATGGAAGCTCTCCAGTCTCACCACCGTCAATGAGGGTGGCACCTACACCTCAGGGTTATAAAGCACACAATAAGCACTAAGTCCCCATCCCACCTACCTTCCCTTCTCTCTACGGCAAAGGGTTATGATGCACTACGGCCTGCGGACTGAATCTACTGGGTCATGAAGAGAGCTGTGTTGGGACACAACCATGACCATTCCTTCATGTATCCTCAATGGCTGCCTTTGAGAGAGAGCAATAGAGTTGAGTCATTCTGTGGAAAGTACAGTACGGCCCACAAAGCCTAAAGGGTAAGGGGCCTGAAAACGTTCTTAGGGAAAAATGTCACTACCTTTTAATTCCATTTGTCCGCAGAGTTCTTGATGCATCACCTCATATTTACTCCCTTGGCCCACCCAATGCATAATCCCTGTTGACCCTGAGCCAAGATTTCCCAAAGCTATCCAATACTCTTCATTCCTTATCTTATTTGCCCTCCAAGCCATTTGCCAGATACCACCCCTTAAAATCCTTTCTCCTTTAAGACCGGCTCAGGTCTTACATTTCCAACTACCGAGCTCTCCTAACAAGTAATGGCCCATACTTCAATATCCACAGTTCAACATATTCCAAGTCAAACGTGGCCCTCTGTCTAGCCAATGTGCTTCTCTATTCCACACTGGGGCCACGAAGGGCAACACTGTGGTGGGCAGAAAGAGTGTGAAGGTCCACCTTCCACAGCCTTCGCATCCTTCCCTGAACCACAGGACTGCTGTCCACCTGAGAGACAGCTTGGAGTCGAAATAAGAAAAAATATCAAGTCCCCAGCACAAAGAGAAAACAAGCAAGAGACCTTACTAAATCTCCCCAGTTGGTATGCAGGAAGTGAGTTTAAGAAAACCCCCGACTCTCGGGGCTGCTGGGCCATCTCAGGAAGAGCCCTAAGCAACAGAGCCTTCATCTGGTGCCTGCCGTGCAGTTACTGTCTGTGGAAGGATGGCGGGATGTCAGAAGGGTTGGGAAGCACAGCCCCTGAGCCATGTGTCCACTCGTCTTTCTTCAAGTACCATGTGCAACCTAGATTCTTTCCCCACAAACTCTATTAAGTGAATCTCCCTTTCGTCCCACTCCTAAGCCAGTGCAAAGGTGTTTAAGCCACTCCTTCCAGGTTCTACGACGTGGCTCCAGGGGACTCCTAGTCCACGCTCTGAGGCTATGTAACACCATGGTCACCGACTCTCATTCTTTTTTGTCCTCTAAGTTTTGTGTGGAAGCCCTGGGGTTGTCGTGGTTACGCTCTGGGATGTGATCTGCGTGGCTGGCAGTTTGAAATCACCAGCAGCTCCCAGGGAGAAAGACCCGGCTTTCCACTCCTGTGAATAGTTGCCGTTTCGGAACCCACTCACTGACTGTATCCAGTCCATGCTGACGCCTAGCGACCCCTGTGGGTTTCCGGGTCTTTCTCGGTGGAGTTGCTGGTGGTCTTAAACTGCCCACCTTGTGGATCACAGCCCCAAACATAACCACTACACCAGCGGGGCTCCTCGGAAACCCACAGGGGCGGGGGGCAGGTATGCGTCAGCACTGACTCGATGGTAGTGAGCTTTGGAGAAGCTTTGTGTGGTGCCCTGGTGGTGCTGTGGATACAGTCTGGGCTGTAACTGCAAGCTCAGCAATTTGAAACCACTCACTCACTGCTCCGTGGGCAAAAAAGGAGCTTTCTATTTCCATTGAGAGGCACAGTCTCAGACGTCCACAAGCGCAGCTCTACACTGCCCCACGGGGTCCTTCTGAGTCTGAACCAACTCCGCGGCAGCTCCCCTTTGTTCCTGGGTTGTGTACATGGTTAACACCTTCAGCTGTGGCTGGAGGTTTGAACTCTACACAGAAGCAACTTGTAAGTAGGTCTGGCAATTTACTTCCAAAAGATCGCCCACTGAGAGCCTCATGGGGCAGTTCTTCCAGAGCACACAAGGGGTCGCTGCAGGGACAGTGAATTCTTTAATGTGGCTTTTCCAGCCAAAGTCCCTACCTCCCACCAAATAACCTTTCCCTCCATGGGTCTGATAAGAAGGTGGAGGAAGATACAAGGAGGATTCCCCGCAATACCATCCTGTTTTGGATAAAAGGGCCCTTTGAGAAGCAAGAGGAGGGATCTCATGACCAGCAAAAGCCAGGAGTGAGCGCGTCCTCCAGACCCAGGTCCCTGCGCAGTGCACCTCCTGGATCCAGAGGACAGCTGTAGCATCAGAGGAGCAGTAGCAGAACCAGGAGCCAGAGCATGGAACAAAGATGGACTTCCCAACTCATGGAGACAGTAAAGCTGGATCCAGAAGACAGCTATCACACCAGAGGATCAGCAGTGAAACCAGGAGCCGGAGCATAGAACAGTGATTGATTTCTCCACTCACGTCAGGTTGAGTGTTTTTGTGCACGAGACTGGCTTGCGGAGTGGGGTGCCTCTGGGCACTTAATTGGAGAAACTGGGTTTGCTGAACTACGGAAGTAGAGCTGAGTGCAATTGGGTTGGAGCTTGCTGGAGTGGGGTGCCTCTGGGCACTTAATTCAGGGATCTTGAGCTGAATGCCTTCAGGTTGAAGCTTCCAACAGAGTGGTAATGCCCCTTTGGACATTTGTCCACAGACCTGAAAGAACTTTGTAACGTGCCCTAATAAACAGCTCAACCCTGAGCATTTCTCACTGGCATTACAATTTGTTAACTTCCTGAATAAACCCTTTAATCGGGAATTTTGTCAGAGCTCTGTGATGCCTTGCAAAGGACATTAGAACCCAGAGAAGTAAACGAAGAGCACTACTTAAGACATCAGAGTCAGCATCGTCAGAGTTAACGTGACAGCTACTTTCTCCCACTACCCTCAGTTCTTTCCCTCTGGAACCTTCTTTCTTCTCCCCCAGACCCCGGCAAACCCATCCATGCATCCTTTAAAACCACTCCCTACCATCCAAAGGAACCATCTTCAGCTTCCCCAAGGAGATTTTAACTTTTCACATTGCAGCAATTTCTGGCTCTCTCAATGTTTAGACCAGCCTCTCTCTCCCACTAAGCTGAGAGCTTCTCAACACTTATGGACGCAGATTTACTTACCTTTACATGTATCTCAGCAGGAACCTTGGTGGAGTTGTGGTTATGTGCTGGGCTGCTA
The DNA here is from genome assembly GCF_000313985.2 of Echinops telfairi. Taxonomy (NCBI): domain Eukaryota; kingdom Metazoa; phylum Chordata; class Mammalia; order Afrosoricida; family Tenrecidae; genus Echinops; species Echinops telfairi. The sequence continues at coordinate 16,405,009 of NW_022103900.1, forward strand.
ACCCCATGGTCAGCAGTTCAAAGCCACCAGCCACTCCTCGGGAGACAGGCACGGCTTTTTACTTCTGTAAAGAGCCTCCAAAACCCACAGGGACAGCTCTGCCCTGCCCTGAAGAGTCTCTATGAGTCGGAACTGAATGGATGGCAGCGAGGTTTTATATGTATCTCACCTCTATCCCAGAGCCCAACCCAGCACTGATGACTAATCTGTGGGAAACGAATGTTTACAGCACGTAGTAAAATCTCCGAGTGAAAGGAGGGTGTGAGGAACTCAGAGGGCCTCTGAGGCCATCTGGAAAATAAGGATCAGCTCACCAAGAAGTAACCTCCACCTCCCCAGTGGCCTCTCAGGAGGGGAGGATCCTGAAGAAGTCTCTCATCCACCTGACTGCCAACCAGGCCTCCTGCCAGCTGCCAGAGAGAGCTCATGGAAGCACCAGGCATTACAAGGGCCCTTCTTTCAAAAAGCCAACGGGTGCACAACCTAAGAATTTCCAGCCTGAAGCTCAGGAGAACCACCAAAGTCATCCAAGGGTGTCAAAACACAAATAAAATGTGATTTTCCCTTAGCCTTCGCTAAGACAGTTCTTTCTGGAAAAACAGGTTGAACTCAACAGGTCTTTAAAAATTCTCCACCTTCCATGCAGCATGAAAAGGTCCCCCAAAGTAGCCACGACAATACAACCAGATGATGCACCAATTTCAGGCTACCGGGGAGATGATTAGCCCCCCTCTTGCCTTGAAAGGATGCTGGCACTCAACTGCTTACTGGGAGACAAAAGAGGGTGGGTCCTGGTTCTGAACTTACTACTTGAAGGGCAACTGGTACTAGCCTTTTCGTGGTAGACACGCTCCCACTCACTTTGAACATATTCTTCTGCACAACCACTTCATGGGCTGGCACGCACCTTTCAAGTCCCTGCCACGGCTTCAGAGCCCGTTCCTTCCCTGAAACAAGGAGTGATAAAGAACCGCAGGCATCTGGTCTGACTTACCTACAAATTCGACCGGAAAAGACTCACTTCAGACACGGATCTCGTTCATAAACTGGGGACTATATAAGAAAACTCCATGCATAATGAAACCAAAAACAATCCGGGAAGTATTCCCGGTTGCCATCAACTCCAGTGCGGCTCCCAGCAGAGCCGTGTCCCACAGGCTTTTCAGCGGCTGGCCTTTCCGGGGGTGGATCACTAGCCTCTCCTTCTTCCAGGGCACCTACAGGTGGGCAGGACCCCCCACACCTTATTGCCAGCCAAGTGTGTCACCATTTGCATGACCAAGGGACTCCCCCATGCAAATATAGAGTCCCCTGGAACTGTTCCATGTGAACTGGCCTATTGATATCATTTCTGATATCTGATCTCATGCCTGAGAATCGCTCAGGGCCCAGGTGACCACTGAAAGGTATCCTGACCCAGCCAGGCAGCCACCTGCCTCCATCTGAAGCCAACACCCAGTTGCTGGGTGGTGTCTCCCCAGATCCTTGGTATCCGCTTGTTTTCTAGTGAATGACCTCTCATGCGCCTCCAGAAGCTATGTTCTGACCTAGCCCACTCTCGCACTCTCAGGAAGAGTGATCAACACACTAGAAAAGGCTCAGCAATATGGCGGCTTCCACACCCGGAGACCCCCTAAGTACTAATAGTGGACAGGGCTCGATGGCTGATAGCGTTGACCCAGCTCTGGAGAAACTCCCTCCCACACAGCTGCAGTCAGGGGGAACTCACCATAAAAGTGGACCCGGACACAATGACCCAGCTTGGTCCTCAGGGTCCTAGCTTGGTTCTTGCTACTTACTATTACACCCTCTACAGCCCAGGGGCCTTTCCTAGAGGAGCTAGAAGACAAGGCCAAAGCTGCCAGAGCACAGGCGCTGGCTAGAGCATCCGGCCTCTGATCTGGATGGGTACCACGCAACCTGCTGCGCCCTTTCATAAAGATGATGCCCCATGATCTTGGTAGAAGTGGCTTGCTAACTACATTGCTGGCCTAACCAAATGTGTACCGTGACTGAGCCCAAGCAGCTAGGGTTTGTGCATCCCGTTAGTGTAAAAGGAAAGTTGTCCACCTCACACTCACCACATGTAGTGACCAAACCCTTCTTGTCCCTTGTTTCCTTGTTGGATGGCTATCCAACCCCCATTTTTCCTGGGAGCACCGACTGCTTTGCCCCTGTCACACTTCAGGGGTATGACTGGTATGGGGCTGGGAGGTAGCAGCGCCGAACTGATGGGGTCAAGTTGAGAATAAACGGACTCACCTCTCCTGTTGCCAAAAAAAGAAGAACATTTGTGAAGCAACAGGCTTAACAAACAAACATAAGGCGTTGGCTGGAGCAGCACATACTAGAGAGGACCAATTAAGTCCACAGAAGCTGTGGCCCAGTCAACTCATCCGCAAAGAGATGCCCGGAGTATATAAGCCCCAAACCCAAACATTAATGGTTTGGTTTTCAATGGTTCCGTTAACATTAACTAACCTAAATCTAAATAACAGCTTTTAGATTCTAACGTTCTTGCACTTAAGCAGCAGTGGTTTCCAGGTCCTTCAGGTCAAAACAGACTCCGATCAAAGAACGCAAAGTGAGAAGGAGCCTGGCAGAGGAGAAAGGCCAAGTCACCTCACCTCCGAATCCTGCACCTTCCAGCTCACAATTAGACGCTTGTTTTTCTCACATACTGCCAACAGCGCTAGGTTTCAGTTTGCTCTGTGTTCCAAGCTTCACAAACATTCCCTCTAATCCTCACCAAGACCAATATGGTGGATAATTTATTCTCAATTCCAGATGAGAAAACCCAGTGTCAGAAGAGTTGATCAAGAACTTCCAAGATGAGTCAGTGTCTACGAACAAGGACTTGGGATTTGAACCATGTCTATCTGGGTTCTAAGGCCAGAAACATCCCATAACAACACACAGCCTAGGTAGTTTTTTTTTCTTTCTCCCCCATCTGAAAGGTAATGTAAGAAAGTGGACCCAAGTTCAAATTCACCTATTTTAAGATGCCAAACAAGCTCACCACCATCAAGTCCTATAAGCAACCCTATAGGACATCCCCTGAACTGCCCTGCCTGGTGGGTCTCCAAGATATCACAGAAGTAGCCAGTGGCATCTTGCTCCCAAGGAGCTCCTATGGGTTTGAACCACTGACCTTGTCATTAGCAGCTCAGTTCAAAGCCCACTCCACTAGAGTTCCTCGTGAAAAAGACGATCCATTTAAGTCTTACCACCTCTAAAAATGTTCAGAATTCAGTCCCTTATTCTTAGTATTCTTCACTTGAGTTTATTCGAATTCGATGGGGTGTGTATGCATTCAAATCATATAGCACCCACATCTGGCTCAAACAGAAACTATATAACTGAAAAGAAATAACCGCCCCATCCCAATTGACTTTATACTACAGATGCGCCACTGTAACTCCAGGTTCACAATCATCTTCTGACAAACACAACAGCTTTCTACTCTGTCTGCCTCCTCCCAAACCTCTCATCCCCAGCTCTAACACGAACACTAGACTTTAGGATGTGTGCAGTAAGGCATCTATTTTCTTGATGACCGGAGTCTCAGCACCTAAATGTTAGATCCAGGATCCTTGTCAGGCAGCCAGCTTCCCCAGACAGACGTGCTCCTGATACTTCCCACCCTTCTCAGGCACTTCCTTGCAGCGCTGTAGAGCTACAACATGGGCCCATTACCTCACTTGCACCCAGGGACATGAGCTTGGCAGGCAAGAGGGAGGAGGTGTGACCAGCAGGGCACTCACTGGAGGGAACAGGACACACTTGCATCTGCTGGGCCCTCAGCTGGCCTCAGCCTCCACGTGCCCATCACAGGATGAGTCCAGAGTGGATGACAGGTATTTCTGGGACAAGCCATCTACTTAATCTGGTTTGCATCCAAATAGGCCATGATCTGTTCTAATGGGGGAAGCAGAGCGGTGGAGCCATCAAGAGGCAGCGTGTCTGCGAGTGGTCTTCATGAGCAAAGGGAGGGGGCTCAAGGGGAACTGGACACGATGCTCTGCCCTTGTGTTTAAGGAAGATCTGTTCAAATCTTACCCCTACCTGAAAACTTTCAAAACCACTCCCTTATTCTCAACCTTTTCACACGAGTATTTTCAAATTGTCTTGTGGATATATGCATTCAGAGCTTATAGAGCCCACATCAGTCTCAAACAGGAACTTCTAACACATGGAAAAGATGTACATAATTTTGTAAAAATATATATATTTTTTAATTAAAAAATCCCCAATGGAATTTCTATGGATGATGAAATACCACCTTAACCAACCAGGTCCGTCTCGGCTCGGCTTCCGCTGGAGGTTTGTGCTCCTTGCTTGGATGAGCACACCAGCGTCCAGCGTCACAACAAGCCACGGCTTTCACCCCCAGACCAACCACCCAAGACCTTGGCACATCCCTCCGCCGTTGGCGTTTACCCGAAGTTCGGTTCTGCCGAGCACTGTGGCGTTCTTAGAACCTTCTCACCCGCCCACCAATTCTAAGGGGGCAGCTTCAGTTAGAGGGAAATTTTACACCGATAACATCTTAACCACATCACATGAATCATATGCAAACCAAGAGCTGAGAGGTAACACCAGGAGTGGGTGGTGGGGTTGGAGTGGGAGCCCCAACAGGCAACAGCCCACTAGTCTCATTGCTTGTACGCATTATTCACACCAAACAAAGCACCGGAGAGGAGCGGTGCTGGGCTGGGCATCCAGACGGCACACACGTGCCAGAAACCATGCAGGGCCGAGGCGGAGCCACGCCACAGGGCGTCTCACTGCGGATGGAGAATTAGGGGGGCAACACTGTGGGAATCCACTGACGGCACCTAGTCACAGCAAGGGAGAAAAACAGGGCTTCCTATTCCCGGGACAGTCTTGGAAGCCCACAGGTGTAGGTCTACCCTGTCCCTATGGGGTCATGCTATGAATGGGCACTGACTCTATGGCAGTGAGTCATACCACGGAGTCCCTCGGCAGCGCGGATCGTAACATCCCCACTTCTAACCTAAGAGGTTGGAGGTGGGAGCGTGCCCACGGGTGCCTCGGAAGAAAGGTTAGGTGATCTACGAAGAAAAAGTCAGCCACCAAAGACACGCGTCAGAACTTACTCCATGGGAACCCGCTGGAGGAAGACGAACAAAAGCCGAAGATAAACTAAGCAGACGCAGGTTACATAGAGGGCCTGTGTATCTGGTTCTACACCATATCATCCACAGGTACCTCATTTAAATACCCATCACCCTACAGGACAAGCACTAGCACCAAACCCGCATCTCACTGATAGGACACCTGTCATGTGCCCAGGTACCCGAAGCTGGGCCGTGAATGCAGGTCTGGCTCACCCCAGGCAGGCGGGCAGGGACTTCCACATGTATCAGGACGGCTGGCATGTCAGTCAGCGAAAACTAGTGTCTCATAAGTGCCCGGTTGACTGTGGACAATTTATTCTCCAAAGGCTTCGAGAAGGAGGCATGCTACTTGCCTCCAAGGACATATAATTTAAAAGATGGAGGATTTGTTGGCCATGAAAGGGACCAGGAAGCCACTGCTGCTCACGAGCATTTCCTACCACGTGGCTTCTCAGACCACTCGCACAGGTCAAGGGTTCAAAAGACAGCACGCAGCTCTGGAGCTCAACCTCCAAAGCAAGGCGTAGTGGATTCCCGCTTGCTGCTGCTGTAGGTGCCAGCGAGGCTGTGCCGGCCCACAGCGAGCCTCCGTCCGCCCCAGCGAGAAACACTGCACGGTCCAGGTCCACGGTCCAGGCCCACAGTGCCCTAGGCCTGAGCACAGTGTTGCAGCCGCCGTGTCCGCCCAGCTCCTCTTTTTCCCGCCTCTGTACTTTGCCAAGCTCAATGTCCTTCTCCAGGGACTTGGTCCCGGTGTGGGATCCCAGTAGATGATGTTCTGGAGAGCCCTGGCTTCCCTCCTGTTAGAGCTCTCTGATCGCTACTGATCTCTCCCTTCTGGAAACCACCCTTCTCGGTTCATGTTGGAGCCCGCTTAAGTGCTCAGCTGCTAACAGGACGACGACTGGCTTGAACCCACTAGTGGCTCCATGGGAGAAAGAGGTGGCAGTCTGCTTCTGGGCACAGCACATCTACCTTGTCCTGCAGGGTCACCAGGAGTCAGAGTGGAATTGATGGCAATGGGGACAGGCTGGTGTTTACTTCAGTTTCCCACCTCCAAGCTTTGCAGACACTTGACCCTCTGCATGAAAACAAGCAGCCAGCTAGCTAGCTAGCTACCCCCTCCCTCTTTTCCTCCCTCCGCCAACCTCCCCACACACCCCCCTCCCCAAATTTGAGGCTCTCCAAACTGGAATTTACTCTGCACTTCCTGCTCATTGGTGTTCAGATCCAGTTAGAGGCGTCTCCGTTGGCTTCTGTGACTTCTCATGGTCAAGACCAAGCGATCCCCACGACCACCGCCCCCACCGCTGTCTCAAAGGTAAAAGCACTCATTTCCGAGCATGGCCTTGGGTTTGTTCCAGCCGCCAGCTGACATCACGGCGGGTGGAGCTGACACTGTTGAACAGTGCACCGGCTAAAACCCCGTCTTAATTAACCGCAGGTGGTGGGCAGCGCGCAGCAAGAAAGCCCCAGCAGCGTAAAACAAAACAAAAACGGGAGTGCGACAGGCACAGAGAAAAAGAGCAGGCTGCTGACTCGTCCAGTTTTAGGCCAATTCCCCTTTGCTCACCGCCTGATGAAAGCAAAGCCCTGGGGGAGATTTGGACCTAAGTCAACAATCAGCCCTCGGCAGATTTGGGGTTTCTAGCTTTATAAATGTAGAGTACCATTACATTGAAGTTGCTTGCATATCCGAGGGGTCGCCTACCAATCCCAGGGGCCTGACGACTACAGAACCCAACACTCCCGCTCACTGTAACAAATGTCCTGTCATCAGAGTGCGCTGCACACGGGACGTGATTGGGTCACGTTTCCCAAAGTGACAGGAGGAAGCCCTGGTGGCGTACTGGTGACTGACTGGGCTGATGACCAAGGGGTCAGCGGTGCAAAACCATCAGCTGCTCCGAGGGAGAAAGACTCAGCTTTCGACTCCCATAGAGTTATGGGGCGCAGAACCCCACGGGTGTGGTTTTACCAACCCTAAGCCGACAGGGTGGCTAAGAGTCAGAACTGACTCCAGGGCAGGGGCTTGAGGGGACTTTGTTTTTAGTTTAAAAGCAACACAAAGACAAGAGTCAAGCAGTTCGTTCCTGAAGGAGTTGGTGGACTGTCAGCACAGTAACTGCCCAAGGAACCAGCTAGACCCCGGGCTACAGGTCCTCTGAGCAGGAAGACATTACTCCCCACCTATGGCCAACGAGCACCATGAAGGACGCCTGAACCAAGCAAGGTTCTCAAGCCAATGCGGGTCAACTCTGAATGGCAAACAGGTGACCTAGGACACCGGGCAGAGAATGAGCAAAGTGATGGGTGGAGCAGTTGGGGCTCATTGAGGGGCGAGCAATGATCTGGATGATAAAGAGACACATTTAATGGGGGAAAGAACATTCTTTCAACACATGGTACATGGGAGCAACTAGGTGTCCACATACGCAAAAGACTTCGTAACTAAAAATCACAGTCGAGAGAGAGAAACTAAGGGGCATTTTGAGAAATCAGTCACCAAGTTTCATGAAGCTGGACTAGGCCGCGGGTTCTTCGATACAGCTTTAAAAGCAGAGCCACAAAGAAAGAAAGATAGGACAGTTACGAATAATAAACGGAACTACATTCAAACAAAAAGCTGTCATGCTTTACATTCAAATCAAAAGCTGTCATGCTTTAAATATCATAAAGAATTTAAGTTCATACTCTTAGAATAATAGTAGCAAACGATCGATGAGTAGGTATATAGGTAAACACACGTGCTAAACAGGTGAGGGAGGTCATATGAGGGTTTACTTGAGTACATATATGAAGGGGCTTCAATAAGTTGATGGAAAAAGTCTATTATGTCTTAATTCCATAAACTTCTTGAAGCCCCTTCAAATAATAGAGCACCAAGGAGGCACAGGCTCAGAAACGGTTTAGAATCAGGATCGAACCACTGGCCCTGAAGTCTAAGGGCTGCAGTTTGGGGGAACATCTAGGTCAACTGGCAAAACACGCTTCATAGAGAGATTGTTCTACATCCTTGTCTGGTGAGCAGTGTCTGGGGCTTGAGAGCTTGCAAGCAGCCACTTAGGAGCAACTAACGGTCTCTTCCAGACTGAAGCAAAGGACAGTGGAGACAACCAAGGCTCAAGGAAGCAATCAGTCCCAAAGGACGAGTGGTTCATATGAACCCGAGCCTCCTCTTCCCGAGACAAGCACTAGAAGGTGCCCAGCCCCCACTCCCACCCACTCTGATCAAGACCAC
>NW_022103900.1:16413601-16426933 GCF_000313985.2 Echinops telfairi
GGGTACAGATAAGAGTTGGAAACACAGGGAATCCAGGACATATAAACTCCTCAGGACCAACATTGAGTAGCCATACCAGGAAGATAAGGGGAAGGTGGGGGGAGAAAATGGGAACCGATCACAATGACCTACCTATAACCCCCTCCCAGGGGGATGGACAACAGACAAGGGGATGGGAGGAGACATTGGACAGTGCAAGATATGAAAAAATAAAAATTTGTAAATTATCAAGGGTTTATAAGAGAGGGAGGGAAGGGGAGGAAGGGGAAAAAAGAGGAGCTGATATCAAGGGCTCAAGTAGAAAGAAAATGCTTTGAAAATGATGATGGCAACATATATACAAATGTGCTTGAGACAATGGATGTATGTATGGATTGTGATAAGAGTTGTGCAAGCCAATAAAATGATTAAAAGAAACCTCACCAGACTCACAGATCTGAACGAGACGGAAGGAACCCTTGAGACTCTTACCCCAAGATATTTTTCTGAGTTGAACCTCAAAGACACTCCTGGAGTCTGCCTCTCAGGAGAGAGAGATAACCCTATACAATGAGCAACAACACCCATTAACAATGTGCTCATTAGAAGAATCAGCCATAAGAGACGAAAAGGAGCATCATTTTCTGAAAACCAAAAATGAGAAGGCAGCTAGGGACAGGGAAACAGGCTGAATGAAAACAAGGCCCCCGGGGGGAAAGTCCCGGTCCTGAAACATGGCAGGGACCGCCACCAACACTGCAGGACAATTTGTGTAGGGAGTTAAGTCACTGTGTAAGCTTGCACCTAAAACACAATAAAATGTTTCAACAGTAGGGGGCAGGGAAGGAGGGAGAGAGAGACTGATAACAATTCCACAGAATGAGAGAAAATATTTAAAATTCCATTATCTAGTGAGGGATTTGTATTCAAAATATAAAACTTCTAACAGCGTGAAACTTAAACCTGGTCACATACACTCCAAGATGGTTTCAATCACAAAGAGAAAACAGTAAGTGTGGACAGGAAATTGGAACCCTTGTATATGGTTGGTGGAAATGTAAATATAGCATTTAGAAAGCAATTTGGCAGTTCTTCAAAAAGTAGCACATTAGGCTACCTTATGTTCAGTAATTCCACACCTAGGTATTCACTCAAGAGAAATAAAAACATGTCCACACAAAATTTATACACAGAGAAGCATTGTTCGTAATAGTAAAAAAGTGAAAATACACTAAATGTCCATAACTGTAATATGGACAAATAAAATTCGCTGTATCATTACAATGGAATATTATTCAGCCATAAAAATGGGATTGAACACTAATACACACTACAATACAAATGAACATTGAAGGCGTCATGCTAACTATAAAATGCCAATCACAAAAGACAACATATTATAAATATTAAATGCCTTCAAACACATCTGATTCCGTTTATGTGATATGATTCCATTACATGATTTCATTTTATAGTACATGATTCCAGTGATATGAAATATCTAACATATTTATAGGATTCCCTTTCTATGAGCTATCTGAAACCAGAAGTGGATTAGTGGGACCAGAGGCTGGCAGGTGAGGTACGGAACACGGGGAAGGGCTGCCCGTGGGGATGGGGTTTTCTCATTGGAGCAGATGAAGATCATCTAAAATTGGACTGTGGTGGGATGTCTGCACCCAACCGAAAAGCCAAGCCCACTGTTGCTGAGTTGACTGACTTAGAACGACCCTTCCGTGGGGTTTCTGAGCGTGCCCATCTTGACAGGAGCAGACGGCCTCGTGTTCCTCTCTCAGAACGGCTTGTGGTTAATAGCTCAAGGCTTATCCCAAGCACTTATCCCAGCTCGGCTTATCCCGGGCTCTGCTCCTTCATGGCTGCACCGCCAGCCCTTTAAAAATACCACAAACACCGACTATCAATCCCTCTGACATGGGTAGATATCTCAATAAAAGAAAAGGATACAACAAACTTGACTCCAGGAAATAAAACGCTCCTATAAGTCACTGCGCACAATAAAGCTAATTAAATGGAAAGTGAGGAACCAGGAAATTTCTTGAAAACCTACATGTCCCCTCACCTGAAAACAAAACCCAAACTGACAGCCCAGTGCGGTATACATATTATCTCCTTGGGAAAAAGGGACAGAAGTTTTTTAAGATTCACAAAGGAAATAACCTGCAGGTGACTACTAGCTATATAATCAGGAGCCTTGCTAGCACAGAAGTTACGTGTTAGACTTCCAGCCACAGGGTTAGCAGTTCGAAACTACCAGATGCTCCTCAGGAGAAGGATGACACTTTCCACTCCCATGAAGAGTAAGTCTTGGGAACCTACAGCAGCAGCTCTACCTGTCCTATAGAAGCGGTTCTCAACCTGTGAGTCGTGACCTCTTTAGGGGTCGAACGACCCCTAACAGTAGCAAAATGACAGTGATGAAGTAGCAACGAAAATAATGTTATGGTTGGGGGTCACCTGCAGCATGAGGAACTACATTAAAGGGTCGCGGCATTAGGAAGGTTGAGAACCATGGTCCTATCGTGTCACTATGAGCTGGTATTGACAGCAGTGCTTATGGTTTTAATAGGTAGATAATAACTCACCCTCAAGATTTAAGTGCTGATTGGACCAGTCATCTCAGTTTTCGAATCTCTGAGGAGAGTACCGGAGGTGGGGGCAGCTTCGGCAGCTTTAGACGCTTGTTGAGGGACCGCAGGAGAGATCGAGGACTGCGCTCATTCTGGTCATGACTGCCCAAGGTATGACAATCACGTGAGGATGCTCCCTGCTGCAGATGTCATTAGACTCATCAGAAAACTTTGTTTAAAAGAGAAAACCCGTATCACCAGGTCCATTTCTTTATCGAATGGCTTAATGGATTTCCTGTACTTGGATCTACGCCAAAGCTGTCTTCAACCAAAGCAAGAAAGAACCCCGCCTGGATCAGTCCCAGAATGCGATTTCTACATCACCAGTAGGTGAAGAGAACCTCATGAATATCCATCACAGAGACTCAGAGAGCCTCCTGAAGTCTGCTCCCATGAGCATCTTCCCCAAGTTGAGCTGGTGCGCCTGCTCGAACAACAGCTGCCACGGTAGAAGCTGAGTGGACTCTCGGTAGGAAAACCAAGACTGGACTCAGTCCCCAGCCCAGCACGCCTCTAACGACTTCTCTCCAGTCTTTGCTGAAGAGACTTTCCGTTATGTGATTCTGGGCACCCACAGGGTGGAGCAGATGATCAGAACTTAACAATGACATCGAAATGGTGACACGGCTCCTGGCTGAGAGGGGCTGAGATGTGGAGCGAGCAGCTAGAATTGGCTAAGCTCTCTTAAAGCGGAATCATGTCTTATCTGAGCAGCATGAAGCCCTGGAGGAGCAAGTGAGACAAGCCTTTGATCAAGTTAATCAGCTACAGTATGAGCTGTCCACAGAAGAGTTACTTGAATTGGCTCCACTGCTTCTGGAGAGAGAAAGACGGACTACAGCTGGTCTATAGCTCTTGGGTTCAATGAGTCTGTTAGCGGGTCTCAAGGCCGGCTGCAGTTGATATGCTGCCTGAGAAACGCAAGGAACTGGAAGGAAAGAATAGGGTTCTTCGCGCTAAGGCTTGTCACATCAAGACAGAAACTGTTACTTAAGAAGAGAAAGAACAACAGCTTGTCAATGACTGCGTGAAAAAACGTCATGAGACCAATGCTCCTATGTCCAAAATGACAGAGGCATTGTCAGGGAAGAGTGATAAACTGAGTCCACACCAAGAGGAGATCTCCACCCTGATGTCTCAGACCTTTGGCACAAACTTAAGGAGCGTGTGCTTGAGAAGGAAGAACTAAGACTTCACCCACAGCTTCTGAGGATGCTCAAAGTCAACAAACAACGGAGCTGCCTGGAATGTCTCGGAAGGCTCCCGGAATCCCAAGAAGAAATGAAGGTACTCCGCAGTGGACCCAGGCCTGCTGCCCATCTCTATTTCTCCCAGTCCCATGGAGATTTTCCTGGGGAAATCTCTGGCAGCTGACCTCGAGGGGATCATGTGTAAAAAGTTCACTTTGGATGAGACCTCTTCTCTTTCAACAAAAGGCCCAACAGAAACGGGTATATGACACCGTCAAGGCTGCCAATGACTCGCGGCATTCTGTCCCCTGCCCAGCTCTGCTCCCTATCCCAGGCTCCAACCGTTCGAGGGTCATCATGGGAGCAAAGCCTTTGAGTCAGGTTTCCAGCAGAGGACAAAGTGCTTTGGAAGCAGGGCCACATCTCAGAGCAAGTTGCTGGGACCGCTGAGGAGATGGGTCAGCCAGGACCCTCCGGAGATTAGGATCTGGCTACAGCACTGCATCGCCTTAGTCTGCGTCGACAGAACTACTGGAGTGAGAAGCAGTTCTCTGCTCAAGCATGGGAGCGGAAGATCCAGGTTCTAGCTGACCAAAAAGCAGTTGGTAGTGGCTGTACCAGCCCCTCAGAGAGCACTGCTCTCTGTCCCAACCGCTCGGAGATAGCGGACCTCAGCAGTGCCAGTTGCCCTCCGGGCTTTATGCCAGAAAAGCTGCAAATCGTCAAGCCCCTGGAAGGGTCACAAACTCCACTCCACTGACAGCAGCTTGCTCAACCAAACCTGGGAACCATTCTTGAACCACCACCAGGTGCCATCGCTAAAGGCTTTACCCAGTTGCCCAAGGACGCCGCCGTCTATCACCTCTCAGATTCGGAAGAGGATGAAGAGGAATCACTTTCCAAGTTCAGCCTCCTCTCAAGTGCAGCAGAAACCTTCAAGGTCCGAGCCAGTGACAGAGATCTTCCTTCCACCCATTACTTCAGCAGTTGCAGTCCCAAACCCAGGAAAGTGTCGTTCGTAACCTTGACATTTACCTTCACCACCTTTAGGACACTGCATCCTTCTGACATCACTCAGGTCACCCCCAGTGTGGGAAACAAAGATTTCTCCTAAGTTATCGCCCCCCGCACCCAAATATATGCCAAACTTAAGGGCTTGCTACACATGGTAAATGACTACACTTGGAGGTCAACAAAAAGTAGGTCAGAGGTCATTCTCCTGAAGGGTTACCAGCCATGTAGAGCAATCACACTGTATAGTCTGTCCCACCCTAAGTAGGGCCCACTCCTTTCTGATAAGGATAGTAGTAGACTGTTTCCTTGTAGGAGAACCCAGGGAGGTCAAGCCCGCTCAAGGGTGACCAAGATTAGGCCGCTATCATGAATCTAGGGTCCACCCATCTTGTCACATGTAAACCTTTAGTCCCTCCCCTTCCTATCATGTGGCCACCCCTAGCTCATCCCCTTCCTGTTACGCTTATGCCTATTGTATAACCCCCTATTGCTTGTATTGCCTATATACAACCCATTCCTGTGACGTATGTCTTCACCTATAATTAGGAGGCATGCACACCCCCTAAAATATATACGCCTTGGTTAACAATAAATCGCTCTCTCCCACCCTCCACGTGTACCACCAAGAGGAGCTGAGGTGAGCATGCTACCATGAAATGTGTCTGACTTCTTAAAGTTATAGAGAATAAAAGGAGAGAGTAACATAACTATCATCTTTATATATCTCAACCGCATAATCGCACTTACTGAACCCGTGATTTGTTGTGGGGGACCGGCACCCCCCTCACCCCAGTTCCGGGTTCCCTCCACTCACCTGTGGAAGTTGTAGAAGCAGTTCATCAAGCACAGCAGTCACTTCTCCTGCCCGTCCTCCTACAGACTCAGACTGGGGAGCCCATCACCATGTGAGGAGATTCTACTCCAACCCTCAGTAGCACCATGAGTCTGGACAAACTTCTCCAAGAGCAAGGTATCTCAGCTAACGTACACCATAGCCCCGTTTCAGCGAGCCCCTTCCACCAGTCTCCCCGCAAAAGCCCGACGATTCCTTCCACTCTACCAAATTCACCTTCGCACTTTGAATCTCAAGCACATGCCTCTGAAAATGCCGTGGCCCGCGGAACAGCTGAAACATTCGTCCAGGAGATGTATGGCCCGAGACCTTCCCGGAAGCCTCCTGACGTTGACCAGCTGAAGATGAACTTAGTGGACAGGCTCGAGAGACTGGGGAAAGCCAGAGTGGTCAAGACCCACGATGCCCAGGAGAAAGGAAGAAGCCAACAGGTGGAAATTGGTCTTCACAAACCTGACTCTGCTGTTTATTTAAATTCGGGTAGCAATGTATTAGGAGGACTGAGGAGGAACCGGAGTCTTCCAGTCATGATGGGTGGGTTTGGAACCCCAGTTTGCACATCCTCACCCACAATTGGTGCCGTGAGGGACTGAGCCTCAGCAGTGACCTGACCTCATGTGTGGTAGACATGAGGGAAAGTACGTCGTAGGAGGGCTGGGAACGTGCAAAGAGGGCAAGCGGTGGGAGGGAAATGGAGCTAGAATGAGGTCCCAACAGACCGGTTCTGGTAAGTGAAATTGATCAATGAAGGGACCGTGAGTGTTTGGAGACTGGCAAAGGCAAGTTTGATACAGTCCTTCAAGTAGATTTTCTTGTCTTGAAAACAGATCGTGAACAACAAGGTTCTGTAATACTACAACATACCAGAAATCCTGAACTTGCTAACCCATTTTATTTCAGGTAAGCAAGCTGAAGCAGGGAGAACTCGGGTTGCAGAGAGAAAGAGAGAAAAGAAACAATTTGTTGCTTGAAGCCATGGGGCAAACCCTGTTACTGAGACACAGTCATCAGAAGGGGATGGTTTCCCCTATGGGTGCCCTATCTCTGCAGGTATGCTACAGCAGTAGCAAAGCAAGAACTCTTATCTTTTTGCACAAGATCACAAGTGGAGACTCCCCTTTTCTTACGTTTTCAAGCCTTTGAGCTTCCGGGAGCACAAATACCACCCAAATTCCTTTTGTATTTGCAGTGAATGAAGGAAACTGGCTGTTTTTTAAAATGTGTATTTTTATACAACCTGTACACATGCATAAACACAACATGGGTGGGCAGTGGGCCTGGGAGAGGCTTAAAGAAGAAAGAAACTGGGGTTATGGGGGAACCAAAGAAACTCGTTTCCAGAGTACTTCCTTTGGTAAGCAGAGTGGCCAAGAAGTTTGAACAGAGTTAAATGGCATTCAAATATCCTTGAGGCATCCAGGAATTAAACCAGAAGTTCAATCAGTAGGAACTAGAGAATGCTGTCTATTTATCTATATAAAAATTTTATATGGAATATTGATTGCAATATATTTTCCAAAGTATGCTATGCATATTTTTAACGAACGATGACATGTGTTTGCACAAAAAATTCTCAGGCACATTAAATTATAAATAAGTTTAAAAAAAAAGAAAGTATCAGAGGTAGCATTAAATATTTATAAGGATATCTATACTACACTGTATTTGTTGGAAAACTCTAATTCTCATAAATTGTTAATAGGGTGGATTAAAAGTGAATTTCTGTCTTATGTACTACATATAGAAACAAGGGGGGGGGGGCATTCTACCAGGTGTCCAGAGTGGCTCTTTTCAGGGATGTAGAGAAATACAGAGCTTACAGGAGATTGCATCATGTTACTTTGTACACTTTCAGTTGAAGTCCTCCTCAAATTAGCAACTATTATTTCTAAAGGCGCCACCTCCATCTATCAGTTTGTCACATCACTATAGTGGCTTACATGTTGCCATGATGCTGAAAGCTCTGCCTCCAATATTTCAAATCCCCGTAGGGGCCACCTATGGCAGTCAGGTTTCAGCAGAGCTTCCGGACCAAGGCAGACCAGGAGGAAAGGCTTGCTGATCTACTTGTAACAATTAACCAACAAAAAGTCCCTTGGAGCACAACAAAATACAGTCTAATAGAGTGCTGCAGAGGAACTCTGGTGGCATAGTGGTTACACTTTGGGCTGCGATGCATAAGGTCAGCAGTTGGAGACTACCAACCGCCCTTGAGGGAAAGACTGGTCTTTCTATTCTGATAAAGAGTCACAGTCCTAGAAACCCACAGGGGCTGTTCCCCCTCGTCCTGCAGGGTGCCTAAGAGTCCGCACAGACTCAGTGGCAGTGAGTTCGTTTCTTTCTTCCTTTTTTTAAAGTAGTGCCGGAAGGTTAGGAGAGGCTGGAAAGTTAGGCTAAGAGGCACTCAAAATACATCGTGATCACAATGAACTCAAGCATCTCAATGACTGTGATGACAGTGCACAACTGGGCATCATTTCCTTCTGTTGTCTATGGTGAGGGTGCCATGGTCAAAGCCAACTCAATGCCAACAAAACAATTTCTAAATTCAGAGACAAAGGTACTCTGAAAAACAATGCACGCACCCCAAAGCTTCATCAAGAAGGAATTATGAGAGTTGCCACCTATTCTGTATCAGTGGTTCTTAAACATTACTATGCATTAGAATCACCTGGGAAGCATTAAAATTCCTCAAATGGTCAAGGCCACACCTACCTTATACACGTGACAGCAGTCTTCTAGGGGGCGTAGGTAGTCGTTAATCTTTATTAAAACTTCTAGGGTCAGTGGCCTCATATGCATGTGAAAATTGGGCCAGGAAGACTGAAGGAGGAAGGGATAAGGAAGGCCAAAGAAGAATCGATGCATTTGAATACGGCGCTGGTGGATAATCTTACAATAATATCACCAACTGGGCTGCCAGAAGGACAAACATCTGCCTCGGAAGAAGTACAGCGAGAACGCTCCTTAAAGGCAAGGACGGCCAGGGAGACCGTCTGGTGTACTTCGGACATGTTGTCAAGAGAGATCAGTCAATGGAGAAGGACATCTTGCTTGGTGACGTACGGAGGCAGCAACAGAGAGGAAGCCCTTTAACAAGATGACAACACAGTGGCTGCAACGATGGGCTCGAATGTAAAAGCCATTGTGAGGCTGGCAGAAGGCCAGGTAGTGTTTCAGGGTTGCTATGAGTAGCACCAACTCACTGACACGGAACAGCAGCACGGTCATTCCAACGTGAAGGCAAGTGGACACGGTGAACCAGGAGAGCACACGGATCTCAGAGGTCCTCAGGTGCACGATGGGGCAAAAATGGGGCTCATCAACTGTGTGAATGCATGTTTTAACAGAATAGAGTCTGCGTGTGCACATGTTCACAAGCTGGGCATGGCAATAAGGCACAGGGAGAGCAGACGATTCAGTTGTAGGAGGCTACCGCAGAACAAGTCCAGAAGCAGCAGCAAAAGAAGTCTCCCGTTCATCGGAGCAGGAGGCACTGCTCTGGCTGGAGGGCAGACCCTCCGTGGCTTTGATCACTCAGAGGATATTCAAAGACAACCGAAGCTGACAGATTCTACGCTGGAGAAGGGGGCCTGTCTATTTTCTGTGCAGTCTCTATCTCCCCAGCAGCAGCCTCACAGGTGGATCTGTGTACCCTTACAGGCCATCTGTGGCAACAGATCAACAATGGGATGAGATCGGAGAATGGGACCCGGGTCCAGAAGGTCCATGATGCAGACCAGTCTCTACCACTGACTTCTATGGAAGTGGAGACAGTGGAGACATTCTGTGATGA
The DNA here is from genome assembly GCF_000313985.2 of Echinops telfairi. Classification (NCBI taxonomy): domain Eukaryota; kingdom Metazoa; phylum Chordata; class Mammalia; order Afrosoricida; family Tenrecidae; genus Echinops; species Echinops telfairi. The sequence continues at coordinate 16,423,082 of NW_022103900.1, forward strand.
CCGAGCGGCTTCTGCTCCCACATCTGCAAAGAGGTCTGGTCTGGATGAGTTCGAGAGGCTTTTCCAGCCCCCACATTTCCCTGTGATATTCCATGATCTCTGTGATCCTCCCACGTCATAAAGGCTGCAGTGGCAGCTGAAACTGGAAGCCAGTTGAGTTTTCTGATCAGGAATTTGATCTCACTCAGCTGTGAGAATTCCCCCGACAGTACTATGGAGAGAGGGAAAATGGGAATTGTCTCACAAACGCAGACAATTCAAGAAGTTGAAAAGAGGAAGACTAGAGGACTCCCTTCTTCCCATTGCTTCCCAGTTCCGACAAAGCCCTTACCCAGCACCACCCATTTCACCCATTTAGATTGGTCCCAGGAGATGCCAACTTTGGAAAGAAGCATCTCAAGTAATGTTGAAGGAAGTGCGAGTCAATACAGCCATTCTGCAAAGCAACTGGGAAATATGTACCAAGATGCCTAACCATTTTAGACCACCCGGGTCATCACCACCCTTCTGGAAGTATCAGGTACGTACAAAAATCACTGAGCATAAATACTCATTTCAGAAATGTAATAGGCAAGAAATGCAAATATCCATCAGAGAGAGAGAGGATTTAAAAAATTGATAAAATGGCCTTCAAATGTTGTTTTTCACACAAACTGGGACTGGTTCATAATATAACAGCAAGTTACAAAGGTAGAACACAGAAGGGTGTGGTCTCAGGTTGAGTGAGAATTCCCCTGGAATCCACGGAGGTCGAGTGGTCCACTTGATAGGTAGGAAGAATAGGGGGCAGGGGGTGGTCTCTACCAAATGCCCACCGCAGACCAAAATTAGACGGCCACGCCACAATAAAGGGGTTGCAAAGAAATCAGGCACATATCATTAGACCCTGTGGGGATGCTCAGGCCAAGGTCACCTAGACACAGGTAGAGGTCAACGTGGGCACACACAGGCGCCTGAACTCAGCCACTAAGAATGGCCAATATGCTCAACATCCCCCGCACCCACTCACCCCCACCTGCCAAGAGGATAGGAGGAGATCAACAGCACGGCTGCTCTCTCCTGTGTGCGAGGGGCGTGCACGCGGGCCCCCTCGGGGCTTGCCCTTGCTCTCCGTTCTCAGTTCCGGCACTGCTCTTTTGGTTCTGGGGGTTCCACCTCCTAGCCATTTTCGACGTGGTTTTTCATGCTCCTCTAAAGCAGCTATTTTCGTCCACAAACTTTCCCTCGGCCCCCTCCATGCAGCCTGGCACACTTTCCAGAGACAGCGTGTGCTATCTGACACGTACTCCCTTCAGCTTCCCTGTCCCTCCTAAGAGGTACCTGGATTCATAACAGTGCTTCTGCAGCGTGCATTCTTTCAGGGAGGAGAACCAAGAACCGAGGGAAACCACCCCAGAAACCCAACACACTCCGGCCATTGCCCTGAAGCTTTCTATTCAATCTTGAGCAGACTGTTCTAAAAGTCACCGGGAAGTCAGACAACAGTCTTCTGAAGAATTCTCGTTGGACAGTTGGTTTTGAGAAGCAGAAACTCCAGGTTCAGCTGTGTGTTTGCGTGAATTGCTGTGACACACACTCTTCTGGCCCCATTTCCGTGGAGTTAAGAGAAGGTGGGTGTGTTCGTCCAGGCTGACTCGAGAAATACTCATGTATGCGTGTGTAAGAGAGAGCTTTATAGCATAGCAATTGCATATTGAAAAACATTCCAGCCCATTCCAGATTAAGTCCTTAAGTCCGTTATTAGCCCATGTGGCCGACAGTAGCCTATAAATTCCTCTTCAGACTCATGCAACACATGCCATGATGCCGAATGTGGTAAAATCACAGTCCGGTGGGGGGAAAGTCTTGTGGATTCAGTGGCATCTCAGTGCTGGTGAGGGGTCTCCACGTAGCTCCTCAACAAGGTGAAGCAGAGAGAGAGTGGCCCTCCTCCAGGTAGAAGGAGAGGAAATACCCAGAATCCTCATGAGAAGGTCACGCCCACCCCCACCAGGAGGCATCATTAGGCTGTGACCTCATGGACAGGCTAAACTCCATCCCTTCCCTCTATCACGTTGACATGAAATTATGTAACTACCACAGTGGGGTATAAGAATCTTGGGAACACTTCCACTCTAGGTAGAATTGTTGTCCAATTTGAAAACCATATATTAAACAAACTTCAATTTCTATTACTGACTAAAAATAATTTTTAGTAGATGGCTAGGACATAGGAAACACATATATAAACCCTAAACATAACTGAGGGGGGAAAAAGTCAAAAAGAAATTTTCTCTTTCAATAATAGAATATCCAAAAATTCCACAAGAAATCGCTTCTATACAGCGATAAAAGAAATAGTCTTCCTGAGTGGAGACCCCAGGCTGACATCATTAACTTGGGGCTCAAAAGTCAAAGGGCCACGTGGTTTCCATTTTGCAGCCTCTCTGTTTTTGAGGGTTTTCCCTTAAATAAACAAGACACTCAGAACAGGTTTCAAAACTGCTTTATCATCTAGATCAAGAAGTGGAACTGAAGTAACAAAGGTTTGTGCCTGGCTACTAAGTCAACCACGTGTGGTAATTACAGAAGCTGTTGTCAATTTGAGAGGACTAAGAGTGAAGGGGTGGAGTTTATTTAGCCTGTCAATCGGTCGTAGCTTGATGACCTCATTTGGAGACACTAAGGAGATAACTAGTTTCCTGGAGGTGAAACATGCTCATTCCCTGAGAGACTCTCTACTGACAAGACACACGGAGCTATGCTGATGGCAGCCAGAGCCCTGGATCTAGAGGAGCCAAGTGGAGACCCATGCCAGCACTGAGATGTTTACACCCCCACTGGATTCACAAGACTTTCTACCCACTGGCCTGTAATCTTCCGGCATTTGGTGTCATTGTATGTGTTGCATTGAGTCTGAAGAGGAATTTATAGATTGGTATAGGACATATGGGCCAACACCAGACAAGGACTTGATCGGGACTAGGGTGGGACATTTTCTCAATATTCAATTGCTCTTGTATATAAAGCTCTTTCTTATATAGTTATGAGTGTGTCTATGAACTTGTTTCTCTAGTCTTCCTGGACTAGCACACCACGGTTCAAAGCCACTCAGCAAGGCTGTAGAAGAAAGAGCTGACAATCTGCTTCCATAAGGATTACAGGCAAGAAAACCCTACAGGGTACACGTCCACTCTGTAATGCAAGGGGCTGTCATGAAAACAGAAAATCCTGCGTGTGTATGTGGAGGTGGGGAAACCCAGACAGCTCACACAAGTGAGAATGAGAATAGCAATCTCAATGACATTCCACGCCATGATGCCATGCCCTGTAACAGTATTGTTAGTCCAGGCAGACTAGAGAAACAAAATTATTGACCACAAGGTGTGTAAGAGAGAGCTTTCTGTCGAAGAGCAATTGTGTATGAAGAAAACATCCCAGCCCAGTCCAGATCAAGTCCTTAAGTCCGATATTAGCCCATATGCCAAAATACAAGTCCATAAATTCCTCTTTAGACTCATGCAGCACATGCAATGATGCTGAATACAGAAAGATCACAGGCCAGGGGTGGATTCAGTGGCACTGGAAGCATCTCAGTGCTGGCGTGGGTCTCCACGTGGCTCCTCCAGTTCCAGGGCTCTGGCTGCCATCAGCGTGCCTTCATTTAGTTGTCAACAGGAACGTGTAGAGTGTCTCCCGGCCCCAGGGAGGAAAACAGGCGTTCTCAGAATCCTCAGGAGAAGGTCACACCCACACAGAGGCCTCATTGGCTATGATCTGATCAACAGACTAGACTCCACCCCCTTGCTCAATTGAGTTGACAGGAGATTATGTAACTGCCACACGTATTTTTCAAAAATTGCTTCTCATTTT
>NW_022103900.1:16427710-16452023 GCF_000313985.2 Echinops telfairi
CCAATACACATTACAGGCCCTGCACACACACGAGTGTAGTTACTGCAATGTTGTCAGCAACAGTGCTAGTTTAAAATAGCTGGATATTTTTAAATCCAGTGCACGTTCACAACCATATGTCAACTATTTTTATAGGCAGGTAGAACATTCAAGGCTCTGGATACGTTTTCAGCAATATGGTCTAAACAGACATCTGTGTGTGTTAGACATTGTCGGGTGGAGTGTGGGGAGAGATAGGGTTTGTAGTCTGATGTATTCAAAGTCACTGCTATTTTTAAGCAATCATCGTTGACCTTGACTTTTCGCTTTGAATTATAATTACGCAGCTTCTGAAGTCAAGTTAGCGTCACAAGATGCAAATTTGCTGTGTAAATCTGGAGGGCACACAAGTAAGTGCTTATTCAGTTACCATTGGGATGGAAAGCATCTAACATGAGGGTGTTTCCTCCAATCATTATGAAGTCATATGGGTTGGTTCCAACCCCCCTTCCTTTCTCCCCTGTCCCCCAGGAACCATCGGTTCTGTTCTTTTCATCGCCGGATTATGTGCCCTGTCTATCTATCTAGATAAACATGCAGATACATTAGTAAGTGCAAAAAACGTGGCAAAGCCAAATAAAACAACAAAGGAAGTCAAGACCAATAAAAACAACAACAACAAAAAGCCACTGACAAAAAATTGAAAGGTCTGTTTGTTGGCCTTTACAAGTGTTATCCAGTCGAATCTGATGGGGTGCCACACTCTGTCTCCAAAGTCTATTTTTGGTGTTCCCCAAGGAGTTCATCCCTCTGCTCCCCTTGATGCTCTGTTGCATGCTCTTAGTGTTTCACAGCAGCGTGATGGGCTCAGACTGCAAACCCGACTGAAGGCCGAACATGCCGGTGGGGCAAGAGGAGAGTAAAAGGACATAGGGGAAAGAACCAGGAGGCAAAGGACATTTAGAGGTCTAAATACAGGCATGCACATTTGTAAATATACATATAATGAGAGGGGAGTGGAACTATGTACTCCATTTACATGTTAAGAATTAAGATTGCAGATGGACATTGGGCCTTGACCCAAGTACTTCCTCAACAAAAGAGCACTTTGTTCTAACAATCCGGCATTCTGTGATGTTCACCTTCCTGACACAATCACTGAAGGCAAAATGGATGCATGAGTAAATGTGGTGAAGAAAGCTGATGGTGCCCGGCTACCGAAAGATATAGCATCTGGGGTCTTAAAGGCTTGAAGATAAACAAACGGCCATCTACCTGAGAAACAACAAAGCCCACATAGAAGAAGCACACCAACCTGTGTGATCATGAGGTGTCGATGGGATTAGGTACCAGGCATCTAAGACCCAGAACAAAATCATACCCAAGGTGAATGGTGGGTGGGGTGGTGCATGGAGTGGAGACCCATTGTCCATCTGTAGACAATTGGACATCCCCCTAAAGAGGGGTCTCAGGGAAGAAATGAGTCAGTCAGGGTGCAGTATAGCATCAATGAAACACACAAATTTCCTCTAGTTCTTTGGTGCTTCCTTTCCCCCATTATTATGACCTCAATTCGACCTTACAAATCGGATTAGACCAGAACATGCACATGCTACAGATAAGAGCCAGAAACACACAGGAATCCAAGATAGATAAACTCCCCAGGGCCAACAAGGAGAGCAGAGATACCAAGAGGATTAGGGGAGGGTGGGGGGAGAAAGGAGGAATCTATCACAAGGATCAACCTACAACACCCTCTCAGGGGGATAAACAATGGGAAAGTTGGTGAGGGGTGATGGAGGACAATGTAAGATGAAAATAATAATCTATAACTTATCATGGATTTGTGAGGGAGGACAGGCAGGGGAGAAAAGGGGAAGACATGGGGAGCTGAGATCAGGGGCTCAAGTGGGAAGAGAATGCTTTGAAAATGATGATGGCAGCATATGTGCAAATGTGCTTGGATGTACAGTGGATGAATGTATGGATTGTGATGAGATGCAAGAGCCCCCAATAAAAGTATTTAATAAAATAATAATAATAATAAAAAGTCAAATGTGGCAGAACTTCCCCAAACTAGGTGCTGTCGACCCTATGTGTGAGAGCAAGCGTGCTGCACAGGGTTTTCTGGGGCCTCTCCTCCCAAGCACCTCTGGGTGGACTGGCTCCTCCATCTTTTCAGCTGGCAGGTGGGCACACGAAAACGAATGCCCATGAACAATTCATCTCTCTAGGCCTTGCAAAGAAGTTACAAAAGATAGCTCTTGGGGGAGGAAAAATACATTGAGGTATTTTCTCAAGACCAAAGACACCTAATTTGGGCCAGAATAGATGAGTAGACAAGGTGGAGTGAGGAATTCTGTGCCTACATGTATGTCCTGCCGGGTAGCCTCGCTGAGACCCTGCTGGTAGACACACCTCCCGCGTTTGCTAGGCCATTGGTAAACACCGTGAAAACAAACCTGCCATCTGCTACAACTAATAAAGCTGTGCCTGAAGAGCAGTATCCCCTGGGGTCTCTCCAAAGTATCCTGTAGTTCTAATGTTGAAGCATCATCACTTGATTGACAGTAGTCTTTGCTAACACAGCACTGCATAGCAACCACGTTTCTAGGCTGGCAGGGCACCCAGCTCAAAGATGGTGGCAGACGCACAGTCCCGGCAATCATCCAGTCCCAATCCAGGGCTCCAACCATTCGTTTTTCCTATTCTGGGTTTTCTGCCAGGACACACACATTTCAGAAATGCACCTATTCGGATTTCACCAAGCCTGGACCAAACCCTGGCTCTGAGGGCTCACCTTTTGTTTAGTAGACAGGCACGTACCCACTGCATCACCAGGGTTCTGCATAGGACAGGAAGGGAAACTGTGCAACAGTGGATGAGAGCTTATGTTCTGAGCACCAGGACTGTAGAAAGCTACAGGCTTTGGGTGGGAGCCCTGAATCCATTATTGAGTCTCTACATCGATCCAGTCTCCACTGAATACTTTATCACCACTGACGTAAACAGCATTGGATTGCCGACTGGACAGCTGCCCACAGGGGCAGTTCGGCTCTGTCCTATAGGGTCACTATGAACCAGCATCCACTTGATGACAGTGAGCTGAGTTTCTTTCCAAGAGCACAAGTAACAGCTTGAGACTAGGCATGATCCTCAAAGGAGGCCCTTTAAGGATCCAGGATTTATCTATCTGGTATCAATAAAATGCACATCTCCCCTGCGTCCAGGCATCAGACCTAGGAAGTTCACAGACATACCACTTCAAGGAAAAATGGCATGGCTGGTGATCCAAAGTACCATGCTGGGAGCATTTTTAACAAGAAGAGAGTGACCAAAATGGGATGATACGGCCAGAGGCGGTGTGGGAACAAGGCCTTGCAGGAAGGGAAGAAATCTGACAAAGAGCTCCAGGGGTGGGGGAGGGTCCAAGGGAGAAGAGGGCATTCCAGGACTTTCCCCAAATACTGATAAGCAGGTCACATCCCTTTGCCGCACAGGAAATCATTTCATACCAAAATCGTTTCCAAGTTTCAACTAATGATTGTAAACAATGCTGTCCCACTAAGATTATTCTAGCTAAACAGAAGATTTTAGACAAGTGACCAACTCATAGCATCGTTTCTAACATCAAAGCTCTAATTAGTTTTCTTAAGTTTACAACCACATAAAACTGAATTATTCACTAAATGGCTACCCAGTAAGTCATGTGGACATCTCAAGTAAAACAAGTATTTTAAAAATCAGAAACCCAAACGCCCATTTCACAGCCTCAGGGAACATGTTAGAGACACTGTGAGTGAGTTGAGAGCATTCCTTGTGCTGTCAAATGACCAATCATCAAATAATCTGCCTTGAATAAGTCAACATTCAGCAAGCGTCAAAGAAGTTGGGAGTCCAGGTATCTGCAGTGTAAGATTCTCCTCACAGCTAACACATAGCCTGCAAGGTAAGCACTGGTCTGTCTTTACCTTCTTCAGTAATGTTAACCGAACAAAGCTGACATAGATAGATCAGGGGTGAGGAGAGCATGCCTATGGACCATGAAATCAATACCAGCTAACGTCACATGTCTCACCAGCCATTACAATAGAAGTGAGTTAATTACATGCTAGATCAGATAGAGCAGGATGACTTTTAAGTGGATACTTTTGTATACCTGCGAAGAATGTTAAAATATGTATTTATCTAACTAGTCCGTGGCAAAACAAAGGATCTCCACCCCGACAAAGACGACGTGAAGCCAAAATATTTTATTGAAAGCAAGCTATAAGCCCTTTGCCTCCACATTTTCCATCCCTTTGTTTTCACAAACAATTAAATTTTATAGCAGCTCAAATGCTGGATGATGTAACCATGTCAAATGCACTAGTATAAAATACTTAGTCATAAATAAACAGGCTGTCTTCAGATTACACTTGCCTAAAATCATAACCTTTAAAAGCACCAAAATGAGTTTGGATTATAGCTTTCTAGCTCATGAAATGGCTCAAAAAGAAAATAAAATGGATGGTTAATGTTAACATTCACAGGATCTTGGATCTTTGTAAAAGTTGAGCCGAGGCTTTCAAAGCAGATGAAAGAGTTAAACTAAAGGGTTGAATTTGCCCAAATTGTAATTTTTCTCTTCAGATGTTCTACGTCTAGACGTTACTGTAGCAACGAAAAAGCCTTCCTCTAAAAGATTTCTCCTGAACATTAGCTTTCTTTTTAGCTTGTTTAAATCTCAAAGACGGCACTTTGAGGACTCAGGTACTCCTGACCCAAACCATGGTCTCTTCGTCTGCCTCCTATGCATGCTGAAATGGAATAAATAAGACTGAACGAAGAAAATGACGTCATTGAATTATGGTGTTGGCCAGCAACGCTGAATATACCAGAAACTTCGAGATTCTAGAAGATGAGTCAATCAGTTCTGGAAGATGTGTAGCTAGAAGATCCTCAAAGGCAAGGATGCGAGTCTGTCATGCGTACTTTAGGTGTATTACCAGCAGAGGCCAGGGCCTGGAGAAGAACATGGTGCTAGGTGAAGTAGAGAATCAGTGAAAAAGAGGAGACCCTGAGGGAGATGGATCTAGACAGTAGTTGGGATCATGGGTTCCAACACAGTAACCACTCGGGGTGGTGCCAGAGCAGGAAGCACTTCTTTCTGGAGCATACCGGGGCACCATGAGCTGAAACAGACTTCGGGGCACCTAACCCCAACATGACTTGAAAAACGAAGGCAACTGGTTTCAGAAAGCTCTGTCACCTGCTTACCTGGAGACTTCTTGGTTGATCTTGATGGTACCAGGTGGGACTGTCTCGGCAGCAGGGGTGATGATGGCAGAGACATAGAGACACCTTTGGCCAAGCTCACCCTGTAGGTGTCTTCTGCTACCGAGAGGCTGCTAACAGGGAAGTCGCCACCATGGCCAGGAGGAAGGACTGGAGAAGTCTCTGGATCAAAGTCCCCTCCTGCAGTGAAGAGATAAGACCTTAGTTAGACCATCCATTACAGGTAGATCCAAACTTAACTCCTAAGAACTGTTCTTCGACTACAAGGCTAGGAAATTTAAGAATGAGCATGGACTTGGATTCTCCCTCTCCGTGATGGTCCCAGGCGGCCAGCTGTCATCCCCACGCTATTTCCTCAACCGTGTAGCTGTCCGTCTACTGCCTGACTCACTAACGTGGGCTTAGAGGATTGTCTGCTGACCCCAGAGACACAGGAGGAAGGCACACATCTCCTATTCACACTGGGACAGATGTCACGTCCCAAATGGGTAGAGAAGAAGGGGAAAATGCATGTATTATATCATCGTCAGAAATAAAAAGCAGTGATCATTTCTAAGAAAGGGTTTATTTTCGTACATATCTAGGATTCTCCAGTGGGTGTAAAAACTGAAGGGTGAAGGGTAAAAAATGGAGTATTAACCCAAAAAACCCTTAAGTCCACTGAGTGGATGCTAACTCATGGCAACCCTACAGAGCAGGGTAGACCCGCCCTGTGAGTTTCCATGACTGTAATTCTTTACAGGAATAGAAATCCCCATCTTTTTCTTGAGGGGATCGATGGTTTTGAACTGCTGACCTTGGAGATCGAAGCCCAAAGCATCTGCTGTCATGTAGAGTGACTCCCTCCAACTCCCATGACATTTTAATCCTTCAAAGTAAAACTCAAGCATCACTTCTGAAGCCTCAATGAAGCCTGCCCCATATCTCTTTCCAGATCATGCCAACTGATCTGGTTTCAAGTCTAAGAATGGTCTGGACAGCCAGTGATCTAAGATCAGATCAAGGATTATTCACAAGAAACTGAGACTAATAAGGGAGAGAGGTTGCTGATCTTATGTAAGTATTTGCAGAATGGATTTGATCTGTTCCAGAATTCCCCGTCATCCCTTTCAAATAAGAATGTTCCAGGGTCTAGTCTATCTGAACATTCCTCCCCAGCACTCTACAGCCGGAGAACCAACCTGTTCACTCCACAGTCCTCACAGTGTAGCGTTCACTTGCTAAAACTCAACCTGCTCCAAACCAATCGCTGGACTAGAACCATGGCTCACTTATAGGGCAGGCTCTCCTTTACGTTGCCAATCCCTAACTGAACTTGAAGACAAACAAGATGACTATGAGGAATGCGAACCTTCTAGGACAAACAAAAGGACCCCTGGTGGTGTACTGCATGCCAGGGTGCCCCACCAGTCCCATGGAGATGAGCACTCACAAAGCCTGTACAGGGTCACTGCCAGTCGGAATCAACTCAATGGAAGTGAGAATTGTGGAAAACAGAGCCCCCAAAAAGCTGAAGATGGAATCATGGTAGAATACACAGGGAAGGAGTTATCAAGAGCCAGCTGTTTTGTTTTGGGGGGGCGGGGCAAACCCGTCACTATCTAAATAAAGGGGACTTCAAAAAGCTTAAGGAAAATACTAGCTTTTTACTTCCCTTTTTACCGTGAACTTTTGAAGTGCCCTTGTAGGCTCTTCACCTATCAAGTGCCCTTTCCCCCTCCGGGGGTAGGAAGAAGCAACTGAGGATGCACTGAGAGAAGATATATCATTTCAGATTTAAAGGCCTTTTCAAGCTTTAAATTATGCACAACAGAATTAGAAAGATAAAGTTTTCCACAAGCAAATCAATCTCTGACAAAAGCAACTCTACCGGTTTTTCCTACGTCTCCTGGCTCCAAAGCATCCAGGGTGAGATTGGAAAAAAAAAAAGGCAGGCACCTGGCCGGACGGAAGGAGCCCTGGTGGTGCAGTGGTTACGAGCTGGGCTGCGATCCGCAGGGTCAGCAGTTTGAAACCACCAGCAGCTACGACGGAGAAAGACTGGGCTTTCTGACTCCCATCCACAGTTACAGTCTCGGAAGCCCACAGGGGGATCGCTATGAGTCAGCACTGACTCCATGGCAGTAAGTTTGGCTTTTTGAGCCAGATGGGAAGTCAGTGTTTACAGATTTTTGTGTCTCTTTAGGCTCAGAAGAGAAGCAGCCCAAAACATCAAGAGCCTTGTGTGTCTCTTCCCTGGCTGGGGGTAGTCATGTCCAGTCACTCCCTCCATATAAGGGCTTCTGCACAAAATGACAACAAAGGAGGGTGGGGGGATGTTCTGCAGACTGAGACGATAACAGAGAAAAACAAAGCAGAGAGGCATGGAACAAGCAAGGATGGGCCATCACAGGGGATGAGTTGTTTGGATAGCAAAAGGCAGGCCATGGACCACAGAACAAGCCCAAGTCTGAAACAAGCTCATGCCTTATTTTCAAGGCCAACTCAAAACCAACAAAGCTGTGGAGAGGAAAGCCATGAGAGCTGGCCTTTCAGAAGGACAGCTCAGTCCCCCCCACCCCCCCATGGGTTAGCCAAGCCGGGCAGGGTTTAGTACACTTGGGAAGCTGAAGTTGATCACCGAATGCCCAAAGCAGTGCCTTTGAGGGCAGAAAGGGGGAGGGGAAGAGAAAGGAAGAGGGAGGGAGGGAGGGAAAGAGAGAGAGAAAGCAAGAGAGCGAGAACACTATGCTTGGTAGGGTTGGTAGAGTTTTCAATGGCTGGAAGCTCACTAGGAATTTTCAAAAGCAAGGACATTCGGGAAAAGGTCCAAGACAAATACATCCTCCCCACTTCCTCAATTTCTTCATGTTTATTCATGTTTTCTATTTTTTCCCCAACAGTTTTATTGGCACATCATTTACGCATCATACAATTTAACAGTTCCATCGTTAAATCATATCAAGAAGAATTGTACAATCACCACGTCCATTTTAGAACACTCTCGTGTATCATTTGCCTTTACAATTAGTTGTGCAATCACAGTCCGTTCTAGTGCTCCCTCCCCCCTCCCGCCTTCACTGTTTACTCTGGAAATCCTCTTTCCTTCCCTACCACCCACCCACCCACCCACCCACCCCTGACCCCTCTATCAACCCTTGTGTCAGTTATTATCATTACACATCCACTCCTCTGTGCGTCACAAACGGAGAAACCCTACAGAAACGGTAAAAAACAAAATTGAAATAAGGTGGTAAGGATAAAACAATAATAATATAAAGACAAAAATACAAATGAGTACGAAATAAAAGACCCTCATCAACATTCAAAAAGCCAGGGAAGAAATGTATCATGGAACCAGTAAGAGATACTTGTCCCCAGAACAAAATGGATGGGTCTATAGCACTGGTTCTCAACCTTCCTCATGCTGTGACCCTTCAATACAGCTTTTCATGTTGTGGTGACCCACAACTGTAAAATTATTTTCGTTGCTATCTCATAACTGTAATTTTGCTACTGTTATGAGTCATCATGTAAATATTTGATAGGCAGGATGTATTTTCATTGTTACAAATTGAACATCATTAAAGCATAGTGATTAATCACAAAAACAATATATAATTATGTACTGTGAGATATTTATTTCTAATGACAAATCAATGAAATTTTGTCTTGAAGCATGGTGTAGCATGGGTAAATGTTCACACCGGGTATGCATATGTGGGCCTATCTGCGTGTGGGCGGATCCACCTGGAGATGATGCACCCTGTCCAACCAGCATATTCAAGCTCACAATGGTCTCTGCCTGACAGGAAGGCACACGCTTCTGTTCTTGAGAAGGAAGCAGCAGAAGACAGTGAAGAGTGTGGCCTCTTAAGAGTCCCTCTGAATGGCAATGGGCCCACCCAGCACTTTCTACCCAGCGGTTAGTTATCAAGTAGCAAAGAAAATAATTTTATGGTTGGGGGGGGTCACCACAACATGAGGAACTGTATTAAGGGTTACAGCATTAGGAAGGCTGAGAACCACTGCTCTACAGCAAGATGCTGCTTCCAAGTCTACATTTAACATACCGCCTAACTCCTAGGGCCCTACGGACTAGCGTCATGCAACCATGGAGGTCCCTGGAATCTTCCATAATCTAACTCCCTGACCTCTAGCTTGCTCACTGCCATTGGGCCAATTCTGACCCACAGCAACTATGCATGGCAGCCGAACTGCCCCAATGGGTTTCTGAGAGAGGAGAAAGACTCACCTTTCTCCCACAGAGAAGCAGGAGGTTTAGAAGTACTGACCTCATGGCAAGCAGCCAAACTCATCACCCAGGACAGGACCAGGGCGCCTTTGAGCCCTGTAGCAGGACTCAGAGCCTTCCGGCTGCCTCCCCATTGACTCTCGTAATGACAGGATCTTAAAGAAGAGCTGGGGTGAACAGTAATGGCCCCTCTGACCGTGCCGAGCACTAACCACTCTGAGACAACCTGTGCAAGCCGAAGGAACACTGGTTTCTCTGGTCTGACACCTGGTTCCCAGGGCCAGTCCCACCACAGGACGAGTCACAGGAATAGCAAGCAGGTGCCGTGACTCCAAGAATGGTGTCAGATCACTGCATCTGTGGGTGTTCAGACAAGAAACCCTAGGAGGTAGTCTGCAGGTGGAGAGAGCTGAGGCCGCAGCCCCAGGGAGTTATTCTCAGGAGGCTGCTTGCACAGTGGGTACTGCTGGTGCATTTCTCAACACCTAAGGGGCTCAAGGGGGGCCGCGGACCTGGGAGATGTACCCACGAGCATGGCCAAGGTAAGGTGCTGCTTCAGGCAGATGGGCTTTCCCCCTCGTGTGTGCGGATGAGGATTTGTGACGTGAGCTTCCCCAATACGGTGCCACCTTCGTGAATTGTCTGTGTGTCCTATCCAGGGGGGTGCAGGATGGCAGAGGAAAGCCAAGTGCTGGGAGGGACAGTTGGTGTCACACTGCGATCAAGAGGGGAGAGGTGGAGGGAAGGCTAACCTCTGCCTTGACGCGGCCGGGGGTGGGGTGGTGGGGTGGGTATAGAGTTGTATCCTCCTCCCTCCTTTGTATCCAGGGGCCGGCAGTGGCTCCCACACCATTTCCTCAACCCTGGAACAGTCCTTTAGGCAGCCGGGTGGCACAGTGGTTAAGAGTTGGGCTGTGAACTACAAGGTTGGAAGTCTGAAACCACCAGCCACTCGAAGGAGACTCCTCCTGAAGAGAGTTACACAGTCTCGGAAACCCAAGGGGGTGGGCTCCGCCCTGTCCTCTCGGGTCACCGTAAGTCAGAAGTGCCCCGATGGCAGTGAGTCGGGTCTGGTGTGGTTTGGGGTAGCTGCCCCTTAAACTACCTGAGCCAGCGCACAGAGGACAGTCAAAAGGCACTCCCGCCAACTCACACCTGAAACCCCATGTCCCTCCTTTTAGAGGGGGCAGTGAAGAAGGGAGAACTGCAGCTATGCTAATAAAGGCAGAAATAAGAAGTGATGACAGTTTCTAAGAAAGGGCTTACGTTCTCAAATACTTGGGATTCTCCAATGTGGTGTGAGACGAGTGGGGAGAAAAGGGCACACGGGGATCCACTGTGTTGACGTCCAGCAAAGCAAATACTTTCATTAACTGCAGAGCTGATGCGAATGAATTTTCAAAGCACGCTGTCACCACAAGGACCTACCGCCCAGGGAGCAGCTGCGCTGCGCCACTTGGATTGTATGGGGTCTGCAATCACTGGGGGTCTGGGCAGGAGGGGATCCTATGACACGTAGACTCGGACATCCTCTCTCCCTCAGCCCCCGGTATATTACTCCGCTTCGTTTTTGTTTTGTTTTCCAGAGAAAATTACAGACACCGAATGTCAGCTTCCATTGATCAGCAAGGATACAAAGCGGGTGGAAAAGTGTAAGGTGAGAATCACTGATGACCGATCAATCGACAGCCAGCACGTCACTCGGCAGGCACAAATCAAGCGGAGTGATCGAGGGCAGCGGTTCTCAGCCTGGGGGTCGAGCGACCCTTTCACAGGGGTCGCCTAAGGCCATCAGAAAACACGTATTTCCGACGGTCTTAGGAACTGAGACACCGCTCCTCTATCCGTCTCCAGGCGGGTCCACCCACATGCAGGCATGCCCACAGACGAGGACCCGGTGTGAAGACTGGTACCCATGTGACACCAGGCTTCAAGACCAAATTTCACTTACTTGTCATTAGAAATAAATATTTCACAATATAGCATTACATGTTGTTTTTGTAATTAATCACTATGATTTAATGCTGTTCAATTTGTAACAATGAAAATGCATCCTGCCTATGACGATTCAAAATAGTATCAGAATTACAGTTATTAACTAGCAACAAAAACTAGTTTACGGTTGTGGGGTCACCACCACATGAGGAACTGTATGAAAGGGGCGCAGCACTGGCAAGGTTGAGAACCATTGCTCTAGGGGCGTAGAAGCTGGAGAAGGTGCTCTCTTCAAAAGCACCGGAGTGGGGCGCGGGACTGGGAGGCAGGGGGTTAAGGTCAATGTAAGTTTAACAGTCACGGGGGCAGAAGGTGAAAATCTACAAGGGGCATTCATACCAGCAATGCGATATTTATTGCTCCTCAGCAACCTGACCCCACCAGTTCTCCGGTTGCTTTAGCATTCCCCAGCTAAGGAGGCTGAAGAGGAATTCAAGGCATTTCACTGCAACAACCCGTACTGCTGGCATATTTTTGTATTTATTTATTTTTAGCTCCAGTTGTTTTTCTTTTAACTCTGACTTCCCGCCCTCCCTCCCTCCCCCGCCCAAATGTCTCAATTAACTGATGGATAACAGACTTCCAACGCTACTCTAGTTACCAGCACAGGCAGTGACTCCTGATCAGGGGTAGGAAAGCCAAGTTCTTGGCCAACCCGTGTTTACCAGGCCGCCCGCTGCCTGTTTCACTGGCAGGTGTTTCCCATGGAGCATGCACACCCCATCGACAGTCACTTATCCCTCAACATGCACTTCATCTCGGCCAGTATTTGATCCAACAAACCTGGTCTCACAGACAGGAGGGCTGCACCCAACTGCCCAGGAGGTGCTGGCTTCAGGACTCTAACCAGGTAACTGCAGGGTGCCCACACTTACCACTTTACACATTTAAGAACTTTACTTTTGGGGCTGGGGGAGAGGGTGTCCCTCCCAAACAGGCATGTTTTAAAGTGAGCTAAACCTATGGAAGGGGTCCAACAAACATTCATTGTAAAAGGCCAGGTAGTAAATATTTTAGCCTTTGCAGGCCACAGACAGTTTCT
Organism: Echinops telfairi; assembly: GCF_000313985.2. Taxonomy (NCBI): domain Eukaryota; kingdom Metazoa; phylum Chordata; class Mammalia; order Afrosoricida; family Tenrecidae; genus Echinops; species Echinops telfairi. The sequence goes on from NW_022103900.1 coordinate 16,440,238, forward strand.
GTCATTTCTCGCTCTCTCTCTCTAAGGATATGTATATGCATGAAAACCCCCAAATCCCATTTTCATTAAGTCAGTTCTGGTTCACACGGACTCCGTATAAGATTTCCAGGAGTGTACATCTTTATGGGAGCACACAGCCCTCATCAGATTCTCATGGAATGGCTGATGGGTTTGAACCACTGACATTGCAGCTACAGCCCAAGGCCTAACCCACAGCACATTTTATATGTATGAAGGGGCTTCACAACAATTCTAGGAAAATGGAATTAAGAGTTAATGAAAACTTTCACACAAAATTTTTGAGGCCCCTTCATTCATGTACACACACACACACACACACACACACACACACACACATCTATCTTCTTAAAGTCATCGCTTTCCTCAATTACAAAATCAACTCTGGAAAAATTGCACAGGGGCATTGATAAGATGCTTCCTATCTATAATAAGCACAAATACATGCATACACACACACACACAAGTCAAAGGGTTGAAAGAGAATGGGATCAAAGGATATAAAGTCATCTCAGAGAGGACATTTTAAATAGATAGAAACAGCTTTCGATAATACATCTTTATTTAAAAGTTCTTTTCACTACCAGCCTGTGAAAAGGGATTTAAATTCACAATGGAGGGAAATGTGAATCTGCGAGAAGGTGAACAGAAAGCTCTGCCGAACGGCAATGTCCAACACCACAGATGAAAATGCACGACGATCAGGATTGAGAAGGCTTTCTTTAACATGGGGGCAATCAAGCCAGGAGGATGAAAGCAAAAGTGAATTTCAGAAAAGGGAGGCCCAGGGAAGGCAAGAGTGAGTGAGGCCTAGCCATTAAAGCACTGGGCTGCAGATGCAGGAATACGATTTCTAGTCATTGTGCCACTGAAGTGGCGGAGGAGGAGGAGGAGGAGGAGGAGGAGGAGGGAAATGGAAGCTTCAAAAAGAGTGATGTTCTGTTTATCCACTTCCAGAACACAGGGCTGCACTATATACTGAACCAGGGCATTCAATGTGTTAGGGCATCTTTTGTGCCATCCCGGCCTTAGAGCGCAGTAATGTTTCTTAAACACATTTCCATCAAATGGTTTTAGCTACACACACACACACACACACACACCCTAGCAACATTGGAAAAGATTCCCTCCCACCATATCCAGTATCATTTCTGAAGCCTTTAAACCACATCGCACAGGATCCAGCCACAGCACATTGTTGCCGTGCACTTACAAAAAGAAATGTAAGATAAGTGTAGCCAAGAAAACAATTTTCAAAATCATTATTCATACCATTATGACTAATTCCCAGATAATACCACAGAGAGACGAGAAAACAGCTAAGCCTTCTGGCAGAGAGCTATCTGGTTAAAAGAAGAATTTTATGTCCTTTGTCTTCAAAAACCCTCCAAGTGGGTTCGACTTCAAGACCAGTGATGAGTATCCCAGTTTCATTCTTAATACTTCAGCATTGTAGAACCAAATGTTCAAATATGGCCCATCTGAAACATGAGTAAATAAACTGGCATTTCCTTCCATATTGTCTAAGTGCTTCCTTTAAGATAAGCTGTCATGCAAGTGTTTTTGTGCTTAATGACCTCAGGAAAACTCGCCACCCTCAAATCTCAAAAGGGAAACACACTTGCAGTAAATGTTGGGCTGTTTGTTTTAAGATGCACCACGAACTACACAGAGTTGTAAGTCACGTTTACACCGAGAAGACTAGAGCTGGCAAGGATTTCAGTTTTCTTGGATCCAGTACCCGACAGATCAGATGATATGCTGCACTTGGTAAATCTGCTGCACGAGACCTGTTTAGATGGTTAAAAAGCAGGAGGTGACTTTGAGGAGGACTAAGGCACACCTAACGCAAGCCATGCTGTTTTCCATAGCCTCAATGCATATGGAGGTTGGACACTGAAGAGGAGTCAATGCACTTGAACTATGGTGCTGCCCAAGAATACTGAAGTACCAGGTTATTGTTTCCTGACATACCCTCATAGCTGGGTCTTCATCCTTCAGAAAGCAGTCTCTCTCTCTCTCTCTCTAATCCTCTCGAAGACTTGTCTCGTGTGCTCTGATCGGTATCACTCTAAAGTGGCAGCTTGGGAATGGGAGACACTCAGATCGTGGGCCTTTCCAATGCGCTTCTGAGGTAACAGCTTTTTTGAGATCACGAAACGCTATCTGAAGGAGCAAGATCATGGCTAGGGGGTAGATGGGGTAAAGTTTCCAAAGGAAAATCTCAGGAGATAGCCCTTGCCACTCCGGAAGATGGGTGCCTTGCTGTAACTGACAATTTCTCAGAACAACTCTCTCGGCTTTTTATCATCAATTTTATTGAAACTTAATAACCCACCATGAAGGTTCTGCATCTTTCAAGAAAATGTATCAAGAAGACTGCTTTGCATCCCTGAAAAACAAGCTACAAAAACCTTCTGGGAGCCTCCGACTCTACCTTCAAAGTAACGGGCCCACAGGTCCCCTGGGGAGTTAGTTTCCACCAGACACCCTACGGAGACAAAGCCAAGCGTGCTCCTGAGAGAGCACTAGTCTGCACCCCTCCACCGATGACACACCAGCGGACACACTCGTTTGGAGCAAACCCACGCGTGCGTGAACTGGACCCCGGGAGCAGTACGTTTGACTTATCCCTCGTCAGTGCGTGTGAGTGTTGAGTGCGATATCAAAAAGTGCATGAAAAAATTCTATCTTTTAATTCCATTTCTCCATAAACGCCATCTCATCATTCATGCCACTGTCGTCGGCAGGTGCCCTGGAGTTGGTTCCGACTGGCAGTGACCGGGTGCCCAGCAGAAGGAAACACTGCCTGGCCCCGCACCCTCCTCCCCATTGCTCTGGGTGGGCCCATTGTGGCAGTCACTCCGCCGGCCCATTTTGTGGAGGGTCGTCCTCTTTTTCGCTGCCTCTCCACCAAGCATCAGGTCCTTCGCAAACACCTGGTGGTGCAGTGGACAAAGCACCCGGCTGCTAACTCAGACACTGGTGGGATGAGCCTATCCAGAGGTGCCCTGGGACAATGGCCGGAGGATCTGCTTGCAAATGGCCAAGCCAGGAAATCTAGGCACAGTTCTACTCTGACACCCAGGGATTTAGCAGGAGTCAGAGTCCACTCCACTGCAATGGGTTTTGTTGTTAGCGGAGGCCCCATCGAGTTGGTTCCGACCCACGTACGACCCTGTGCACAACAGAACGAGACACTGCCTGCTCCTGCGCCATCCTCACAATTGTTCCTTCGCCCGCGCCCATCGTTGCAGCCACGGTGTCAATCCGTCTCCCTGAGGGCCGCCTTCTTTCTTGCTGCCCCTCCACTGTGCCAAGCCTGGTGTCCTTCTGCTGTTTTCCATTCAGTTCATCCTCACAACATCCCCAGGAAGTGGGTGCTGGTACCATGCCTCTTCTCGGATGATGAAACAGACACAGAAAGAATCACAGCCCTGGCCCAAGCACACAGCCGGCTCGCGAGCGGGCCAGCTGGGATGTGAAACCAGGCAATCCGGGCCCAGAGTCCTCGGCCCAGCACTCGGAAACCCATTTCCATTGGGCACTCCAGCTCAGTGACTGGATGGCACGGAGCTGAACCTCCCGCTCAGGGTGCAAAGTCTGCAATCTTCACGGAAGCAGACTGCCACCCCTCTCTCCTGCAAAGTGGCTGGGGGTTCAAAATGCTTTTGGGTGGCAGCTGTACACTTAACCCCTGTGCCACCAGAGCTCCTTGTTCAGTATTGTTCCCTTAAAAAACAACAAAACTTCCCAAAATTATATAGTTCTGCAAACTGAATAGGAAAAACCAAAAATAGTGTATGTAGGTCTACACACAGTTCCAGGCCACGGTGAAGAAGAAAGCTGCCCCTCATCTATTTTGGACTTCCATGCCGGGGGCTTCCTTAGCTCCACAGCACTCCTGGAGCGCTCCTCCTGGGGACTCGCCCACCCTGCGACAGTAAATGTTCTTTCAGGCACACCTTCTGCTGCTGCGACCGCCGTATGATCAAAAGTAGAGCAATTATTCAAATTCACATAGCAGGAGTATGCAGAGATATGGATGAGGGCCCTTCCCAAAAGTTCACGGAAAACCTTTTCTCTTTTCTTTCCATTTTCCCACTCTTGAAACGCTCCCCCTTATATACCCAGTTGGTCCTTGGTAGTTAAGGGTTCTCTCTCTTCAAATTTTCCTACTAGCACCCGATAATCACTACTCCCGCTGCTTTCTGACCCTGCGCAGACAGCAGAGAAGAGAGCGAAAGATGAAGCCCGCGGCTGTGGTCGCGCAAGGCGGCGCGGTGACACGGAGTGCCAGCGCTCAGGCTGCACACCGGTACCCTTTCTGTGGTCCGTTCAGTCCCGCGCTCGTCCCTGGGCATGGCACTGCTTACAACCCACTGAGCACAGGCTCAACTGTCGCTCGGGAGCACAAGAGCCGGCGACACACGTCATGGAGAAAGTCTGTGAGTGGATAAGCTTTGCTCTGGCCCGAGTCACAGTGCTCTTGGCCGTGAGTTTAATGAGCTGACAACACATAGTACACTGACTTTAAACGGAAACACACAAAATAAGGTTGTATATTGACTGATTGGCAAAAAAAATGCTGGCAGTTGTAACACTGTATGTCCCCTTAGGAGCAAGGATTCAGTGTTCAGTGTTCCAACATCACTAAATCAAAAGCATGACCATTTTACTCAATGAGAAACAACTATAAACAGGGGTGTATAGGCTTCCAGATGCAGTGTCTCTGCACACAGGGCCCAATGCTGCTGCGCCGCCTCTTGGAAAAGGAACCAAGTAATAAGGTGCATTGGTGGGAGTGGACGCTGTCACATGCTTTGCATTTTTTCCCTAGGTGTATATTCTACCTAAAAATTATTTCAAGACCAATTCATTTGCCGCACTGTGGTTTTTGTTGTTTTAACTCTGTTTTGGGTATTAAAGGAATTTTGAAATAAATTGGGGGGGGGTGCATCAGATAATAGTCTGCTGTGATTAGTGGGATGCATGTGTCCCAAAGAGTCTCTATTCTGGGATTGGGGAAGCAAGGGCTGCTTCTTCGAATTCTTGCACTTATATATGCTCCCACCAGGTGGCAGCCTGCACTGAAGGTAGTACAGAGGTTCCCACTACACTCTAAATATACAGGATGTAGATGGGGGCACTATATATATGTTCTCACGGGTCATGAAAGGACCAGGTGGTTTGTAATCTTTAGGCTTAAGCCAGGATCTACAGATCTTAAAGCTAAATGGGCCACCCACTTAGTTAGGCTATGGCCGAACTTGGCAAATGGCAAACCAGGGTTTAATTACACGAAGGATGTACATATTCAAAGTCACAGGAAGCGAGCTTGTTTTGTTGAGAAGAGAGTCAGTACTTTGGTTTGAAGGCAATCAGACTCTGAGTAGCACAGAGGCCTGCACTTCCATCAGTTACTGCACCTATTCCTTGCCCCCTGGTGTCTCGTCAGGCCCTGATCCCCCATGGTGCTGGGGTAGAGGCGTGCTAGTGATGCATTCATGATGCAATCCATGATGCATCATCCCACACAGACATGGGCACCACCGGCCAGGGAAACGTCAGGTCAGCGAGGAGCGGAAAGCGAGGGAAGAAGAGAGGCGTATGAAAAGAAAGAAAAGAACGGAGAGAGAAAACAGAGAAAACCAGATGCAAAAAGAGAAAGAACTGGATGGGACAGGACCGAGAGAGAAAAGGAGGGGACAAAACGCCGAGAAGAGTCCATGCTGAGGAAACACAGGTGGTGAAAGCATGAATTCCTGTTTCTGTTTAAAACGACATCTGGTCAGCAGCCCTGACCAAGTCCCTTCCAACACCCCAAAATAGCTGCGGTGACAGAGTAATAGACACAAACTCACACATGCAGAAATGACCCAAAGACGAGGGATTGCTGGCAAAGGGAAGCATTCCCGGGAATTAAAAATTTGTGTTCAACTCGCTGAAAGGTTGGCGATTCACGTCCAGTCGAGAGTGGGTTAGAGAAAAGGTGTGACAATCTACTTCCACAGATGAGAAACCAGACCTTCTACTGATTCAGACGCACGGTGACCACCGGTGTTTCAGCACAGAACTGGGTGCCATCTCTGCACCCTCAGCAGTAGCTCCCCAGGCCTTGGGTGGGCTCCAAATCCTAGTTAGCAATCAAGTGCATAACTATTTGGGTCACCAGACTGCCTGTGTGGCAGGTGGCAGTCAGCAGACAGCGTGGAGCACAGATCTACTCTGATGATGGAGTTGCCACCACACCAATGTGCAGAAGGGGGACAAAGGCGTGTCCTTTGCTGTTGTGACATGTACGGGTGGCCTCACCATGCTTCAACCTATAACACTGTCCAAGTATCTCTAAATGTCTGTAATGTCCACGTGACCTACATAAATTTATTCGTGGGGCTGCGGGGAGGGATAGAGCTACTCTGGTCTTGTGTTTATTCCTCAATTCCCACCCACTCCTACCCGCAGGAATCAACAGAGTCCAATAAATAGGTATTTCCTATTTCAATGAAATGTCTACCCCAACCATGCCTCCAAAATAAAATACAGTGGGGGACTGAAGGAAGTATGTATCTTTTTAGGGAAAGGAAAGGAATATCTTCTTTAAATACACAAAGAAAGATGACTGGGGGGGCAGGGGGCGGCAGGCAGCACGGAAATCAGGAAACTGCTAGGCCCTTTCAACAGACTATAAGTCAACATGGTCTATATAGCCTTCATCAGTATTTTTCTGATGATTCACACTATACTACCTTGGTGGCTTAGTGGCTGTACACTGGGCTGCTAACACTAAAGTCAACAGTTCAAAACCACCAGCTGCTCCTGGGAAGAGAGAGGAGGCTTTCTACTCCCATAGAGTTACAGTCTCAGAAACCAACAGGGGCAGTTCTATAGGGTTGCTAGCAGTTGGAATTGACTCAGCTGTGAGTTAAGGGTTTGGGTTTGGGCAGAGAAAGGTTAAGGGGCTCTGGTGGCACTGTGGGTTAGGGCTTTGGATGGCTGATTTCAAGACTGGCAGTTCAAACCCACTAGCCGCTCTGTGGGAGAACGATGAGGCTGCTCCCTTAAAGATGTATGGTCTCAGAACCACATGACAGGGTCATATGAGTTAGAATAGACTGGATGGCAGTGAGTGAGGTTTGGTTTTTGATGCAGAGTTTTAAGATTAGAGCTAAGGTAAGGAAAGAGGGCTAGGAAGTGAAAAGTGCAACAGCAAAATGAAAATCTATGTTTCAGGCAGTTAACAAAAAGGAAAGGGGCAAAAATGTAAATGATGCAAAGCAAAGATTCTAAGCAAGGAAAACCCAACTGCCCTCAAGATGTCCAACACACAAAGCCAGAAGTTAAAAAAAAAAATCCACATTAAAAAAGTTTTTGGGGGCAGGAGGGTAGACAGCCTGATCAGAGCTGATGAAACCAAACCCTTTTCTATCACATTCATAGAGCATCAAACAAACCCTCCTGATACCCAACGTTTCAGGAAATACAGAGTCCATATCACTCTTGGGGCAAGTCTTAAGAGTTTGGAGGTTAAACAAACGATTCTAGAATGAGGAGGAGCCCCTAGGTGATGCAACTCCAAGTTGGAAGGTTGATGGTTTGAACTCACTAGGACTGGTGACTGCTTCCTCAGAAGCCCCATGGAGCAGTCTATTCTGCAACCCCGGGGCTGCCTGGAGCCCCAGCCACTGGGTGGCGCTAACGAGAATGATGCCATGGTTTAAAAACACTAAGGAAAAAAATTAAGGAGCACTATGCGCTCCCAAGCCCAGCCTTCCAGCACCTCACTCAACTGTCCCTCCTCTGCTGCCATTGCCTCCTGGCTCAGGAAATGTGTGCGTTTCTAAACCATCTCCTACTGCTTCCCCACAGCGCAGGGACGTCCTGCCTTCCCTGATGGCTGCTGACAGCAACCACCGGTCCTCGCCTCTGCCTCTGCCACAATGCTCTAAAATGGCAATGGCTGGGCCACTGGGCAGGGAGTGCTCTTCACCCCCTCCCAGCTCCGTCAACGAGCACCCACAATGACCATTTTCAATGCCAACGAGTTTGAATTCCAAAACAAAAAATATCAGCAGCCAGTATACACAGCTTTCCACCTGCCATATAATCATTACGGAGAAGAGACACGCAAGCAAACGCAGATGGAAGTCCACCAAGATTGATGATGGTTACTCTTAGGAGACTCAGAGCATCTGAATTCCCCATCTTATGTTTGATGTTTTCCTGAGGATGCTAAAAGATAAGCTTTATTTTTCACTAATATGGATTTGAAACATCCATTTGTACCCTCTTCTCTTACATCCACGGGCAAATGCTCTGGACCCACTGTGTGGAAACAGGTCAAGACCCCGAGCGAGGTCCCTGCTCTCGTTAGTGCCACATTAGTTTCCTGTGGCTGCCGCAACAAATGATCACTGATTTTCACAGAAGTCCTGGATGCCAGACTGCAGTCAAGGTATCAGGGGACTGGAACTGTGCCCTTGCTAGGCCCCGAGCGAGAATCCATGCCTGGCAGCTGTCTGCATTCCTTGGCTTGTGGCACGTCACTCCAATCTCTGCCTCCATCTTCATCACTTGGTTGGGGGGTGGGGGGGGGCACCAGATACTGCACCATTAAGGACCTTCACCTCTCAAATACAACCTCATAATTTTTAACAATAGCCCACTTTTCCACAGGGCTCTCCGAGGTAGTGAGGGAATGACGCTGGCAGACGCACCACGTTGCACATCTCCTGCCCATGTGGACAATGGATCAGGCAGCCAGACCTCCACCTCGACCGCATGGCCGCCCATCCATCAGGAGGTGAAGCGGGGCATGTTGCATGAAGGTCCTCTGAACACTTTGGAACTTTTGTCTAGTTCTGCTTTCTCCGTATTGTAAGTCTTCCACGGCTCTCTCTGTCTTAAGCATGACTGGGGTGGCAGTCACTTAGTCCTTTCTGTGTGTCAGACATCTTTCTTCAGCACTTTACTTACGGCCGTCATTATCGATTCATCCACTCGACTTACTTGTATATTCATTCTACTCATATCCTTGCACCCTGGCTACAGATACGGAAACAAAAGCTTAGGGAGGTTAGATAATTTGCCTATGGTTCCATAGACTTTAAGGGTCAAGGTGGTTATGGGACCCAGGTGGTCCTGACTTCAAGTTCAGAATTCCTAATAAACAGGGTATTTACATGAACTGCACCCCCCCACCGTGACTGCCACCCAAAATGCGTACCAAACGTCCAACCCTATAGGTGCTGACTCTCAACTGTCACCCACAGATAATTTAGCAAGTCGTGTTTCTGTGAACAATAAGCATCAGGAACATTTTGTCATCTCGGCACGCTGACATTTTGGGGGTGGAAAGGCGGCTTTTAGAACAATACCACAACCAGTACACCACCTCCTCCAATCCAAACTGGCAGTCCTGGTAGCAAAGTGTCTGCCAAGAGGCTTCACTACAAAAGCAAAGGCAGAGAATCAACGGGAACTGCTACCATTATCTCATTACAACGCCTCACAAGGAAAATGTGATCTATAAACACTGGAAGAAATGCCTCACAGTTTCTAGGCAACATTTAATGTGTCGTCCCCACAAAAGCACATTCAAAATGCAATACAATAAAATCGGATCCCATTCTAGAAAGATGGAACTAAATCAGTTGTACACACGGGGATGTTTTATGGGGTGCATTTCAGGCCTCTACTGGGAGCAGACAGAGGACTTCACATGTTCTGCATCTGTTATTTTGTTCAATCTGTTCCTGCTCCTCCTCCACCACACACACACACACACACACACACACACACAGTTCCCACAACAGCAGCCTCAAAGACATGCCTTGCAAAATATCTTAGCAACCATGTCAATATTATGCCACTGTAGTTAACCATATTAACATTCCACTCTAATCATAATTCTCAGATACAGATAGGGAATGTGACTTATAGCTTCATTCATTTTTTTCTCCCTTGAGTTGCACACTCTGGGAAAAGGGCCCATTACCAGCTGTCTGTACACGAAACATCGATTCTGACTCATTCCAACCGTATAGGGCAGACAGAGCACAACTGGTCCTGTGCAGGTCCAGAACTATCTCACTTTACAGGGGTCCTGTGCAGGTCCAGAACTATCACACTTTACAGGGGTCGAAAGCTTCATTTTTCTCCTGGGGGCCAGTCGGCGATTTAGAACTGCTGACTCTGCAGCTAGCAGCCCAGTGAGTAACTCACGCCACCGAGGTGCCGCGTATTGGTCGTCGCTTTCGTGCGTTTAACACACAGGCAGAGGCATGAGGATACGCAAGTGTCGATGAGGGACCAGCACAAACCTTGGAACCCAGTCAACTGTCATGAAATACGCCAACGACGGTGATCGAACCCTGTCCTTCTGTTATTGTTACCATGGGATCCTTTTACTCATCTACTTTTAGACTCGTACTTCAAATCCAACTTTTCAGGGCTGCCAACAACTGGGTTGAAGTACATGGGTGATCTTCTCCTAAGAATTTTCCAAACTATATCCATGTCTCTGCTATGGCTGATTGGGAGAGGCCTCACGCAGACATGGGAAGAAACAGCACCAGGGGCTCCCAAACTTGGCCAACCAAGGGTATTAGCTGGTTAGGGTCCCAAAACAATACAGATGCTTGGACCACAGACCTGGTGAGAAACTCAGTAAGTCTGGTGGGCCTTTGAACGTGTTACAAGTGCCACAGGGCAAGTCACTACATTAGATGACGACACTAAGGTCCGTTCTTGGAAATTCATGGTGCATATGGAATCACGTGTGCACAACATCCTGAGTGCGAGTGTACAGGTACACACACACACACACCCTGTCTTATGGAATCATGTGTGCACAACATCCTGACTGTGAGTGTACACACACACACGTTGTGTTATGGAATCACGTGTGCACAACATCCTGACTGCGAGTGTACAGGTACACACACACCTTGTCTTTCAGAGATGGAAGCTTCTGGTTTTGAGTCCTTGCCTTGAGCCCTCACGGCCCTTCCTGCTAGAAGCACACACATATCCTCCCTACACTCTCCCTCCAGCACTTAGAGAAGGACTGCCTCTCACTGTGACTCTTTCCTCCATCTGCACCAGATGGACTGGCCAGGGTCGTGTCTGCCACACAAGACTAGTGAGCTAATCTAACAAGAATATCTGAGACACCTCCCTTCACTGAAGCTTAAAGGACAGGGTCAAGGGGCAGCAGAGAGCCAGAATAATCTAGAAATTACAGAAGCGCAAAGAAGGGTAAGAGGCGTGACGTAGTCACGGCATTGCACTATGCACCGTAACTGATTTAATCCTCAGGACAGGCAACAACCACGGTGGCATGTCAGGTAATACTACGACTAGCTCCACTTTACAGATCCAGAAAAGGACACACTGAAAGACCAGACAGCTTGAGCTGGGAATGGAACCCAAGCAGCCTGGCTTCAAATCAATGGCTCCCAGTTATAAAGCTGGACCACCTGTAAGCTCTGGAGATGAGAGAGAAGTTGAGTTCAAATTCTGGCTCTGCTGCCACTTAGTGTCTGGGGGCCTTAAGCTATTTCTTTAGCCTCTCAAGTCTCCGTTTTCTTTGCTATAAAATGAGTAAGATACACATAAGCTAATGACTACGTGGCCCCAGTTGTTCATAAGCACTTAGCACACTGCCTGAGTTAGTTAATTGTGCCAGCCTGGCCGATAATCACATGTGGGTCTGGTTGAAAGGCGGAGGGATAAATGGGTGGTGAAGCCTCGCCTTTCTAGTTCTC
>NW_022103900.1:16453391-16506843 GCF_000313985.2 Echinops telfairi
TGTTTTACAGGGTCCCTATGAATCAGAATCAACTTAATGGCAGTGAGTAGTTTAATTTTTTCCGGGAGTAGAAAGCCTCATTTTTCTCTCGCAGAGCAGCTGGTGGTTTTGAACTGAAAGACCTTGCAGTCAATTAGCAGTCCCAAGCAGGATCCCCTCACAGAACACGGAATATGAAGATCATCACTTGCATTCACAAGCAAGTCAACTGAAACACCAAAAAATGAAATAGTTGGCTATTCTAGTGAGTACAGCCCAGCTGGGACCCTCTATGTTCCTTGAAGCCAAACTAGCAGAATTTCCATTTATCTGTGAGCTGGCTCTCCCCTAAACCAGACTGGATTTGAAGACACCTAATGATCGTGCAAGGTTAGCAGTTCAAAACCACCAGCTGTTTTTTTTGGGGGGTGGTGGTGGTGGGCTTGGGGGTGTTTCTACTTCCCATGAAGAGTTACAGTCTTAGTAACCCACAGGGACAGTTCTACCCTTCCTGTAGGGTCACTGTGAGCCAGAATCAACTCGATGGCAGCAAGTTTTGTTTTGTTTGTTTAATGATCACGTTCACAATTTTAATCTATTGGGGTTGGGGCGGCAGAGCCCCAATTTTAATCTATTGGGGTTGGGGCGGCACTCCAGCCTCACTAATCTTCAGAATCTTAGAGCTGAGGGTGTAGCGCTCAGAGGTCTTAATCAGATTAGTAGCATCAAAACTCGCACACCAGGCAGAGAAAGAAAGAGTGGACCTCCCTGGAATAATGATTTATAACCTCTCGGGTAGATTTCAACCTGAAGCGTACAGAATCAATACAAAGTACCCCCCTAAGCCTATCGAAACTGAAAGGTGACTTAGATGAAGCTTTTCCAGGCTTTGCAATTCAAACTTCCACCTGACACACGAGTCGGACTTACCTAAGACTAAGGCTAGTAAGCTTCCCAAGGTTAACCATTTAACGAAAGATTACAAGGGGCTTTCCTGGAGCCAACAGAAAAGCAGGTAAACCCACAGGCAGGCTATAAAAAGTAATCTTTAGTTACTGTTTACAAGTACTTATATAGCATATACTGTGTGCCATCCATGGGTTAATCGCTTTACAAATACTAGCTTGCCTGATCCTCGAAGGGCCCTAAAATGAGGAGGTTACGTATTTGCCCAGACCCATCCAGCTGCTCAACTCCAGAGTCAGGATCCACAACCAGGAATGTCTGACTTGGTGTGGCCTTAAATGGTCAATAAGCATACAAATATCTGCTTGGAGGCGTTCTAAAGACATTGTAATTAAAACTGAAACATCAGTTTCATCTATCATACTGATGCAAATGAGGCAGTCTGCTTATAGTCTATACTGGTTTGAGAGGAATGAAGAAATCATTCTTAAAAATTGCTGGTGGACGTGGCAATGGCAACGTGACAAAATCTAGGAGAATTACAGTTTTGCTTATAATTATTCTCATGAAAGCATGAAAAGTTACAAAGAAGTCCACTGGAGTGTTGCTACCAATGACAAGAGACAGCTTAGTGCTCATCACGTGGGGAATCGTATGCTGGGAACGTCACCCAATGTGATGTGCCAGGAGGGAAAATACCTCAAAATCCATTTGGTCAACAGACCAGTTTACAGAGAAAAATTTATTCTAAACTCTGTGGAGTTTATACACACACACAAGAGCGCTGCTGGTGTATGACATATGTGTATGTATAGGTATGTCACGTATGCATACACGTGTGTGTGAGAGACCACCAGTGCATACGCACTGAAAATATGCAGAAAGATCACATGAGAAATGATTGGCATTGGGTGCCTCTGTGGAGGTGAAAAGGGAAGAAGAAATGCAGATGTTACCTTTACTTTTAATATTTTGACTGTGGGTTTTTCCCCCCATTTGTCTTCAAACCCACCAGCTGCTCCACAGGAGAAAGACGAGACTACAGAGGGCTGCTATTACGTGGGATGGACTCAATGGTAGCAGGTCTCATTTTAATTTACTTGTAATTTAATTTGAATTGCTTTACAAAACAAATGGTTGCAAAATAGGTTGCATTTACAATAGTCTCAAGGACAACAAGCAGAACTTGGTTTAAAATATATGAAGGAGAAACAGCTATTACAATACCATGAGGCAAGCTGAAGACCACATACTGTCAGTATTTCTAGGAAAAATGCTTTTACAGAGAAAAAAAATGAACCAACTAAAACAGCTCTCCCTGGAGAAATTATGAATGTAAAGGAACTCTCCTAGGCATACCTCAAAGCTACGTTATCCTTCATCTTTTTGCTTAGTGCTATGGATAAAATAAGAGAGCTGGCCTGGCATAAAAATAGAACTACTCTGGATTCAAAAGCACACTTTGAGATCTCTGCTTTAATGATATGACCTTGGGCACAGTAAAGCAGCCACCATCGAGTTAAGTCTCACCTATGCTCTCTGTATGGCATGGAACTATGTGCCACATGGTGGTCAATGGCTGGTTTTCAGAGCACATCACCAGGCCTTTCTTCTGAGGGACTTTAGGTTGTCAGACGAGTGCTTGCTATTTGCACCACCCAGTGACTCCCTTTTCCATGCAGCCTCAAAACTGAAGAGAGAGAACTAAATTTCTCCAATCCCCTCTACAATTAAGACTATTAAAGTTTCATTATTTGCCAGACTTTTGAGGAAAAAAACCCTCTACAGGAGGTTCAAAATTTTCATGTAAAAATTCCATAACCTTTGAATTCAATTTCCCCATCAATTTCCAGAAGGCCTCTTGTAGCTAACCATCTTATACTATGGATAAAGGGTTATACATTAAGAATGCAAGAGTGCGTAAGAGGGGCCCAGTTGGATCCACTCCTGCCTGCTGTCAGGAGCTCCCCGGGAATCACTGTCCTGCACAGCTGCCCCTGCGGAGGAGGAGGAAGCAGAGCAGACTGTTTTTTGGCTGCACACAAAAGCAGAATGCTGTCAAGTGCTGGGGACAACTGGTGGCTAATTTTAGTTGGCTTTATGCTCTTATTTTGATTTCTCTACACAATTCATGTCTTGACCATGAGACGATCAGACAGGAGATCGCTAGCCTAGTGAAAATTTAACAATGCAAGGAAGCAGTTTAGGCCATCCAACATAGGCAATCTCAATGTTCACAACTAAGTCACTATAAATCCTCCCCCACCATGAGTGACTAGAAGACTAGCTTACTACCATGGATCTAAAACCACTCTAGAAAAAAAGAATGACTGACACAGGCAAGCCTCTTTAAAAGATCCTTGCTAGAAGAAGTCACGTGAAGAGGCATACAGAGAAGAGGGGATCTAAATAGGCAACTAAATACTTAAAGAGGTCTGCCAAACTCAAAGGAGTGGTAATTAAAAACGAAATGCAAGTTATAACCTATGAAATTGGCAAAGATCGTTAAAACCCTAACACAGGCAATACTAATAGGAGACGTGCAGGAAGGTGTGCTCACACACTGCTTACACAGGTGGCAGCCCAGACGACCTTTCTGGGAAATAACTTGGCAACAGGCACCAAGAGCTTCTGTCAAGTTCATCTCTTTCACTATTAAGTCCACGCTGTGGAATGCTACTCAACAGCATTATTCTAATAAAATGATCACAAATCTCAGAACTCACTGCCATTGGGTTGATTCGGACTTACAGCAACCTTATAGGACAAAGCAGAACTGCCCCTGTGAGCGTTGGAGGCTCTCCTTATAAGGAGTGGAAAGCCTCCTTTTTCTCCCATGGAGCAGCTGGTGGTTTCAAACTGCTGACCCTGTGGTTTACAGGCCAATGCGTTACCTGCTATGCACACCACACCACGGCTTCAAAATAATCAAAGACATCCACAGAGGTATGTTACTTTGCAGTGGTGCTTTTTGGTGGTGGCTACTTTTGTTTGTTGTGGAGGGGTCAATTTTTAGCAAGTATGTCAAAATGTACACATTCTCACAAATTACGGGACAACAAAACGTTATTCATTTTCCAAAGATAAAGTCATCGAGTACAGAGGATGAAGCAAAAGATACAGAATGTCCTGTTTGCTTTGATTCTTACCAGCATCCTCCAAACTTTTCTACTATGAGCATATACCCTTCTGGGCATTGATTCAAAAGTCATTATATTCCCCATACTTTTAATTTTCCAAAACCAAAGCACACACTCTCATTAATGGCATCTTCAAATTGCTATCGGTGCTGATTGTGAAGTGGAGGTCACGTCAGTGCACGTGCAAACCTGGGTTATTACATGTGCTGCAAAGACAAGACTAACTTTCCCCCTTCAAGGTTTCAGTCAACAACCCCCCAAAAGTCCATCGTGGAAGGAATACGAGCTCCGGGTTTTGTCTGAAAGCTTTCCATTAAAATCTCCTTTAGCGATTACAGAAGGAATGTCATTAAACTTGCAGAGCGGATGCCTTTAGATTCAGAAAGTTCTGGCGAAAACAAGGGCGGGCCCAGGAAATGCTGCGTCACCGATGCACTCCATGACCCAGGAGAATGGTCCAGTGAGATATGCTGGATACAACTGATGTATGGAGTGTTGCAACAGCTAGAAGAGCCCCCAATAAAATGATCTTTAAAAACAAAAGGTACCGTGTACAAGAGCACGGGTATTGACAACCAAATCACACATTACCAATTTAATTCCATTTTCCTTGGAAAGGGGGTGATTTTAAAACAACTTTCTAATATAACTAGTTTATAAAAGTCTAAGCACACAATGGATGGATATGTGGATTGTGATGAGAGCTGTACGAGCCCCCAATAAAATGATTTTTTAAATATTAAAAGTCTTTGCATAAGCACAACAAAATTTAAAGAAAAAAATAGTTGAAAAGAATCTTCCTTAAATAAACACACCAAGTGATAACATATTGCATGTTTAAGGGATAAGCTTTTCTTTCTAGGTAGTACATAAAATAGGGTTCATAATCACTGACGTAATGCATTACACGTATAATCTGAATAAATAAGAATGTATAAATGTGTTGTCAAAAATATAAATGCTTTCAACAGCTGGTGTTTAGACGTTTTCTAGATAACCTCAAATGTCTTGAACATTTGCTTCCACAAGAGAAAACAACCACCTCTCCCAAAGAGGCAAGGCCTTCCTTACACACCCAGCTTGTGGGAGCTGCATGGGAGTCAGGGGCGCAGTGCTCCCAAGGGTTTTCAATGGACGGCTCTTCCCAGGTAGAGCAACATGCCTTCCTTCCGAGGCACTTTGGGGAGGGCTGGAACCTTCAATCCTTTGTTTAGCTAACTGCATCAGCCAGGGACTCTGAATCGCACTCACAGAAATCATTCAACTTTGAAATAAGAAATAACCATGAATCGATAGCAGTGTCTTTGTGGCTCTCTTCTCTTCTCCCCAGAGTTTGCATCTGGCATTTGAGGCCTCTCTGCAGCCAGCCAAGCCCATAAGCCAGCAAGCACAAGAACCCAAACCACAACAGCAGCCTGCACGCATGTCCAGCAGAGACGTCCTCACCCCGCTGACACACATGGGCACGCTAAGAAAGTCATCGTGTGCCAAATCTGGCAGTGCAGGCTCTCAAGCGCCCTTAAAGATGGGCAATTCTCGGGCATAAACTTTAAGGGTGAAGAATCAGAAACAGCTGCTCGCGTCTGCTTTTCTTTTAACCCCTAAGACAGTGTCCCAGAACAAAGGACAAGCAGCTCAGAGAGCACATGGGTTCTCTAGCGGCTGAGGTGCTGTAACTGACCTGGCACAGGGATGATGGGGACACTGGCATCTCGCCACCCTTACAGCCGAGACTTGACGGCGTTCTAAAGCTGGTGTGTTAAGGTGCAACAGGGATGAAGATACCTAACTGGTCAGCCTTGATGCGCATCTTTGATAACTGCACAATAAATTCAAGGTTAAAGTCGCCATTCCCCTAAGGGGATTAAGTTTACAGGTTTAGATCATGGGGGTGGGGGGAGGTGGGGGATTAGGGTGGGAGACAGGCATGGGAGAGGCTGAATCAAATATAAACAGCCACCTACTATTACCCCCCTCTCATCAAGTCAATGCCACCTCACAGTGACCTAGACCGTGTTTCTGAGATCGTAAATTTTTCATGGGAGCAAACGGTCTCATCTTTCTCCCAAGCAGCAGCTGATGGGTTTGAACCACTGGATTTTTGGCTGCAGCCCAATGCTTAATTCACAGCACCATCAGGGCCCCTCATATAGAGTATCTGGAAATTCAAATATGGAGTTTATGGGAATTAAGAGACTACACATAAAAAAAGCTACATACATAAATTAATTGTTTACTAGACAAAGCACTTTAATGTAAACAAAAAATCGTGACTTGAGGTTAGGTTTGACAATAAAAAAATCTCCCCCCCCCCACAAATTAAATGCCATTAAGCTGATGGCAACTCAAAACACGCCTTTAGAACAGGGTAGAAGTGCCCTGGTGGGTTTCTGAGACCAGCTCTTTACTGCAGAAAAAGCCTGATCTTTCTCCCTCAGAGCAGCTGGTGATTTCGAACCACTGACCTTGCTGTTTGCAGCCCAACCCATAGAGGCCCTTAATTGCTCAATTATTTTTCCTACTGCAAATGACCACAACCTATCACTTTCTCATATTGCAGCCGCTTGGATGTCCCTAGGATGCTGGAAACCATGCCACTGGACTTCAAGTTTAAATGAACTCACCAATGGAGGACAGGCTGTCACGAAGCTTCTAGACTAAGACAGACTAGAAAAAGATGCGCGACAATCCACTTCTGAGAACCAGCCAATGGAAACTGAGGATGGCGCAAGTCTGCCCTTTGCTCTGTCTCTTAGTCAAAGTCTACACAGCAGCCTGCTCTGTAAGTACTGCAAATTAAGTTTCCTTTTCCATTTACAGTTGACCACTATAAAGGGAATTCAGCCTCATAGAGCTTCCCAGGCTGTAAATCTTTACGCTTTAACCACTGTGCTATTCTGCATTTACATAAACACATATATGAGGGGGTTACCCCCCCAAAACCATATTTTTCCAAAACTATGTACTTAAATTTTTACAACCTTATCTTCAAAGTACTCTCCATCACACTTAATACATTTGTCAAATCTGCAATTCCATTCTTGGAAATATTTTTCAAACTTATGTGTTTGGATGGCTGACAGTACCTCCCTTGGTTTTTTCTTCACTTCTACTGAGGGAGGTAGTTTATTGCGTCAACCTGGCCGATAAACACATGTAGGATTCATTGAAGGGCAGAGATAAATGACTTGGCGAGCCTCACCTTTGTCTCTTCCTCTTTGATCACCGGACCAGTGTGCGGCTGCCTTGCTTGTTCTTTGCCTCAATTTGTAAGCTACACTACCTGTGGGACACCTAACTCGTGGACTGTGTTGCTGTAATTTGAGGTTCCTTCAAGACCTGCTTTGCTACACCATCGGAATTTACATCTCTTGAGCTGGGGACTGTCGGACCCTGTCATCTGGCTGACTGTTGGTGACATGCCTTGCTGTTTGCTGCCTGTGTCCGGATAGCCTGAATTGCTCCACAGAGGACTACCTCGTGGCCCTCAAGACTTGAAGGACTGCCAGTGTCTCATAACTGTCTCACGGGAGTGAGTTGCACTGAGCCATTTGTACTGCTTTATAATTTAATTAACTGTTTATTTATGTTATATATCTATGTTATCTATCTATCTGTATAAATATACATAAAATTATTAGCATTCTGGTTTTGTTTCTCTAGAGAGCCCTGTCTAACACATAGTCAAATAGCTGTCCTTTCATATTCCTCTTCATTCTTGGAAACAAAGAAGTCACACGGAGTGAGATCAGGTGAGTAAGGTGTGTGAGGCAAGAGAAGCATGCTAGGTTTGTTTTGTTTTGTTTTGTTTTTTGTCAAAAACTGGCACACTGAGATGGCTGCATAAACAGGTGCATTATCATGGTGGCAAAACCAGTTCCCCGTCTGCTCAAGGCAGTCCTTTTTTGATGCACACTGTTATGCAATCTTCCTGGAACCTCTAAATAGAAAGCTTGATTAACAGTCTGACCTGGTGGCATGAACTCCAAATGCCCTATTCCCCTCTCACATCAAAAAAATGAGCATCATCTTGATCTTTGATTTCACTTGATGAACTATTTTTGGGCAAGCTGAATGATAGTATCTTCCACTGGCTTGATTGATGTTTGCTTTTGAGGTTGTAAGAACAGCACACTTAGCCAAAATCAAGGCTCCAAGAATCTATGGAATTCCAAATGGAATGTTTCAACAAGCCAATAAAGCATTTGACACACTCAAAAAAAAAAAGAACAGCACACCATGTTTTGTCACCAGTAATGACATTGGGGAAAAGTCTGGTCACTTCAGAGCTGTGCTTTCAAAGCACGACATGTTTCCATTTGACATCCTTTTTCCCCCTGATCAGTCAGAACCCACAGTGGCCTTTCTCATTCCCAAATCTTGTTAAAATTCGCTGAACCAAACTCCAAGATAGTCCAGATAACTTCCCCATCTCGTCAATGGTCTGTAGTTGGTCTTTAAGCACAAGTGCATGAATGCTGTCAACATTTTCATCCACTCAGGAAGTTGACGGACATCCAGAACAAGGTTTGTAATCAATTGACATTTCACCTTTTTTGAAACAAGAAAACCCCTCATACACTTGAGTTAGCACTGTCCTTGTAAGCACTGTCCTTGTAAGCTGTGTTCAACATCGTAACAGTTTCTGCGACATTTTTCTTGAGCAGGAAACAAAATTTCACAGGCCACCACAAAAAATGAGGTTCCAGAAGAACTGTTTATGAAAAAATTCACTGTGTCCAGAGAGAATCTTCCCAGGCAACGCCACTGGGTGCACTAACTCAGAGTGAGTTGCTGGATGCTCACCCTAGCGGGGAAAAGAAGTACTACAGAAGCTCTGCCCGCGAGAGCTTTTTCCAGTTTTGGAGGAGGTACCCCTTCGTATACAGCTACACGTACATAGACATCACACACACAAACACACACAAATGAGGTTGAAATAAGGAAGTAGTGTTTGACAACGTTGTCATTTCTTTCAGTGACTACTGGAGATGCAGGAGGGGGTTTGCAGCCATCTCTCCATTTATCTCTTTCTCCAACTAGTCTCACAAGCATCAGGCAGGTTCAGGACAGACCCGCTGGGTTACGATGAGGAGGCACACAGGATAAAATCCTAGTATTTGCTCCCTCTATTCTTTTATCCTTCATGTTTCCTTAAAACATATGGTAAAGATACCAAGGGGGAAAAGCAGGGGCAAGGACCGTGCATGGACCGTTCTTATAAAGACCTTTCACTACAAATAAAAACAAATAAAACATGGGTGGAGATGAAACATCTCAGAAACTTTTATAAACTAATTTCCAAACTGGCTCCCACAGTGCTTGCCAATTTCTGAAGTCTGTATAACCTCAACCCACACCCGTTGTCCATGAGTCCCTTCCACCCCAGAATGACCCTTTAGGACAACGCAGGACTGACCCTGAGGGTTTCTTGGGCAGAAATCTAATTTTCTGGTTAGTGGTTGAGCCCCAAGATCCACTGTACCACTAGGGCCTTTGAAATCCCTGTGCACAGGGGAAAAGTCACTCAGCGTAACTTCACAAAGAAACATAAAAATGCAAACACCTGGTTAAGGTAAGAGGTGAGAAGTTCACTGGAGAGACTAGACCAGGGGTCCTCAAACTCCTAAAACAGGGGGCCAGTTCACTGTCCCTCAGACCCGTTGGAGGGTCAGATTATATATTTTAAAAAACCTATGAACAAATTCCTATGCACACTGCACATATCTTATTCTGAAGTAAAAAACAAAAACGGGGCAAAAACACCCAGCGGGCCGGATAAATGTCCTCGGTGGGCCGTAGTTTGAGGACGCCCGGACTAGACCACCGTATAGTAAAAACGACTCACAGCTTTTTCCCTGTTTCATGAAGGAAGACCGGATGGAGGCGGCATACAGACCCTTAAGCAATCAACGCAGACAGCAAAGGTCCTCTCTGGAAGCAGCACACCGCAGAAAGAACAGGGTTGGGAGCCCGCTGGGACCGCGGGCCCTAAGATGTTGCTGCTGGGTGCCACCGAGTCGATTCTGAGCCAGAAGGACCCAACGCAGCGATAGCCTGAAAAACCATCAATCCCAGCTATCAAACAACACACGTCTCAGCAAAGAGAAGCCGTGTCAAGCATCACCACGAGGGGCGAGTTCATTCAATGTCTGACCAAATATAGCAGGCTAATTTTTAAGGTGGTAATTCTGTATGGCCAGAGAATGATGTTATAAATATCCAAATGGCCCTTGGCAGAAAAAAGCTTCCCCGCCTCTGTCCTAGAATGTTACTTTTGTCCAAGATCAATCCTGCTTCTCTCAAACAGGAAACGAAGACGACATTTTCAAGGGCTTTTTTTCTCGAGAAAGAAAAGATGTGCTGGGGAGGGCACACAAGCCAGACGTCAAGCTAGACATTTTTGCACACAGCTTCTTGGTTTTTCAAAACCCTGACATCCCAGTAAAATAGCTTAGAGACCTTAAATCTGTCCATGGTCAAGTTAACTGGGTGGTGGGATTTGAATTTGTGTCTTTTAAAACTATAGTCTGGGCCTTTCCTGGCCATTGTTTCATGTGTGAGGGACAATGAAGAGAAAAATGGATGAAAGAATAATCCACATGGAAGAGTGCACACAACCCTGCTAGCTTGGTTCCATCATGTTTAAATCATGCCCTCATAGGGGACACACACACACACACACACACACACACACATTAAATGCCCCGGGCAAGAGAGAAATGCAATGCCTTTACACTGAACGATCCCTACTGTTTTGCTGCTTGGGAAACATTTTCAGAGTCACTTAACAACAAGCTACCAAATATCCAAAGCTCAGCAAGACAGTCGCTGCAAGAAATTCCTAAATAATAGTCCACAGCCACAGAAGACGGGCAATGCGGCAGAGAGTAATCAAAAGCAGCTTCATATTTTCCGGATAAAACAAAGCATCGTTTGTACAGCGGCATTTTCAGAAGGTATCGCTGAGAGCCAGACTGCAGCCTGGGAAGGCTTACAATACCAAGTTTAACAAGACATCAATGGCTTTTAAACTTTAGACGAAAACAGCTTCCTTTTGCTTCGAATTCAAAGTCAGGGATTAGATGCAAAGCTAACAGATTAATTCAATACACACTCAAGCTTAAATACTATCCAGAGCCTTAATTAACACCATTACAAGTATATTTAGCCAAGCACCTGGGTTTTAATGATGGAAAGGTGAAGGTCAAATGTTTTTTAATAAATTGCTTCAAATGAAGCCTTTCTGCTGGGAGAAAGGTGGGGGGAGAACACAATAATTAAGCTGAAAGGAAAAGACTAATAAACCATTATTATATTGGCATATTAAGCTAGTCTGTATTTCAGTTGAGGCCATGCCATAGTGGGAAGTCCACTGAACTTTGCTGCCCTGCCCCAATTTGGAGCAACTTCCAGATCAATACCAAGCAATTAGGAGCATCCAGCGAGGGCAGGAGGAGGGACTGACAGAAACAGTGGGGACAGACCCCTCTGAGGAAGGCTAGAAGGCTTGTCTGGCTAATTCTTCCAGAACGAGATCGCCATCCCCAGAGTTAAAAGAAAAACGCAGTAACAACAGTGAGCTCTTATTGGATCGCAGATGTTAGATCAAATTATGTCATCTCTGTGTCCAAGAGAGAGGTGGGGAGAGCTTAAAAATGTAGTTGTGCTCGATAAGTGGGCAGAATTAGCTGTATGTAATAAGAAGTGGTACCAGGTAGCTGAGCTCTGATCAATTTTGAAAGGGGCCTGCTCAATGCCCAATTCTGGAAGCAGAGCGTCAAGCCTGGTCATTCCACTTGCATTTGAGATTTTCCGCAATGCTCAGGTTGGTGGAAGGGAGAGTGAGCCTCACCCTTTAGAAGCTAGACATTTAGAGCTTTTTTTGGCCTCTCGCAGCTAAAACCAGACACCTGAACCAGGCTCAGCCAGTCACATGAAAAGAACTATGCACTATCTAGTTCAAGAGCCCTGGTGGCCTAGTGGTTATGTGTTGGGCCGCTCCCCTCAGGATCTGCAGTTTAAAACCACCAACTGCTCCATAGGAGAAAGATGGGACTTTCTACTCCCACACAGATTTAGTCTCTGAAACTCACAGGGGCTATGTTCTACCCTGCTCTGTAAGGTTGCTGAATCAGCATCGACTCGGTGGCAATAACTGTCTTACTCTCTCCTTACTGCAGGCAGTAGTGGCCATGTTTACAGCAGTATTTAGCATCAGGTGGAAGTTGGCTAGCTTGTCCTCATGACCTTGAAGGAATCCTGGGTAAGGGTATTTATTATATTGCCCCCTGCTTTGACCCTGCCCACAAACAGGTCTTATGTCCTTCAGTGAACTCCCCTAGTCTTTTTGGATTTTGGAAGGGAGTTTCTGGTGCTTCTAACCAAGGGCCAATGGCAAAACAGAAGGTCCTCCTCGTGAATCAGAACCAACTGAATGGATCTGACCACAACAGCATTATAGGAATGCCAACTTGATCAACAAACACTTATCTGCCCTTAACACCAGACTACTTTGATGACGAAAGGTGAAAGTCAAGTGTTTGATAAATTGCTACAAACTAAGTCTCCACCTTGGAAAAAAGAGAAAAAGCTGCAAAGACTAATACAAAATACAGTAGCATCATAAGTAACTGTCCTTTAATCAGTCTATATTTTAATTAGGCAGTGCCACAATTAAAAAGTTCAGTGACCTTTACTCTTTTGTCTCAACTTGGAGCTACTACCAGAACAACAACCAAGCAATTAAGCGTCTAGGGCACCAGGGCGGGAAGGTAAACAAACAAGGCCTTGTCAGTGCATCACAAGGATCCCTGGCAGAGGGGAGATAGTATGTGTCCCCACTTAAATAGAGTTCTCTATTTTACCTCTTTGGGTCTCATATCCATTGCAATGGCTTCACAGAACCCAAAGACAAAATTCAGATTAAAAGGTTTCTTAGAGAAGTTGTAATGCCAGTGAGAAATGATCAGGGCTGAGCTGTTTATCAGGACATGCTTGAAAACTCTGCTAAGTCTGCTAATAAATGCTCAAAGGGCATACCGCTCTGCTGTAAGCCTCAAATCAAAGGCAGCTTAAGCTCCATGGGCTGGCAACCCCAGCTCCCTGAGTTAAGGGGCCCAGAGGCACCCCACTCCAGTTAGCGTCAGCCCGAAGGCACTCAGCTCCCTTTCTGTGGGTCAGCAAACCCAAATTCCCCAATTAAGTGCCCAGAGGCACCCACTCTACAAGCCAGCCTCCTGCACAAAAGCCCTCACCTTTCCCTGCTCCAGGAGCTGGGAAGTCCACACTCTGGTCCACGCTCTGGCTCCGGGTCCCGCTGCTGCTCTTTTGATGGCATAGCTATCACTTGGGTCCAGGAGGTCCACCGTGCAGGGATCTCAGAACCAGAGGATTTGCTCCACTCCTGGCTATTGCTGATAATCAGATTCCCTCCTTCTGCTTCGCAGAGGGCTCGTTTTATACAAGCCAGGATGGCACTCCAGGGAATCCTGTTTGCCATCACTCACAGGTGAAGCCTATGCGTATCTTCCTCCACCTCCTTATCAGACCTATGCAGTGAAAGGTCTTTGGGTGGGAGTTAGAGACTTGGGCTAAAAGAGCCACATTACATAATCTATGGCCCCTGCAGAATCAGGGGTCAGGGCTGGACCAGGAACGCTCACCCAAAATGACAAGAACCAGAACCAGCGACCGATTCTCGTTGCACGGGTGTACAGAATCCGTGACGAAAGCAAGGAGAGGCAGGATCAACCCTTCAGACTCAGAAGGTCCAGTAATTTGGAGCAAGGAAGAGGGGCACTGAGAGGAAACGAAGACGAGTCCAAGAGGGTCGAGGTTGCTGGTTCAATGAGACACTGAAAACCGGCTAGTCCATAATGTGTTCTTGCCTCCTTCTCTGGGTCCCTCAGGGCACGTCCAACACTAGCACCCTTCTCACTCTCACTGCCGACTCACAGTGACTCTACGGGACACGGTAGAACGGCCCCTTTGGGTTTCTCAGGCTGTGACCCTCTCCAGGAGTAAGTACAGTCCTGTCTTCCTCCCGCACAGCAGCTGGCCGTTTCTAACTGCTGACTCTGTGGCTTGTGGCCCAATGAGTCACCTCTGTGTCACCAGGGCTCCTCTCTCTGACCCAGCTCCTGCTAATTCACCCCCTGCAGGCTCCAGAACAAGCCGCATTTCTCCAGGGGTGCCTTCCCTGATACCTTCTCCTCCCTGCAAACGAGAGAGGAGCCTAAGAGCATCCTTTCGAAGTCTTCGGTCAGTGACTCGAATCACTTCAGAACTAGGTTGGCCAATTCAGTGGTTCTCAACTGTGGGACGGGGCGATTTCTCCCCCAAGGACATGTGACATTTCCAGTCGCCACACCATCAGAGAAGGGTGGTTGCTACAAGCAAACAATGGGTCAAGAGCAGAGCTGTTACAGAACGTACTGGAATGGACGGGCCAGCACTCCCACACCGCCCGCCCCCAAATTTATTAGCCAGCCTGAAAATGTCAATGGCCTAACTCACCACAGGCCCCAACTCTGAGCACTGTGTCGGACACACAGTAAGTGATGAACAAATACTCGTGACTTAACGAACAAGGGACCTCCAAATGATGAAACAGCAACGGAAAGCAGGCTTTCTGCCAAACCCAGCTCCAAATGATCCACCTCTGGCCTGTCGGTACGAACAAACCTGACCACGCAACCGAGTAGACTTGCCACCCAACCTCAGACATCCACTCACTGCACCCCACCCGGCCCCAAGCATCCTAGGAGCTAGCGCAAAGGGGGGAAAGGTAAAATTACAGAGAAGGGAGGCATCTCAAGAATAACACGCCTCTCTACGACCCACTCACACTAGGACTGAGCAGTGCAGAGAACGCTGTGGACAGAGATAATGACGAGGCCCAAGTTCCTAGCACTGAGAGAAAGGAATTATAAAAATAATGCGGTCAATGCTTTCCTGCTGAAGTGGAATCAAAAGCCTCCTGGTTTTACTGTCCATCCATAGGTGAATGGGCTTACATGTGTGTAGGTATATGCCTGTGTGTATTTCCCAGCTTGTCTGCTGGAGCCTCGCACCAACGGCGCCCCAGCAACAATGATACAACCAGCAACCACACCTTGGTTTCTCAGTCCCATCTCTCAGAGAAAGCAGCCAGAGTTGTCTGCAGAACTGAGGCAGGGAAAGTGCACAGATGAGCCGGAACCACTTACAGTGCCAGAGGGTTTAGTCAGTGTGCGCCCCAAATTGTCAGGGCACAGTGACCGCCAGAAAGGAGCTCACAATGCCCAACCTGGGGGGTGGAGGCGGTGGGAATGACAATAAGAAATAAAAACAAACAGAATAAAAATAAGTGCCATAGAACTGTACATTAAAGTGGTACCATGGGAGGGCATTCTTCCAGCAGGATTAGTACTAATCAAGGTAGAATGATGGGACTCTAACACCACGATTTGACCAGCACGATAATAAGAGCCGTGTCAGGCAAGAAGCAGATACAGATGGATGCAGAACTTAATGGGTGAAAGTGTAAGAAAGTATTTTTATAATTGCAAAGTAGCCTTCCACAAGAGGCTCATCGAAAGAAAAACAGTAACATTACAATGGAAGAGCCCAGAGGACACTGGGCCGAAATGAAAGGTCAAAGAATGAATACAAGCAAAATGTGTACCCCGTGTTGAACATGAAACTCACGGTCTCCTCTGCAAACTTCCACCTAAATCATGATAAAAAGTGAACGTCACCAGTAGTGACAGAGCAACAAAGGAGCCTGGTAGAGCAATGGTTGAGCACCACAGGTGCTGATATCCAAAGGTCAGAGGTTAAAAACCTCAGACCTGGTGCTGTGTTCCCGTGAAGATTATAGCCTGGAAAACCCAGTGGGGCAATTCTAGTCTGTAATATCGGGCAGCCAGGAGTCCGGCTCCAGGGCACTCCACAGAGACAGCGGGCCGAGAAGGGCACCTCACTTCTGGCAGCAGTGAAGAACTGTCACCAGATGAGCCCAACAGGGCAGCCCGGCACAACACTGAATTCCTTTCAGAAGTACCCTCCAAGATCATGACAGAGGAAGGGAGGTGCCCCTCCCCAACAGTCCCAGACTAAAGGAGCCTACAACATGAACACTCCATGATGTATGGGGCCCAAGACTGGATTCAGGAGCGAAAACTGAACACTGGGTGGGACAGTAGGCAAAACTGAAAAAGGAAAAAAATAATCTGTAAGCACTAGTCCTGCAGGGACAGTGGATTATTTGAGGTGGCTTTTTTAACCACAGTCTGTCACTCCTACCAAACGCCCTTTTCCTGCATGGTTCTGGGAAAGATGGGACTCCTCTGTGACTAACGGGGATACACTCACTGCCATCCTGCGGGGTGCAAGTGAGCCCAGTGTGAAAAGGATGGAGGAAAGGACATCTCCCTCCCAGAAAGGGCCAGGCGGGGAGCGCATCCTCAGGACCCCGAGATCCCTGCACAGTGAACCTCCTTGGCCCACAGGCTGCTGTGTGCCATCACAGGAGCAGCAGCAGACTCCAGAGTCAAGGCAGAAACAGAGTGGTGGGCTAGACACAGCCAAGCGCTTTAAGGCAGGAGGCTGGCTTGTGGGACGGATGCTTCAGGGTACTTACTTGGGGGAGATGGGCTCACTGAACCTCGGAGCTTGAGGCTCCCACTGGAGTGGCATGCCCTTTGGGGCATTCATAAGCAGCCCTGAAGGAACGAACTGGAGAACTGCACCCTGATCATCTCTCCTGCATTGCAGCCTGCTAACTTCCTTAAGAAACCACCTACTCCTGCAGTCTGAGTTCAGTGGGGCCGCTGCAAGGAACCGTAACACCTAGACTTAAAAAGTAGAGTGTTGTTGGGAGTTAGAACAATTTGTAATATTCATGCTAATCTCTTGGTTTAGGGCATTGCATTATGATTATGTAAAAAAAATCAGTCCCTCTAAAATAATAAATCTAAAACAAAGACAAAATAAATGACAGACCAACCTGCCCTTTCTAGATATGTGCTTCTTTCCTTGTATTTAGGTCCTCTTTCGTGTCCTTCAGTAGTCTTATTTTATTCACTGGGACAAGCGTATTTTTTTAGGTTGATATTATAATGTTTCTGCAGCCATTAGATGTGAGCCCTGGTGGTAGAGTGGCTACGAGTTGGGCTGTGCTCCACAGGGAGAGAAAAGATGGGCTTTCTACTCCGGCAGTCTCAGAAACCCACAAGAGGGGTCTCACTATGTCTCAGCATCGACTCAGTGGTAGTGAGTGAGTCGCTATTGTAAGTGAGATTGTTTTCCCTAAAGATTTTTAAACTTTTCTACTGTATAGGAAGGATAAAAGTAGATAGTATAGGGGCAAATCTATTATTAGTTCCAAATTTGCTATTAGTTTATACTCAATGCTAAAATACAGTGATATATTTCATTTTAATACCAGTAAACTCTTTTACAATAGTAACAGAAAATTTTTCTGAACAGAAACAAAAAAACAACCCTCCAATTCATGGCCATCATAGCGACCCCTCCACGACGGGGCTGAACTGTCCCCATGAGTTTCTGAGCCTGTAACTCTTTATGGGAGTAGAAAGCCTCGTCTTCCCTCCTGTGAATCAGCTGGTGGTTTTGAACTGCTTACCTTGTGATCAGCAGCCCAATGCATAACAACTCACAACACCAGGGTTCCCTGAGAGTGAAGGCCATTTAAAATAAAGAAACATGTGGTGGAAGGTGTTAAACCTCTCTGGGAAGCTTCAAAATACAGGTAATGCCTTGCTTGTTTGTTCTAGGTCAAGGTCTTAAAGCAAACCCTGGGGAAAGAGAAAACCTGGCCCTGCTTTGCTCTCCCCCCAATAGTCTCATACCGGCTTTCGCTCCCTCGGTTGCAAATTCAAAGTCAAGAGGCACCGTGATGCTATCTGTACTGATGTCTACGTTTTTAATATTATCTTCTCCAATGTGCTCCTATCGCCTTCAGAATCCAGAAAATATTTTTGGTTCCCAAGTCCAAAACCAAACTCACAGCTACTGAGTGGATCTCAACTCAGGGTGACCCTGTGAGGCAAAGGGGAACTGCTCCAGGGCGTCTCTGAGACTGGAACGCTCTGTGGGAGGAAAAAACCTCAGCTGTAAGTAACCCACGAGGTATAACATGCTACGTTCGCTTTTGGCCCAACTAGAAGTATTTCCTAGAAATAAAGTCTGTTCTTAAAAGAAAATGTGCTAACTCTTTAGAATCCACACAATGGTTTTCCACGACTTAAGCTCTCACTGTGAATACGGCAAATAACCTTTTCTACATAGAACCTGAATTTCCACACCGGTTAACTTTTTGCCAAGCGTTTGCAGTGGATGGCACAGGGGCACTATGGTTAGGAACAGACTTGGTGCCAGTTGGGTTTTTTGGCGAGACAAAGGACAGGTTCTTTCAGGGATACAAGTGATGAAAAGACAACTTTTCACGACTTCTGAAAAATATTAGTCTGCTTTTGAAGAATACTAAACTTAACTCAGACTACATTTTCCAAATTATCAAAATAAGTTCAACATAAAAGCGGAGTTCAAGATTGTCTGCAATAGCGATTGACAAAGGATATGAAAAGCTGAAACCAATTTCTAGCCATAAATATTCCCTAAATTTCTAGGATTGCAAGTTCAAGTACATAAAAATGAAGTTCCCTTTGTCTCTACAACAAAGCTTGGCATTAATTGAAAACAGTAGGCCACATTTTTTCCATTTGGTAAGAGACATTATTACCCAAGTTTCTGAGCAGTCTCACTAGATTAGCCAGCTTCCAGTTACAGAGAAACGTATGTGACTCACATCATGAGACTTGGCACAGAATTTGACAAAAATGAGGGGGTTTCAAAATGTTCATGGAAAGTAGACTTAAAACCGTTTTTGAGGAATTTTTTCCCATGGGCTTAACTGGTTAAATCCCAAGCACTTCCCCCAATCATCTTGTGGCAGGAGTTCATCAAGGTTCCAAATTCCATCTGCTCTGCAGACGGAGCGCATCCGACCAGCTTCTAGTTAAGAGGGGAAGGCACACACCATATAGATGTCTTTTGAAAAATATTTCCCAGGACGTTTTCAAGTTAGTTTGTGCAAATGAAAAGCCACAATGTGGGAATTACTATGAAAAAATGATTCAGAAAAAAGCAGTTGCCCTTAAAGACTAAAGAAAGGATAAACATCTCCCTCCCCCCAACATGTGCTCTGAAATTGGAAACGTTTCAAAGGCACGCAATGCTGACTATCCGGCCTGTCTGAAAGGCACTGGTGTCCAACATCATTTATAACCGTTGTTCCATTCGAGTCTGACTCTGGCCACAGCAGGTCTGCTGTGGGAGGCTTTTTGAATGAAGGGGATGTTTTGGCTTAGAGACCCTGCCCGCGACCCTGGGGACTTGGCAGTGTCCCAACCCCGATAGACAGATCAGGAGCTAACTTTATGCCCCAAATTACAAAGCCTTCTACAGAAGCAAATAACGTTCCTAGGATGAATGTCGGATGAGCCAAACATGGGGGGCGGGGGACGCTTTCAGTCTTCAGAGAAGGAAGCAGAAGGCTGTTTTGGCCTTGACCCAGAAGAGGGGCAATGTCCCCCAGGAAAAAGTATGTGAACCGAAGGAAAACTTCTCCACAGTAACAATTCTAATGATTCAAAGCTAGGGGTTGTTTCTCTTAAGGTTAAGAGCTAAGTGTGGGCTCCTGTTTACATCATTAAAATCTGGTTGATTTTCTTTTGTTCGCAGCTGTTTAATGTAAAGCTCATAGTGAAATGTTCACTAAAGAGATTCTATTTTAAGGTGAGTTTTGCCATTAAAAAAAGTCATTTTATTGGGGGCTCTTAAAGCTCTTATCACAATCCACCCATCCATCCATCGTGTCAAGCACATTTGTACATATGATGCCACCATCGTTTTCAAAACATTTTCTTTCTACTTGAGCCCTTAGTATCAGCTCCACTCTTTTCCCCCTCCCACACCCTTCTTCCCTCCAGTTTTGCCATTTTGCAAATGTAAGTTTACGTGTAACACATGGAAATGTTATCTAGGATTCCTATAACCCAAATCTGTAGCAGTCCATTTATTGTCCTACAGAACAACTGCGCTGAAGAGCGTTAACTATAATCCAGTGATGTTTTGGTAATATGCCTATTTTAGTAAAATTAAAGCTGAAATGTTATTTAATACGGGTACATACAGTAACTCACAAAATCTGAGTAGTCAGCCAGTCCCTAGCCACTCGGATTCGTTAACACAAGTTTACATACAGAGTGAAATGTCACAGTTCGGGGAAATGAAGTCAGGGTAACAGCTTTCTCTTATGCAGTAAGGAGAGACTACACACTTTCTTACACGAGGAACGATGTGCAAACCTGAGCACTCGCTAAGCCAATTTACATGCGTCCACTGCATGGAATTCAAAGCCATCCGAGAACCAATGACCAACAAGTGTCAGAGCTCCACAAACCCAAATGCTCCCTCACAGGGTCTTAGCGACCCTACGGGACAAAGTAGAGTTGCCCCACTGGGTTGCCAAGGCTCTAAAACTTAGGCAGCAGCCTGTCAGATTTTTCTCCCACGGAGCAGCTGGTGGGTTTGACCCACTGACTTCTGGGTAGCAGTCAAGGGCTTAACTACTGAGCCAACAGGGCTCCTTAGACCCTCACAAGCAGAAGCGAAACCCCAGCCAAATCAAGCGGCTTTCATGATGAAAACCAGCAGTCTGGCAGTAAGTGGGCTACACCTGTTATGGGTAAAATCTGATACTCAAGACGAGGACCAGTTAGCCAGCAGTCGGTCAGACATATAAAACGCATTCTCGTGTGGAAAGAGGGAAAGAGCTTTCTAGAAACCGAATTCCTGGATACACCTGCTTTCCGTCAATGTGTGTAATTTTGACTGCCTCCAGAGGTCTAAAACCTGTAAAAATTATAAACCTTGACGTTCTCCAGGGAGAGGATTTAGTTCAGAACCCAAACAAATGCCAGAGGCAATTCTCAGAAATTCAAGGAGTCCCCTTAATTTAAAATACCACTCATAGCTCACTGATATCACTAAATTATGTGTGAAATAGATTGAATGGGTAAACGTTTGACATAAAATGTGCATCTTTACAATGAAAGGGTAAAGGTGTGTGTGTGTGTGTGTGTGTGTGTGTGTATACGTACATATGAGGGGACTCAAAAAAAGTTTGTGGAAAAAAATGGAATTAAAATAGAATTTTCCCATGAGCTTAGAGAAGCCCTCTTGTAAGTGTACACACATACACACACTCTCCCTCTTTCCCTCCCACCCGTTCCTCGGCGTGTCTAGTACGTTGTCTGTCGTAACCTAGGTCAAGCTCTCTGGCTCGTCTCAAAGCAGTGGAAGTCTGGGCTGAGAGCTGCCCAGTGTCCACCACACCTGCTCAACTCACTCTTGCATACATACCTGCTTCCTTCTTGCTCCCCTTTCCTCCCTCTCGGCTCTTCTTCAGAACAGCCTTTAGCATTTTCAGCACTCTTGTGCTTCTGAAGGAAAAAAAAAAGGGGGGGGCAGAGAAGAAATAAGGGCTGTAAGTTGGAAATGTAGCTTGAATATTGACACAGAGGTAACTTGTGTTCAAACACACAGGCCACGTAGGACGACCCCTCAAATTTCCCATTGGTTTCCCATGACTAACCTAAGAAAAGAGTGCTGAAGACACAAGAAACGTTTTATAATGTTTAATGAAGTGATCAGAGTTCACTGTCTTGTTTTAAAAGGGAACACACACACACACACACTAGTGCATTCTCAACATTCCACACCTAATTGAGGTTATGAGGCAAAATCTGGGCACACTGCTGTAAGATGCCTGGCACTGTCTTGCGGGTCTCCCAAGCCTGGTTCATCAAGAGAATAAAACATTAAACTAATAGAATCCAATTGATAATGGCTAAGAAGGAAAACCTCAATGCTTAAAGACGTGTCTGTTTTACAGGTGCTACTAACAACATAAGCTCAAGGAAAACAGTTTGAAATGGCGCGGGAATGAAGCATACCTTGATAAGCATTCGCAAAATAAATACAGTAGGAACATAGTCCAGCCTGATGCCAGGGGTCCCAATTAAACAGCACCCATGCCCCTAGGTTGTCACAATAGTTATGATCTGGGGAAGGAGGGCTGGAGAGGTGGATGGAAGAGGTCTACGGCATTATAACTGAATCCTTTCATAACGAGCTGTGTTTTCCAGCAGCATTGCACTGAGCTTGTGAAACCACAATGGCTGGGGCCTAAGATGAAACGTGAAACCATCTCTTCAGCAAGAGGAGCAGACAAAAGGCCCATTATTTCATCCCCAAGTTAGCCTCCAGCGCCTCGCTTCCCTCCACTAACTCGGGTAAGATGGGTGGAAAACCTCAGCTGTAGCCTTGTGGAGAAGAACATCACACCCTGACACAAGGGAAGGTAGAAGACACGCTGCATCTGAATAGGAAAGACAGGGGTGGGGGCGAGGAGAAGGGGCCGGGGGAGGGAGAGTATCCTAAGTAGAGGATGGGCAACAAGGCTGACCTAAAACCAAAACAAACTCACTGCCATGTGGTCCATTCTGACTGATAGCAACCCTACAGGGCAGACTAGAACTGCCATGGGGCGCGGGGGTGGGGGTGGGGTGTCCTGAGACTAAGTCTACAGGAGTAGAAAGCCTCATCGTTCTCCTGTGAAGCAGCTGGTGATTTCAAACTGCTGGCCTTATGGTTCACAGCCCAGCGAATAACCACACCACCGCCACTGCTCCACACACTGAAAAGTGGAGGAGCTGTGGGGACCACTGAGGAGAAGAGGCCACATGTGCTACCATCCACCGCTCACATCACACAGTGTAAGCACGCTGGGAGACAGACCTCTAATCATTTGGTTCTGGACAAAATATTTATTTTTCCAAGCCCTCTGTTTTATTGTTCAAGAAACACACCTTCCTTGCTCATGGGTCAGGCAGCTAATTAACAGCAGGGCCAACCTATCAGTCTGCTGCACCAAGCCTCTCCTCTTGGATCAATGGAAGTTTCTGGCACCAGTGATCACAAAAACAAACAAGAAAAACTGAGCAATAATAGGAAGATACTGTCTCAGTCAGAATTTGGAGAACACCAAGATGGAGCTATTCAGGTTGAATCATCTCACCAAACTCTTTATACACAAAAGGGGTGTGGCTTGGGACACAATTCTTTCAAAAACGCTACTCAAATGAAGAACCTTGATGGACAGATTAAGGTAAATCTAGAAAAAAGTCACTGGAATTGCTTCGGTAACAGAAACTGTGGGGGCACAGATGCTTAAAAGAAAAAATGCAAATATGCTGTAGCATTGTGGCAGTTACATAATCTGTCAACTGGTGAAGGGGTGGTCTAGGCTATCAATCAGGTCGCAGCTTGGGTGACCGCATTTTGGAGCCAGAAGGAGATAAATAGTTCACTGGGGGCCAGACCCACCGTCTCTCCCTGCTTCGTCTTCCTGTTGACAAGCCACACTGATAGAGCCACAGCCCTCGAGCTGGAGGAGTCACGTGGAGACCCACGGCAGTGTGGAGATGCTTCTACCACCACTGGATTCACAAGACTTTCCACCCACTGGCCTGTGATCTTTCTGCATTTGGCATGATTAGACGGCTGCATGAGTCTAAAGAGGAATTTCTGGACTAGTATTGACATATGGGGTAATATCTGACTTCTATGGACTTGAACTGGACTGGGCTGGGATGTTTTCTTAATGTACAATTGCTCTTTGATATAAAGTTCTCTTACACATGAGTATCTCTGGATTTATTTCTCTAGTCTACCTGAACTAACGCAAGCATATTATTTTTTAATGGCAGGTAAATGTCTAGAAGTGATCACCCCCACCACCAGGCTGTTTATCATCGAATCTGCTTCAATTCATCACAATCTGCTCTATGAGAACAACAGAACACGATGCTGCCTGGTGCTGCGCCATGCTCACTATCGTGAGTCTATCCGTGCTCCGTCTCACTGACCCGCTACTTTATCAGTGACTCATGTTCTTCCTCAGGGGTGGACCCCTCTGATGCTGTGTCCAAAGTACATGAGATGACGTCTCACCGTCTTCGTTTCGAAGGGGCTGTCCTTCTTCCGGGCCAGATCTGGTCTAGTCCATCCATATTCAGAGTTCTTTGCCAACACCATAGTGCAAAGGTCTCGATTCCCCCTCATTTCTCCTTCTTATTCTCTAACCAGCTGTCCCAAGCCCAAGGAAAGTGAACGAAAAATCCCTGACTTGAGTAAAGTGCACCTTAGTCAAACTCATTATTTTGCTTTGTTAACACTTTTTTTGTTTTGCTTTCTTGAGACCTTTGGCAGATCTGCCCAATGCAACACGTAATTTGATTTGACTGTGGCACTGACTGCATCTAAATCAAATGCAATCCTTGGCAATTTCAACATTTACTCCTTTTACCTTGATGTTGCTTATGGGTCCAGTGGTGAGGATCACTAAGCTCATATAGTTTCATCCACAAATAAATCAACCTCCAAGGATTCTAATTTAGCAAAGACTCCACAGCCAACAATGTTTGTTTAGGGCACTTTGCACAAGTCTTGATGAATTCTTCATGAGCTCTGTATTTCCCTGGTTCGGGGAGCAGGTCAAGCCCTGGTGAAGCATGCAATCAATCTCCGTGGTCACCATCGATTGACCCACAATGTCACTCAGATGACATGCTGCACAGCCAAGCAGTAGGACACAGCACTTCTCACCCCAAGCATCCTGGATGCCTATTTTGAGGAGCTCAGCTGTTTTGGGGACAGTCACATCTTCCACATCAGAGGCCTTGGTCACCCAAGGAAAAGAGGCTATCAAATATCTGCTATAAAGTTTTGTTTTCCAGTTCTTGCTTCTTTCCCCAAATAGCAACCCAGAGGGAACGGTTTAAATTTACACTGTAGAGTATGCAGACTATGACCCGATGAAACATTAACTGACCGTGCCTCATGTAACACCAAAGGGAGGGACACACACACAACCCTGACCAGTGGTTAGGAAAATCATCATTAAAACACACACACACAACCCCCCACCCCCCCCCAGGGAGAAAACAAAATCACCAGACTGGCCCCAGCAGTTTGGTTCTGAAATTAATATAGAGCACAGGGAAGCTATGCAACGTTATCTAGGAGTCCGATGATACGTGGTCTAGAAGAAACTTCATTTACAGACCCGAAGGGAAGTGGTCAGAAATGGAAGTTACAAGGGGCCACATTGGCAGTGGACTCCAGAGGATTACAGGGCACACCAGCCAATGTCCGCACTTACACTTACACATACCACATCCCAATTCTGGAAAGGGCCTATCAAAGCCGGGTGCTATTAAACATTGGCATTGTGTACCTACTTTCCCTCATTAGGGTTCTGATCTCACTGAGTCCTCCCTCATAGGTTGGCTTTTTTTAAAATCATTTTATTGGGGGCTCGTACAGCTCTTATCACAATCCATACATACATGCATTGTGTCAAGCACATTTGTACATAAGTTGCCATCATCATTCTCTAAACATTTGCTTTCTACTTGAGCCCATGGTATCAGCTCCTCATTTTTCCCCTCCCTCCCCACCCACCCTCCCTCATGAACCCTTGATAATTTATAAATTATTTTGTCATGTCTTACACTGTCTGACATCTCTGTTCACCCAGTTTTCTGTTGTCCATCCTCCTATATGCAGATCCTTGTGATTGGTTCCCCCTTTCTACCCTACCTTCCTTCCACCCTCCCGGTATCGCCACTCTAACCACTGATCCTAAGGGGTTCGTCTGTCCTGGATTCCATGCGTTTCCAGTTCCTATCTGTACCAGTGCACATCCTCTGGTCTAGCCAGATTTGTAAAGTAGAATTGGGATAATAGTAGTGGGGGTGGGG
Organism: Echinops telfairi; assembly: GCF_000313985.2. Taxonomy (NCBI): domain Eukaryota; kingdom Metazoa; phylum Chordata; class Mammalia; order Afrosoricida; family Tenrecidae; genus Echinops; species Echinops telfairi. The sequence goes on from NW_022103900.1 coordinate 16,479,313, forward strand.
TGGGGAAGCATTTAAGAACTAGAGGAAAGTTGTATGTTTCTTCGCTGCTACACTGCACCGACTGGATCGTCTCCTCCCGGCAATCCTTCTGTAAGGGGATGTCCAGTTGCCTACAGATGGCCTTTGGGTCCCCACTCCGCACTCCCCCTTATACACGACACAATTTTTTGTTCTTTGATGTATGATCCCATCAACACCTCATGATCACCAAGGCTGGTGTGCATCTTCCATGTGGGCTTTGTTGCTTTTCAGCGGGATGGCTGCTTATTTATCTTCAAGCCTCTAAGACCTCAGACGCTACATCTTTTGATAGCTGAGCACTGTCAGCTTTCTTCGCCCCATTTGCTTATGCACCCGCTTTGTCTTCAGCAATCGTGTTGGGAAGGTGAGCATCACGGGATGGGGCTGGCTCTTTCCTTAGACCATCAACAGTGAGAAAAAACCATGCTGGCTCAACCAACACAACTCTCTGGCCTGTTGGCAGGATTCTGGAAATAAACAAACCAATGTTCTGACTTTAAACTAAGACTCTCACTTAAAGAGAGTCACTTTCCCAAATCCCAAGTCTCCTCCTCCTAAGAGGTATAGACTGATCCTACTGTGAGGGCCCAAGGGAAGGCAGTGGTAAATGGTCCATGAAGCAGACCGGAGGATGACCAACAGGGTCCTCCCTCCAATACCAGACATATGCCCGGTGCCATAGCATCACCAGACATATGCCCACCACATAGCAACTGCCAACATCCATTTCTATCCCTTGAAAGCAAGTAGTACAAAAAATATGGTTGGATTCAATTATATACAAATAAATTTCTGAAAATGTAGGTTACTACCAGGTTATTACTATTGAGACAGATGGAAGAAAAACATTTTAATGTTCATTTAAAAGAAATAAGATATACGACAATACCCAAAGAAGGCAATCTACAATCTATGTCAGCTTTGCAGGTGCAATGGCAATACTATGCTATAAACAGAGCTATCTTGTTTAACACGAGCATTAAAATATCCCTATTCTGAAGGTCACTGCTGCTTACGGAGCACGGAGCGTCTGTTTACGGGGATGGAGATTCACATTCAGGGTGCAGAGTGGACTGATAAAACTGACATCAGTAAAGTGCATGTCTTTAGAAGGCTGAATTGTAAAATTGTATGATGTACATTTTTATAAGAAGGAAGAATGAGAGAGCAGTTCTTAAGGCTGCTTATGTACAACCAAATACCTCCTGGGACTCGGCGTCCTTGGTTTGGAAGTTTAGGGTCATGGTTTCACGGGACATCCAGTTAGTTGGTCTAATAGCATGTGTGCTGCCTCTGTTCTCGATCCTTGTGTGGCACCTGAGTCTTAAAAGCTTGTGAGCAGCGATCTAAGGCTCAACAACTGGAGAACTAAGGGAAGAAAGAGCCGGGGATGTTGTTGTTGCTGCTTGTGTCGTCCAGTGGATTCCGGTAACAGAATGGAAGTGCCCCAGGGGCTTTCCTAGGCTGAAATCTTTGTTCTTTTTAAACATTTTATTGGGGGCTCATACAACTCTTAATCACAATCCACACATTCATCACTTGTGTCAACTAGGCTGAAATCTTTATGGAATCAGACTGCTAGGTCTTTTGTCCCTCACAGCAGCTGGAAGATTCAAACGACTGGCCCTTTAGTTTGCAGCCACTTAACCACTGTACCCGGGCTCCTGGAGAATCAGGAATAGGTGACAGAAATGGAATGAGTCGATAACTGGCTACAGGAACCACTGCCTCCTTCGCCGTGAGACTGGAAGAACTACAGGGAACCTGGCAACCAGGACCGTGTTGCTGAAAGATTCTACAGAAGGGTCCTGATGGAAAAAAAAGGGGGAGGGATGGGAAAGGGGGGGCGGATACAGAATTTCACATTTCCTCTTACAAAGAAACAGCAAGTTCTCTAACTAGTAAAGAATGCTGCCTTGAGCACGGTGTTCTTTCCAAGAACTCAATGGATCAAGCTGACAGCAGCAGCATCTCCAAAGACACCGCTGGAGACCTTGGGCTAAGGTGGGCGGAGCCCTTCAGAAGAGGCCCGCGAAGAATGCGAGCGTACAAACACACGTCGTGGACTTGGTATGTGTTCTGCTATGACAGTCTCAACAAAAACAACGAAATTATTTCAAATGTTTTCCTCTTCTGGATGACCGACCATCCTGCTTGGTTCTAGACGCTCTCCAGTTGCAGCTGTGAGCTGCGGGCAGTTTAGCCTTCAATGGATACAACAGAAGCCACAACACAGGCTCTGCTCTGAGTATTTGTTGACAGATGTCACCGGGGACCGATGGACACAGAGGAGCTGCCTCCTCGAACGCAAGCAATTAACCGGCACGTCAAGCAATCTATCATTTACAAAGGACATTCCTATACATTCTCACTCATAAGGAGTGGGACACATCTCCGTTAACTCTGAATGAGATCAGACAATGGGGTGCGGGGAGGGAAACGCTGCACTGAGTAATCTTCCTTCGTGTCCACACCTGAATTATCCTTAGCATCTCGGGCCTTGGACCGGTGAGCCCAAATACCTGAATGCACACGCCTCTCCCATTAAACTATCCATCCGATCTCAACATAAAACTGCTGAAGATTAATTATGCCTCCCCATCTTTGTCAGGGGAGAGGGGTTTAAAAAAACAAAACTCAAGAGCAGCAAGATTTACAAGGGAAACAAATGGAAAATAAAGAGAATAAAGAGAACATCATAAAAATGCTGAGCTCGGGAGGAGATGAGCCAGTCAGGGTGCAGTGTAGCAACAGTGAAACATACAACTTTAATCTAGTTCCTAAATGCTTCCTCTCCACCACTATCATGATCCCAACTCTACCTTACAAATCTGGCTGGACCAGAGGATGTACACGGGTACAGGTAGGAACTGGAAACACAGGGAATCCAGGACGGATGATCCCTTGAGGACCAGTGGTCAGAGTGGCGATACAGGGAAGGTGGAATGGAAAGGGGAGCAGATTACAAGGATCTACATATAACCTCCTCCCTGGGGGACGGACAACAGAAAAGTGGGTGAAGGGAGACATCGGACAGTGTAAGACATGACAAAATAATAATTTATAAATTATCAAGGGTTCAGGAGGGAGGGGGGAGCAGCGAGGGAGGGGGAAATAAGGAGCTGATACCAAGGGCTCAAGTAGAAAGCAAATGTTTTGAGAATGATGAGGGCAACAAATGTACAATGTGCATGACGCAATGGATGGATAGAAGGATTGTGATAAGAGTTGTACAAGCCCCAATGATTTAAAAAACAAACAAACAAAAATGCTGGGCTCTGGAGGGCATGAAGAAATAGTTATTTCTGAGGAGAGGGAGACATCAAAAGCATCCTGTTTCAGGGGCTTGGGGTTTTAGGGTGCATCCAAAGAAGACCTATCTTCTGCACGTCCACGTTTAGGGCATTTCTGTACATCCCCAGCATTTAGTGTTTATTGGAAGAAAAGGTGCCATGTGGTGGCAGGCAGGGGCTCGAGGCAGCCCGTAAGACACATACTAATACAGAAGGGAGTAAGTAAGAGAATAAAGCAGGTGAAAACCCACAAAAGGAGAAGCAAAGAGATCTGCTAGGAGACAGCACTGAGTGTTGGATGGAAACTCATGGAGAGCCCTGCTTTAGACTTGTTTTCTGAGCGCAAGAGCCATGTCTTGGCATTCTCTGAGCAATCCCACGGGGCTGGGAAAGCTAACTTGACGAATACTTGAAATTCCAGGATGTCTCTCTCTTTCTTGGCCCCTTCCTTCTCTTTTCTCTCCCTCTTTCTCAGGACAAAGGGAAACAAGGGGGCCTAGGAAGAAACACGGTCCTAACACACGACTGGGAAGAAGTCGCTGCCCCCATTCACATGCTTCATCGGAAAAGAAGGCAGAGGGCCTCGCGGGCGGTTTAGCAAGAAAGCCCGAAAGCACGGCGCTGTTCCACATTTAAAAAGTGAAGGACCCAAATTTGTAGCACATGGACCCGGCAGCAAAGAGTTAAAGCTGCTATACTAAATTTCTGGGCATTCTCCGTACTTGAACATACAGTATGCACAGGGAAAGACATCAAGTCAACATTGCACGTCATTAGTACTGTTACTGTAAGTGGAAAATGCAATGCCTTGAAAATAAAACTGAATTTAAAATGGCAAAAAAAAGAAAATCCGAAAGCTATTGTGATAATAAGCAGCACATTGGCCTTCCGTTTTGTTGAACTTGCATAGCTGGCTAATAAGCATCACTGAGCTATAATTTATTCCCTAAAACACATGGAAGCCCAACCTCTTGATCTTTATTCAAACCCATTCTATACTGTACTTCTATAATTCTACCGTGTTTTTCTTCTTCAGTGAGGTTTGTCTTGGGCTAAAAAGGACTTCCAAAATAGGAGCGTCTGTTGTTAAAGCAGAGGAAATTCAGTCACAATAATGTGCCTTTAAAAGAACTCAGGGCATGAAGTACAAAATCCAAACTCTCACATGCTTATGCACAGCATCATCTACCTTAAACGTTCTGTAGGAAAACACACATGTTCTTCCAGGAGAAAAGTTTAAAGAAATATAGCTCTCCCTAAACCAATATTGCAGGCTGAGAGAGAATTCTCTCTGTGAGTTTGTTTAAATTTCACTCTCCTGGGGGCAGGGGCGGTGGGGTGGTGGTGAAGTTATCCCCTTCTGGTTACAGAAGCCATTTGACTGTGAAGGGATTTATTCAGCCTAACTTTGAACACTAAGCAAAAGCAAAACAAAACCCACTGTCCCTGAGTCGATTCCAATCCAAGTGACCCTATAGCAGAACTGCCCCCTCCCCTCCTGTTTCCCAGGCTGTAATCGTGACAACTCAGGCTGCCACTACGTTTTCCACTGGAGCCGCTCATGGGTTCAAACTAGCACTGAACCATTATGCCATTGAGGCTCCTTACTGTCCTATTGGGTCACCATGAATCAGAGGGGCTTGATAGCAGTGAGTGTGGCTAGTCTTGGAAACCACGAGGGCAGCCCCACGAGGGGCCCTGAGTCAAAAATGATTTGATGGCAGAGTAGATTAACTCTTCACAACTCTCGTCTTTCTTTCGCCGAGCGGCTGGTGGTTTCAAACGCTGACTTTGGGGTTAGCTGCCCCACGCATTAGCCACTACTACTTCCCTCATAAAGTCTTCCTTGACAACAGCATGCCTTTTCCCTATTCCCACACCCCATTTGGCACGGCTATGTGAATGTGCATTTGTCAGCATAATCTTGTGCTCTACAAACCCGCACCGCACCTGGCAATGGACCTTATTTCGTACACAACAAAAAATACATCTCTTGAAACGAGTCAGTGGGCTTGGTATGAGGGGAGAGGATAAAAATCGTAATTCTCCCGCTTGTTTATGAAACTAAGAGGCCTGGTGGTGAAAGAGTTAAGAGCCCAGCTGCGAAACAAAAGGTCAACAGTTCAAATCCAGTCAGGGGCTCCAGGAGAGAGACCTGTTGGTCTGCTTCCATAAAGTTTACAGTGTCGACAACAGAAAGGGGCAATTCTACTGTCTCATGGGGTCACTATGAGTCAAAATTGACTTACACCTAACAACAACACAGGCGGACAGTTAGCGAATTCCTCTGGTACCACAGGCACCGGTTTCAAATGGATGGTCCATGTTCTCTGTCATAGACCCATTTACAGAGCAGGAGCTGTTCTCTTACCGGCCCTTCCAGAGTACTGACTGCAGGCAAGCTTTATATGGTATTCCAAATATGCACACAGAAGGCACCTGTACAATGATAGGGAAGAAGCCAAACTCACACCCAGTACACACTCTCTCAAACCAGGAAGAGCTCAGACAGCCAATTCGCCAAGGGCAGCATTCTAGCCATGCCATTATGCCTGCCCAGCCAGTGGGCACTTCTCAAGGTTGAGCATCAGTGTCCAACGTAGCCCCCTCTCACCAGAGGCCACCGAGACGCTCCCCACACGAGCACTTCCCTCCCCACTGCAGCAGCAAAACCGGACCAAGTAGAAGACAAAATACTGACAGACACCCCACCCGGAACAGAGATATTAAACAGATACAGTATTCAGAACTATCAGGACAAACAAAGGAATCTCAAACTTCACTTCAACTTTAATTGCTTACACCCCTGCCTCCTCCTCCACTAGACTGTGAGCCTCTTGATGGCCAGACGTGGACTTGCCAACCATGGATTTTTTTTCCTCACTGGAGTATGAATGGATGGGTATGCAGGGGAACATAATTTTCATATACGTAATTATCAAAGGGAATGATTGCAACTTTAAAAGGGTGCCAACTTCCTTTACTATATTTAGTAAATGCAAGCCCAAAGCCTTAGCATGTAATGTAAATATTTTTTAAGTTGTTTATGTATTCATCTCTGGAAGACAGAAAGCGAAGTTCAAGTGTACTTACTGCTCTAAAAAATAACATACCACACAGTCAGACAAGCACAGCTGAAAAAGTCCAAGTCCTCATTTGAAACGCAAGGCCCTGAGCTATGGAAGCTTCCTCTCCCCCTGCCCTCCAGTCAACCAATCTCAGCACCTAGTGACCCTGTAGGACAGGGCAGAAATGTCCTTGTGGGTTTCCAAAACGATAACTCTTTTACAAGAGTAGCAAGCTGCGTCTTCCTCCCATGGAGCGGCTGGTGGTTTTGAACTTTGGGTCTCAAGACCAGCAGTCCAACGCATAACCCACTCTGCCACTAAGGCTTCTCACGGAGGCTCTAGGAGGCAGCAAGTAGCAGATGGAATCGCAACCCAGATTTCCAACTGAGGCATGAGCAGGGCACAATGGCGGGTTCTCTTTGGACGCACATTCCATGGTAACTACTGTGTGCCAAGCGGTGAGGATCCAAAGTCAACAACACGGCAGAGGAGGCCAACGACAATGTCAGCACACATGGCCGGGAAGCTACAAGGTCACATCACCATTTCTCTACAAAGTAAGAATCAGGTCAGAGGAGCCCTCGCAGAAAGGAGCGGCAGCAAGGGCAGGAGCGAGGGAAAGGGCAGTGCAGTACCCAGGCCGGCCAGCCCGACTGTAGGCCAGGCCCGGTCCCAGGTGACGATGCTCAGTCCCAAGGAGCCCTCGGAGGCCATGATCAACGCGTCACACTTGCAGCCCGGTGGCACGAGACTGCGGAGTTGGCTGGTAGGAGTGTGCTCCTGGGGGCGGGCCAGGGAGCCCTGGCTGGATGGCTGGCTGGCTGGCTGTAAGGGACTGGGCGGGATTTAGGACCGCCTGAGAGCAAGGGGCAGTGTCGCAAAGAAATCAAGGAAGAAACAGTGGGAATACATGAATGAGGAAGTTGGCAAAGAGCCACGTCCTCCTAAGTGAATTTTTAGAGTTGGGGTATGGAGCAACTGCAGAGGAAGACCAAGCACTCTGGATGGTAAACCTGGTGGGCTCAATTTAGGGCTGTGGGAGGTGAAGAAGTCAAGGTTATGTTGATTCTGGGGCTGGGTGACCAGGATGATTCCTGCAGGAAGTGACGGAGGCAGGACTTGGGAAATCAACCACCATTCCCGCAGCTGCTAGGTAGGTATCGAGCATTTTACTCCACACATCAGGCAGGGGGAGAGTTTCTCATAGGCTGAATCTCAGTTTATCTCTAAGTCACCTCTCGGTCAGGGTCCATGGTTTCTTTCTCGTAGATAAGGAAGCATTAGTCAAGGTGGAGCTGGAACTTGAACCCAGGCCTGACTTCAAAGCCCAGGTGTCTCCACATCCCTCAATGAATTGCGGGGCAGGGAGGAAGGCTTAGGGACAGGGATGACCAGGAGAGCCTGGACCACCAGTCTCACAGAAACGATGGATTCCGCCTGAGGGTGAGAGAGTAGCAGCTAAGGAACTCCGAGCGAACACCAGGTCAACCTGGGGCCCCTGCAGCCCTGGGAAGGTTTCCTGAGGGACCACCTGAGGTCACCAGTTTTTTGTTTTTTTTTTTTGAGGTCACCAGTTTTTTAACGTGAAACCATCCTCTCTCCCAGAGCTCTGGAGCGAACTTGGCTAGAGCCTTCGGAAGCTCCACTCCCGAGGCCTATAGTTAAGTCTCAACCATAACCACCACACAGATCACCAGCTCAGACCCCCAACTTCAATGGTCACCCCACCGATGTGTGGCCATCACAACTCCCTGGACAAACAAAGGAGGCAGGCACTACCTGTACAACGTGACTTTGGGCAAGTTACTCCATGAACGCATCGGTCCAATGGGAGTCCTGCTACCTTTCTGCCGGGCTGGGCAGTTCAAGGAATCTCTTCTACCTGTTGGCACTATGGTTTTAAGGAGCCAATTTAATTTCGTCCTTGTAGGCCATGCTGATGACAGTGTCTGGGAATCCGTCAGCATCTTAGGGGGGAAAAAAGCGTCCCTGTGATGGAGGGCCTATGGTACGAGTGGAAAGTCTTTCGTGTGAAGAGCCCCTGAAGACACGTCAGAAGTCTCTTTCCCCTCCCTCCCAAGGTATTAAAAGGCACTCAGTCAATCAATGCCGGCTGAATGAAGTCTGATATTATCTAAACCTAAAGAAATTATTTTTTAAATGCACTGCATCTGGCTCCAAAATGAACAAGGTCAGGCAACTTCAAAGATGGCCCATGAAAGGCCGCTATTCATTACAAAAGCTCTGTTGCTCATGCAACTGACAGATGGGTCTTTCACTCAATGGCCCAGAGTACAAGGCATGTAAAGCCTCCTGCACTTCTGTCAGGGGCTTGCTCTCCCTCTCTGAACAGGGTTATAACCTCCTGGGCCCTAATTTCCTAAGGATGCTAAGAGTAGTCCTTTATTCACCAGTAACACTGCGTATCACTAACCACATGCCAGGCCCTCCTCAGACTTTGCATATACAGGAGAGTTTCAAACAATGCTATGAAACAAAAAATCACAGAAATCTTCATGCATCAAAAATACCAAAATGTGAGTGACTGTTTCTCCATACATCCTCTATGCCCTTCTGAAGGCAGCGTCTGCAGCTCCCTAGCCAGCCCTCAACGAATTCGACGCTCTGACGCACAGCACATCAAAGCGGCATTTCGGGGCATCCTGGAGGGGCCCAGTTAAGCTCTTCTCACACGTTCTGCAAGTTTGGGGAACAAAAGGAAGTCAGAAGGGGCAAGATCAGGGGCGCAGGGTGCTTGCTGTCGTGTGTGGTGCCACCCAGTGGGTCCTGACTCAGTGACCCCGTGCCCAACAGAATTAGTGCCGCCTGGTCCTGCACCATCCTCATGATTGTTCCTGGGCTCCCTGTGGGGTCAGTGCACCTCCTGGAGGGCCCCTCTTCTTCACCAAACACGATGCTGTTCTTCAGGGATTCGTCTCTCCCAACAACATGTAGGGTAGGTGGGGTAAGGTTTCTCAAGAAAATTCTCCCAGGAGCCTTGGCTACTCTCAAAGAATAAGCAGGTATGTGATCATGATGGGGAGGCGAGGGGGGAATTCCTTGGTGCCACTTTCCTTTTATTCACCAATTTACTTTTCAATTAAAGTCTTCATAATTAATCCTTATGATTGTCCCGAGTCCTTTTAGAAACTATCAAGACGCCTCCGTTGGAAATCCAAAACACAGCAGCCTTGCTTTCTGAGACATGACCACGCTGCCTTGACCTTCGCTGGCACTGCAGATCCCCTCAAAGCCACTGTGTTGATGGACATTTTTCTGGAAGGCACCCTAAGGAGACTGAGACAAGTGTCTTCCTGAGGGTGTTTGTCCGCAGCCACCCACTGATCACTGAGAGATGGCGGGACACGTCCTGTTTTGAACAACCCCGTGTGTGTGTGGGCTGGGACCCTCGTCGCAAAGCTTTTGACTCGAAGTGTGTGTTTGTGTACACGCACACTGGCATCGTGTAATCATTTCCTCTGTACTCCCAGTCTGTACCAAGCCCATCAGAGTCCCGTTCCACAGAGGCACAGAGAGCCTGGTGACTTTTCCAGGGTCACGTAGCTCATAAGGGGCAGAGCCAGTGTGCCTGCTCAGACTCAGCTCTCAATCCTTACTCTACTGTGGTTATTTGTTTTTAAGATAAAAATGAGAACAACAAAAAAAGAAAACCAAGAAAAATAAATAAAAGAAGATACAAATGAGAGGGTCTCACTCCTAGAGACCTGCTGAGGTGGTCAAACCTAGGCAGCCCTGACCAGTGGTTAGGAAAATCATCATTACACACACACACACACACACGCAGCCCTGACCAGTGGTTAGGAAAATCATCATTAAAACACACACACACACACACACACACACACACAAACAAACACACACGCAAGCGCTCTCGCTCTCCCCCCCACCCCACCCCCGCCTCACTTTATCCCCAGTGCAGTATCTCTTGCTCCAAATCTATCCTTTGAGGAAAAGCTACCCCTAAAGAAAGCTACTACTGTTCACTCCCTCGGGTTCTACTGGGCATCCAATTAGTTAAGAGTTATTTCACACCCTGTGTTATCAATGCATGGAGCCAGAGATATCAGGGTATACCAAAACCAACTTCCCCCGCCCCCCCCAAAAAACAAACACGTGCTCACAAGAGCACACTCCTCAGTGCGCCAGCCCAAGATCGAGAATATCTGCCAATGGGAAGCTCAGGAGCAGAGACTAACGAGTTCTGTGGGCCATGATCCCCTTTCCCTAACGAATCAAAGGGCTCAGAAAATCACTCAGTCTTCCAGAATGAATCTTATGAAACTTGTGAAAGATGGGGAAGGGTCAAGGATGGCCTCAGGCGCTCACGGTTTCCCTGGGCAGTTTTCCAGTCTCATGAAGCCGGTGTGGCTTGAACCCTAGATGTGAAGTTCTGAAAGACATCAGGCATGCCTCGAGCATGTTCACAGACGCCACAGAACATCATCCGCTCCCTTAGCTGATGCAAATAGCCACCAAAATCTGCTCTCTCTCACCTCAAAGGGGCTGGACACACCACTCTGGACCAGAAACCTCTGGTTGCAGTAAGCAGTCTTAAAGGGAACTGCCAGGATGCCAGTCATAAAGGTCACAGAGAAAATAGTCACTTTATTTTTGTACTAACTCTAAAATAGAGGACTCTTGTACCACTTGATGCCCCCTACGATAAAAGCCAAAGTCCGGTCCGATAGGAAACAAAATCCACATATGTTAAGACTCCCCCCACCCCACCCCCATCCTGTTAACAAATCTAGTTGTTTCAAATCAAGATGTAAAATGCCCAGGTGCCACCCAAAACATAGATGTTACTTTTTAGCGCCAGGGACTGCCTTCGCAAACTGAATCTATCATTCCACAGTAATGTTTTTCAGTGATTAAGGAAGAATTAGTACCATGTGCTGAACACATACTAATAAATAAAACAAGGTGGTAGCAGGTCTAAGAACTACTCTAGCTTTTGAGGTAGTGGTGTGCATAATGCTATGTTAAGCTACTTGCAACAATGCTACACTAAGCTATCTGGAACACTCATGTGACAAAGACACAAAGTTCTAACAGCACCTGGTGTGTTGCCTACCTTTGTGTATGGAGGAAAACTATTGTGGTGAGAAGTCCATGAAAATAGAGCGGTTATTTTTCACAAATTCCCTTCCCCCAATTCCATACAATGATCCCAAGAACGAAGGATCCCTGGTTCAGAGGATCAGAGTCACACCCAATGGAACAATTTCTTAGAAGTGCCCCCAAAAGGCGCTACCAATAGCTCAGATATGTCTAGAACTGCACACCAAATTTGGAAGCCGTGAAGGTCAGAAAATTAAAGTCATTTACTGATTGGCACACATTAGCAGAATCACATAAGCCACATAGGAACTATTCCTAGCAATTAAATGCCAAATCCCGTGATTCATTTCCAGGTTGGTCTATAAAAGGCCTACTTCACAAGAAAGTCTGACACTGTCAAACCACGAATTCACCTAAAATAGCCACGTCTGGCCTGGCCTGAGGAAGACCTTTGGAAAATCACAGGGTGATGGTAGAGGACACACAAAGACAGGGGGGGGGGGGCAGGTTTAGTATCTGGGACAAGTGGTATTCGTAATTGACTCAGTGGTAGTGAGTTTGGTTAGATTGCGTTCCTAAGGAGCCCTGGTGTTTGCACTGTCAGGTAAACACTGGAATGCTAACAAGCTCAGGAGTTCAACCCCACCAGTCTCTCTGCAGGAGAACCCGGACGCTGTCTGCTGCCATAGATATGGAGCGCTATGTGTGGATCACTAGGAGTCTGAACGGGACTCACTTGGATGAGTGGTGGAAGGCTGCTCGCCAAACCCTTTCTAAAAGCATTTCTACTCCAACAATTAAAGCCCTCCACAATTCATTGGATTAGACTTCCAGGTAGTCCTTGACCTCTCTACCCAGCCTGCCTCTGACAGCTGCGTGCTAAGTTATGTGGGGAGACCCACACAAAGGCAAACATCAGAGTCCAAAATACCCAGGCTTACGCTGGACCGTTGCCAGTTTCTCAAGGATCCCGGGTAACTGAGAGGGGTTCCGTTTTCACGGTTAGGAACTGTAACGACAGCTGGAGGACCCCGTTACTTTTCCGAGACTGATGAGATGACCTACGTCTGGCGCACTGTTTCAGCGTCTGCAGCAGCCACATCCTCCACCCCCAAAGAGATGCAAGCTCTGGAACGGAAGTTCTGAAGGAAGTTTGAGCCCAAACCCAACCAACAGCAAACAGTCTTCAACGAAACTTTTCAGTAGAGTGATCCCTGCAGGTGCAGATTGCAGGCACTGTTTTTAGGGATCCCAGTAAACTTTCAGGGAGCACATGCCATTCAGGGTTCACTGGACTCAAACGGACCAGCAGTCATGAAAATGAAGCAGGACCCGTGGACTGACATTAGTACACAAGGTCATACCACGAATCCAAGCCAACTCCACAGCAACTAACCACCATCGTGAAGCTCAAGCTTCATCTGTTCTGTACTTCTCTACTTAAGTGGGGGAGCGGGGCGAGGGGGGTGTGTGTCAATTAACATCCTGAGGGAGTCTGCTGGGATGCCTTTGATCACCAATTCGGTCACCTGTCTCTTAACTACACCACACCCACTGCCCTTGTTGATTCCGACCCAGAGTGACCCTGCAGAACTGAGTGGAACTGCCTCACAAGGCTGCAGGTCTTTACAGAAGCAGACCCTGTGCCCCCAGGCAGCAGCTGGTGACTCCAAATTGCCAGCCTGTGGGTTCACAGCCGAGCTCTTAACCCCTGTGCCACCAAGGCTCCCCCTCCACATGCCCAGGCCATTTGAACGAACCGTAACTGAGTCCTCCAGGGCAAAATCCGCTCCGTAAAGCAGGAAGGAAACGCGAACACCTGGGTTTAATACGGTGCTCTACAAGCACTTAGACAATCGCACAGACCGCTTCTTCTCCAAAGGCGGGGCAGAGAGGGGTGCATTTTGGCAGCTAGCCTCCCAACAGCAAACTCTGAGCAGCACACAAAGCTAGTTCCCACGTGCAAGTGTGTGGTCCAAATGCCTTCTTTTAAGGGAAAAACAGTCCAATTAGAAGCAGTGGAAACCACGAACACATGCTTTCTGGATGACTGGATTGGAGTCGGTGGGTGTGACACGGTTCTTGCAGGGATGAAGATGCTGCGCAGCTGTGGTTGGATTTCATGGTCTCCACGAAACAGCTCTCGGCTACAAAACCTGCGCCTCCGTCAGCAACCACGCTGGATATAAAATAATTCTAGGCACACAGGGTTTCTGTACTTTTTTCAAAACCGGGGTCATGTTTTCAATGTAGCCAACAGCCCAAGTCAATTCTCTTCTGCCTTCTCACAACCCGAATGAAGCCCAGTGTACCAGGTCATTCGATGAAAACTCCGATTCAGACTCGGGACTTTCTGCAATGACTTCCTCCTCCTCCTCCTCCTCGCACCACCGTCCCTGTACTGCCCGCAGCAAGCCTTTCCTCTTCCCAAGCACTGTGAAAGGGCAGCTACAGTGGGGACAGCAGGCACCGATGTCCCTGGGAAGCACCGTTAGATATTTCACATGCAGCATCTCCTTCCGGCCTCTCCACAACATGCAGCAGGAATGAGAACTAGCCTCTTTTGGTAGAGTTAAGACTTGGAGAATCTCAGCAGCCTGCCCCCAAGCCACGCCCCCTCTCTGCCTCACTCCGAGTCCTCCCGGGCAGGGAAACTCCTGCTAGAACCTTGCCTTGGCACCTTCTGCCTCGGTTTCCAGGAAGAACTAGGCTACAAACAGATGCCTTGAGTCTAAAGACAACATTATGACGAAACCCCACGGCTGTTCTGATGATTTGGTTTTCTGTACAACTCTATGGCCATGCATGCTAAGTAGTCACTGCTCCTTCTCAAAGAGAAGCTGCAAGAGCAGAGATTTTACATGCGTAGTCCCACACCAGCCAGACGGCTACTGTTCTCCTCGCACCCACCCCTTTGGGAGAATAAACGGACACCCAGTCCTACCTCCAAGCAGGTGGCTCACCAATCTGGTTCTCTGTCGCTTTCACCGCATGCTACAGTCAACAGCACTGTATTTCCCAAAGTGACACTACCCGCCTTCCTTCCCCTGCACCTCTAAAAGCCCCACACCAACCTGGGGTCTCTGTGTCTGCAGATTCCAGCTGACTGCACCTCATCTTGGCCGCTTAACTTGACGGCCTTCTTCCCAGGCTGAAACCGTCCGAGTGCTCAGCCTCTCCCCTCCCAAGGCCTCCCACTCCCCCCAACTCTGGAGAAGTCCTCACTATCCCTCTCCCCAGACTACTTCAAAAGACCTGTTTGGTTAAAGTACATGAATTACCTGGAGGGCCTGTTAAACAGGGCGGGGCCCTGCCCCCAGGGTTCTCCATTTGATAGGTCTGGGATGGGGCTGAGAATTTGCATTTCTAATGATTCCCAGGTGAAGCTGTTACCCCAGGATAACTAGACTCCCCCCCTCCCTTTTCATTCCACTTCTGCCAAAATCTTCCCTTAACCTTCTCATCAAAGACCAGCTTTGCCCCAATTTTAAAATAACAAACAAATTTGTTCGTTGCCATTGAATTGTCTCCCGTTCGTGGTGGGAGAGTGTCAAAGAAAACCAAACCATGAGGACAACCATGGAGTTCTCTCACGGCGAAGCCCCGCGACCACACGGGACTGACACAGTGGCTACAACAACGGGCTCAATCAACCCTAAAAACAAGTGTGAGGATGGTGCAGGGCCGGGTGTTCTGTTCTGTTGTCCACAGCGTCCCTGTAAGTCAGAAGCAACTCAAGGCCCGCATCAGCAACAGGTGGTCTTACATCATAACGAAGGCAAACACCGTCCAGGCCTGCTTTATTTTCATTATTGCTGGTATGCTTGAGTCTGCCTTCTGTCGCTGGTAGATACTGTTTAAGCCAAAAACTCAAATCCGCCACCAGTGAGTCTACTTCAACTCACAGCGACCCTGCAGGGCAGAGTTGAACTGCCCCGTGGGTTTCTGAGGCTGTAACGCTCTTCAGGAGTGGGAAGCCTCCTCTTGCTCCAGCGGGTTCAAAGTGCGCACCTTGCTATTAGCAGCCTAACGCTTAATCCCCTCTGCCACCAGGGCTCCTTCTCCAATAGGCAGGCCAGAACAATAATAGCTACCATTTACCTGGATCTGCTAGGCTTAGGTGTACTTACCTCTGTCAGCATCAGCACCCAAACCAAACTCCCTGCCATCAAGTTGATATCCACTCATAGAGACCCTGTAAGGCAGGGTAAAACTGCCCCTGTGGGTTTCCAAGAGTAACTAGCTGTGGGAGCAGAAAGCCCCATCGCTCTCCCTCAGGGCAGCTGGCAGTGTAGAACTGCAGACATTGTGGTTAGCAGGATAGAAACTGAACCACCGGTTTTTAAAAGCCAAAGATCGTAGAGTTGAGGGACACCGAGGTCAACTGGGAAAGCAGTTCATAAAGAATAACGCTCTATATCCTAGTACGATGATCAGTCTCTGCGGTTTAAAAGTTGGCCAGTGGCTATTTAAGAAGCAATGACTGGTTTCTTCCTGGGGCATGAAGAAATGAAGATCCAAGGAAATAATCAGTCCAAAGGACTAATGACCCACCTGAACCGCAACCCTCTCTAACCCGATCAGAAGTAGATGAGACCTGGCTACCATACTCTGTCCAAGACCACAATAACAAGTGCATGGGAGAATGGGTAGAAAATAAAGGAAATACAGATTTAAATGGAGAGGAGAAAAACACCAAACAGATTTGAGGTACCTCCAAACTACTTCCTGAGGTAACCTGCAACTGAAAACACTCCAGGAGACCAGGTGTAGGCCAAGTAACTGATGGACTACAAAACAAACCACCAGCCCACCCATTGTATTCCTCAGACCCATCAACTACCTAAATGAGGCCAAACGACAATATTCGCTCAAATCCAAAGAAGAGAAGCCCGGGAGGGACAGGGAGGCCAGACAAACAGGAATGGGGAGAGCATGGCACATGGGTTTGGGACTGTGACCAATGTCACAGAAGAGTATGTTATGAACAATCAGTACGAACTACTGGGAAGCTACCTTGCTACGTAAACTTTCACGCAAAGCACCACGAAATGCTAAAACAGATAAAAAGATCTCTTGACATAGCCTGTAGTAGAAAGGTACGATGCAGAAGGAAGACTTTTACCGGGGGTGGGCATTGCTTCCCCACCACAGGGCCAAAAGCGAGAAGCAGAAGGAAAGAAGGCCGAATTAAAACACAGAACTGTGTGCGTGTCATGGTTGATGGTTTACTTGGGGAAAGCAGAAAGCCGTCCAAATTCACCCTCCCAAGGTCAATTTAACAGACTAAAGCAACCTTCAAAACAGTAAGTAGAACCTTACCCTTAAATGCACCATCTGGGTTTTGTAGCTCATATTCTCATCTGTTCTTTTCGGTAATGTTTTATTGTGTGTCTGCTGAAAGTTGTCTAGTCTCAGGCCCCATGAGAACAGCAGCTAACACATTGTTCAGTGGCATATCAATTAATTTCTCACGATGTGCCCGCATCCTCCGAGTTCTGATTGTTCCATTGCCAGTAATTCTCCTGCCCCCTCTTACCTACTCTTTATTTTAAACATTGTGGTCTTTTTCAAGAGAGCACCATACTTAAGTGTGCCATGTTGTTATTTTACTGTTTTCTCAGGAGCAAGGTTCAGTTCAAGGGTTAAGACTATCTCAAGAAGTCTTCTGGTCTTAACTGGCTCAGTTAAGTCTGGACTTTAAGAACTTGAGTTGTCTGTTCTGTGTTTTTCTCCCCTTCTATCAGGATCCCTACACCGCCCTGGTGGTATAGTGGATTACACGTCAGGCTGCTAACACAAGGTCCGCTGTTTGAATCCATCCGCTGCCCCAGATGGGCAGCTTCAGAAACTCAAATTGCAGTTCTACTCTGCCACATGGGACAGTGAGTACGGTTTTGGTTGATCAGGGCCCATGTCCCATGGCCGTGACCAGTATAATCAGGAGTGGAAGCAGGACTTCTAGGTCTTCAGGTCTCAAGGTCGACCATGAAGGCTCATGCCAAGTAGAGGGTGACTTCGTGAAGGAGAAGAATTGGGTTTTATTTTCTTCTTATCTTGTTCTGAAATGGTTATACTCAAAATAACAACAAGAAAATTAGACGTTTGTTGTTCTAACAAGCTCTTTACTTGATTAAGCCTTTTCAGCCCTTACTGTTACTTGCAGGTGAAAGATGCAAAGAAAATGAATGCGGGTGCCGTGAATTATTTAATGTGGCTCTTGTAACCAAAGCTTCTCCCACCAAATGGAATGACCTTTCCCTGCGTGGGTGGTAAGAAGGTGGGAGAAGATACTGATAGGATTCACCTGTGAGTGATTGCAAACAGGATCCCTGGCATGCCAGCCTGCTACGTATCTCCTTACCAGCCCAAGCCAGGCGTGGAGCACATCCTCGGGCCTCCAGAGCCCTGTGGCGTGAACCACCAGCATCTATGACGGCCAGACCATCATAGGCGCAGCAGCAGAACCAGGAGCCTAGAGCTTGGCTGACAACCAAAAAGTTGGCAGTTGTAACCTACCAGCCACTCCACGGGAGGAAGATGTTGCAGTCTGCCTTACAAACCTTTATAACCTATCCAATAGGGTCATTCTGAGTTGCAATCAATTCAAAAACGTCCTTACTTTAAGCGGATGTTTGAGAGAGTTTTTTTTGAACGCTACTAACTAGTTTAACCAGTTTCTACTGCCAAGCCAAACATTCCCTTGCTGTGCTACAATCTGTTTCACAGAACCATTTTATAACCAACTCAAAATTGCCTTGGCCAACATTTTCTACGGTTGTATATATACAGAGGAGGAAAACAACATCGGAGGACAATTTGCTAAATGAAACAAGAATTTAGGCTTACTTAGAAATCTAGGTGGAAATCTGCTTCAATGGAATTTTACAAAGACAGAGCTTTGCATATGGAAATGAGAGGTTTTAGGCATGTGGTAACCCATTTGTCAAAGTAACATTGAAAGGCAATTTACGTCTATTGCTAGAGTTATTCCACAGGAAATTTAGTCAGTTTTCACATTTTCTTCCCTTCAGTTTCTTGTGTGAAAGAATGAACTCGTTTTTTTCTTTTCTCCTTTCCCGGGACCAACTCTAGAAGTAGAACATAGCTTCATAGTAAAGACCTGCCTAAAGGGTGTTTGTGGTTTTCAAAACACGTCTCCCTCTCGCTTGCAGATTCACTGTGAAATAAAGCCTTGCAACTCCTCGATATTTGACGTTTTATTAATTAGCTAGGTCTTGCTGGAGAAGGTTAGTTTCAGTTTTGAAATGAGAACGGTAGCCTTTGGGAGGAATCTCTGAGGTGACCTCTCACCCTGGTCCTTCAACGGCACGGGGAGTTCTTGTGAAGATCAGAGCACTCTTTGATGGCTGGGGCCTGGGATGACTTTTCAGTCCTCGGTGGGCCTTTTTGAAGCCCTTGATGTGATCCTGCTGCTCTTCACATGTTCTCAGGTTCCCTGGGGTCTCATCCTTGTGGGTTTTTTCTTAGTCTGTTCAGCCTCTTTGGGGTACACCTCAGTATTTCACTGGCTCAGTCACCACCACCCCCCACCTTAATGTCCCCTGTCTACCTTCCCCAACAGTCTTGGATGACTCCTTGTTACTTTTAATTAAAGCTAAAGCTGAACTCCATAATCCCACCCTAAGACCCCTCACACATCCCCAGGGTCTGCCTGCTTCTCCCACTCGGTCAGCAGCACTGAACTCAACCCCTGTCACTCAAGCCAGACATGTCTGAGTCACGTTTCAACCCCTCTGTCCATCAACGCCATATTTTAATTGGCTATTACGTCCAGAGATTTTAAAAGCCTAATAAAAGAAGGCAGGTTTGAAAACCATCCCATTACCATTTTAGTTATTATGGGATATAAAATGTGTGGTTGGGGCCATGTAAGCACCCCAATATCCTGTGGGGAGTGGGTTACATTTGGGGATGTTACCCACTTGGCCAGCACTTGGAACTCACCAGCCTCTCAGAAAAAGATGTGGCGCTCTACTCCTGTAAAAACACACAACTTGAAAGTTCAACTGCATCCCCGAGAGCTGCGATGTGTTCAAATTGACTCAGTTACAGAGAGCGCTTTTGGTTTTGTTCCACAGGTAATACATATTTCATGTTAGGCACAACATCAGGGACTTTTCCTCTATCCTCATTTTCACAATTATTTTCAAAAAGCCATGGAAAAATGGGATGAAAAGATAACCAAATTTTCCCACAAACTCTTTGAAGCTCCCTCACATCTTATCTGTTACGGGGGGTAGGGGGTCGTTTGTGGTTCATAGAGATTAAATACATGGCCAAGGTCACAGGATAAGCAAGTACAGTGAACCCTCGCCACTTCGCGCTTCGACTTCCGCGGCTTCACTCTATCGCGGTTTTTGCGTAACAGCGCATGCTCTGTCATTACTGCCACTGATTGGCTCATACTGTACACGCTTGATGCCATAAATAATATAATAAATAATAAATGATAATTGTAACGTCCAAAATGTTTTACTGTATTTTCCCTTTTTCGTTTAATAAATTGGGTAATACGAGTGTAATGGTGACTAAAGGGTGTTTTTTCATGTCCTCTATGCTCTAACTACGAAAATATTTGATGTACAAATAAGGAATCCTACTGCGCGGAATTTCATTTATCACAGTAGGGTCTAGAGCCGATTAACCGCGATAAACGAGGGTTCACTGTACAGGATTTGGAGGTTTAAACGCCCGAGTTGATCTGGATCCAATGCTTTTGCTTTTGGCACCCCACTACTCTTTGCTTTTCTCCCGTAAGGCCAAAGCACTGTTGTTATCTAATGTCAAGTGGGCGAACTCTGTTCAGGAGAAGAACTGGGTCTTGGTTCAGATTAGTATCTATGACAATTACTTTTTCCTTACATAGTAGATGCTAAAGAAGTGATGCTTGATGGAAAAAGCCGTGATTGGTGTCTTGTGTGGCTTCATCTACACCCAGGACCCGACTCGTCTACTTGCTGCGTCTGCTGTGTGGCTTGAGACAAAGGACAGGGGGGATCATGCCATTTATCCTCATGGGGATTCTTATGAGAGCACAAATGAAAATGCTCACAATTGCAGCAGCATTTTTGAGAAATTCTGTTAGGCTGTGCAAATTGCTAATTGGCCAGGTTAGATAGGCCTCTCTCTTATTTGTAAATGGTGTTGTGTGGAAAATAGAAACCCTTCAAATTCAGATGTCCATTGTCTCGAGTGTTCTCTGTTTTACCTCTCCGGGTTCTCATGTCCCTTGCAATGGCTACAGAGAACTCACAGACAAAAATCAGGATTAAAGGGTTTATTCAGGAAATGAACAAGTTTTGACGCTAGTGAGGCATGCTCAGGATTGAGTTCTTTCAGGGTTTCGAATAAATGCCCAAGGAGACATAAGTCTCTGCTGAAGCCTCAGCTCCTTTCAGGGTTTCGAATAAATGCACAAGGAGGCATACGTCTCTGCTCAAGTCTCAGCTCCGACGGCAGTCAGCTCAAGCTCTCTGGTCAGGAAGCCCAGCTCCCCTAATTAAATACCCAGGGGCACCCCACTCCGCAAGGCAGCCCGCGGCACAAAAGCACTCAGCTTTACTTGTTCCACGAGCTGGGAATCCACTCACTCTGTTCTATGCGCTGTGGCTCCTTTTAAATAGCATCAGAATTTTTCATTTTATTTTTTTAAGTTGCCATCCATTGACTCCCAACTCTGGAGGCCCTGGGTGTGTCCAGGTAGGGCACTGCCCCACATCGTTTTCAGTGGCTGGCCTCTTTAAAAGTCAGTCACCGAGCCTTTCTTCACAACCCTGTGTGGGCTCAACCCTCCAAACCTTCCATAAGCACCCCAGTGCCCAGACCATGTGCACCACCAACCCCACGGACTCCAGACCCAGAGTAAACCCACTGCCGCCAAATCTATTACAAAATTATGGAAACCCGAGTTCCCATAAAAATACTGCTTACTTTTTGTAATCGTGATGGGATCTAAGGAGATGATTTCTTCTGCTCTTCCAGTCACTCTTTTGACAGGCCTTCGATCTATCCAATGTGGCTACTAATCTTTACCAAGGATGCACACCACTGCCTCTTGGAAAGCTTTCTTAAAAATGCAGACACAAGAGGACTCCCCAGCCCACCTTCGCCTGAACTTCTTAAAGTTTCAGAGGAGAATCTGATGGGCACACCCCCATGATGGCCAGTTGAGTAGCTTTGCTTTGGGGAGAACCCCTGCACATTTAGGGTGCAATGTGGCCCCTTAGTCCCTCACACATGCGTAAGGGGCAGCAGGAGAGGGTGTTGCATCCTCTGGATTTGGAGGGGTGTCTTCACCATATGAACTTGGCTGGCAGGCCACACAGGACAGACTGGCACGTCCACCGGGAATGAAGAACTCACTGAGGTTTGCAAGCAGTTTCAGCCTTTCCAGTGCCCGCCCAACATGCATCCAGGGCAGAGCATCTGGCACCACCACCACTAACCACCCAAGCAACTGTTCGTTCTCTGCGGGACCCGCGGGGATTGCTGGGCTCACGACAGACCACTGCACTCCACACTGCTCTCCGAGGAGAGAAAGACTTGACCCTACTCAGGAGCCCTGGAGGCACAGTGCTGGCTTACGCTTTGCCCCTGGGAGAAAGAGAAGGCTGTTGGCTCCCACAGAGATTGGCAGCCTCGGGAACCCAACATGGAATCAGCTCCAAGCAAGTGGGAGTGGCACGTGCTGTGCATGGGTCCGTTCCTCCTGGCCGTGGAGCGGACTCTGCTTTCTAATGATCCCTTGGGGCAGGGGCAAGCTGCCCTCCAGGGTTCCCAAGGCTGTACAGCTTTACACGTGGACAGGCCTGCGTGTCGTCCTCCCAGGAGGTGGCTGAGGTGTGTTCGGTTAGCCACCAAGCGCTTAACCACTGCACCACCACCTAGGGCCCCGTACACATGACAGGTTTTTAAAAATGCAAATGAGCCAAATAGCACAAAACGTTTACCCATCTGGAGCCTCCCGTTGCACCTGGAAGGTGGTATTTCTGTTTTGCAATTTACAGTACGGAACCCACAGCACAGAGAAGTGAGGGACTTGCCCTGAATGTCCTACAGTCACACGAGGAGAAAATCCTCCCTGTGACTCTCGGACGTGGGGGTGGGACGGAGTAGCTTGGTTATCAGAACGGTCTGGTAGGACACACCCTCACTGCCGTCAGGTCAAGTCCATCTCATGGTGACCCCAGAGGACAGGGGAGAATAACCCCTGAGGTTCCCCTCCCCCACCAAGATGGTAACTCTTTATAGGAGTAGAAAGCCTCATCTTTCTCCTAAGGAGCACCTGGTGGTTTTGAACAGCTGACCTTGTGGTTTGTGGTCCACTATATAACCCACTACGCCACCAGGGCTCCTTTTAGCAAGAGAGAGAGCCCTCAACCCTCAGAAGCCAATCGACGGAGGAGTGAGAAGGTACAGCGCTGGCTAGCATTCCCTCCTGTGTCAATGTCACCTGGGAGAGGTCGAGAAGCTGAAGGTCAGAGTGTGTTCTCTGGGGAGAAGGGAAGAGGGCAATGATGACAGAAGGCCAGTCTGGTTTTCGTTCAAAAGCTAGCTTTTAGAACCTTCCAAAAAAATCAATCATACGGCTATGTAAAGTGTGAGCTGAGACATCGAAAGTCAGGAGGACAATACGTTCCTAAATCCTTGCAGAGCCAGGGCCTTTAAAAGAGACCGAGAGAAAAAGAAAACGCCTCTAAAATGGACATACCGTAATAACAGTTGAAAAGCCTTTAAAAACTATGTGGCTGTGTCCGTGTTATTAATAGAAGAATACCTTAACTGTAAATAAGGCAGAGGTTTCTTTTCTTCTTCTTCTAATTCTTAAATTTCTTTGAACAAAAGATGTACCTTAGAAAATGTCAGAAAGTGAGTATCTTGGAACATGTGGTCTGTCAAAACAGGCCGGGGTCAGACTGCTCACCTCGCCTCACCCTGGATCCCGCTGGCCCCAGCAGAGAGAAGCCAGCTCACTCGGGGCACAGCCGAGCACCCAGCTGGAGGGAAAGTGGAGGGCAGAAAGCCTGTCAGCACACTCACCCTGCCAGACAAGCAGCACACGGGTGTTTTAAACCAACCTCGGCCTCCCTGAAGCCTTCACACTGTCAAATGAGGCACCGAGACACCCCATGTGCTTACAGTGTGGGAAAGGCACGTGGACCCATCTGCACAGCCAGGCACTCATTCCTCCTTCCCATGCCCTTCCCCCGTGAGAAGACATGGCCCATGTCCTTGACCTAAGCAGAGCGCCTAAGTGTCAGGCTTACTTCTCTCTCGGGTTTGCGCTTCAGGGGATTGCCAACGGGTGGGCAGCTTCGAACACAATGCAAAGGTTGCCAAGGCTTAGGACAATGTGCCAGGGGCCTGCACATGTCCCCTCCTGCCAGGTTCCGTTCTTGCCCCAACTGCCAAAGCTGATCACCATTAGCAAATACACTACGTTCACACCTTGGCTCTCCAGTCCCCTCATCCGGAAATACCCTTCTCCCTCTCCGGAAACTGGCTATCCTCTGGGCATGGCTCAAATATCACCTTCAGGGCCCGCCCCATACCCTCCCTTCCCCTTGTTCTCAAAAACTTTGCGGGCAACCTGCATGTCAGCACTGACTTAATTCTGCTTCGACCTCCTCTACCGATCAACGTTTCTCAAGAGCTGGTCTCCCCTGGTGTCCCCACCTCCACCCCCAACCTCACACCACAAGCAGAGGCAGATACCACGTACTCTGTTGACTGAAGGATCCCAACCAGAGGCTGCCCATGGCTGACTCGGGTGTGTTTGCCCGGGGAACATTCTTTTTCACTGCCAGACCTGTCCAGGAACAATCATCTTCCTCTAGGGTCTTGCTCAAATGCATCCAAAAGTCAGGCTCTCGCCCAGGCCAACCCTCTTAAAGCATTGCTGCCAGGCTCCAATGCCAGAATGAGGAACTGCGTTGCGTGCAGTCACGTGCCAGCCAACAAAACCATGTTGGCAAGGTGCAGGCTTCTAATGGGCTTTTACATGCAGGGGCCGGGTGGAGGCCTTTCCTCCCTGAGTCTGTTTAATGAGGACATGCCCTCACCCCGCTGCCCCAGGACTTCAAAGATGAGAACCCAGTGCAGGAGGTTTTCTCGGCGAAATGCTGGGGATAGGCTTGCGCTTCCCTCCACTTTAGTAGCAGCTGAGAACGACTGCTGCCATTCGCGCAGAACGAGACGGGCAGAGCTAGATGGGCCAGGTGCTCACCCCCGTGTCACACGTTTCATGTTTCCTCCAAATAGGGCTCAGCTCATGTTCACCCACAGCCCGAAAACGCTGCCAGGGATTCAGAGCGCCCAGGGCCCCTGACCTGACCGGTGTAGTATGTAAGCACTTGTAAGCACTCCCTGTGGGACAGCACCACCTGTGAAGAGTAGCTCAACTATCTGAGGACTCCTCCGATGATTCACTCGTGAAAGGGGTGATCCCCTGCCCCCTTCCAGGGATCTAGCAAGGGAGGCCATCTCCCAGCTGCTGCAAATACTTCTGCCAACTCCCCTTTCAGAAAGCCCCCCTCGCCAGCAAAGGCAGCCTTCTCACTAGTCCCAACCACAGCCAACAGCCACGGATCAAAGATGGGCCACGCAGGCCGTCAGGCAGACCCTCAGTCCAGAGCACACTGGACTCGGCTGCCCCTTCCAATGAGATCTGGGATGGCCGATGTGCACACATACCTCCGCCCCGACCCATCCCCTCCTACAATGTCTGTTAACACCACTTCTGTAAAAGGAGTGCTCTACAGCTTTCAGACTACAGAGCCACCACCATAAATTATAGCGGGGCCGTGGCTCCAACGGGAGGCAGCCTTCTAAGAGGAGGAGGGACCCTACAGCCTGTTTTTGTGGTGACGAGATCACTGGGTGCAGAGTCTGTATTTGGCCCTACATGGATTTTATGGGCCACATTCAGTAATTACAGAAAGGAAAACCGGAGGTCACAGATGGATCAGAGAAATGCAACATGGTGTTTGGGAAGTTACTTATAACTAGTTACACCACCCACTGGACTCAGAAGAGAAACTACGCCTTGAGCTTCTGTTTTCTGTTTCCCCCACTCCCTTCAGAATCAATTTTATATTTAACAACAACAACGAAAGTCATGTACTTTTTACTAACTTGTCTCATCGAGCTCCACTCAAAGGCCTTCTAGCTACACGAGCCAAAACGTAGGCTAACATAGAGCAGCACCAAACAGAACCTGAAACAGTCGTTGAATGATAACCCGCAATTTCATTTTCAAGTCTACTTTTCTATTGTTGTTGTTCGGTCCAGTCTAATCAGTGTGACTCCTCGCGTCGGGCAACAGAACGAAACACCGCCCCAGGCCTGTGCCATCTTCACAAGGGTCTTCCCTTGAGCCGAGCTGTGTTGCAGACACTGTGTCCACCCATCTTGTGAGGGGCCTTCCTCTTTTTCCCTGCCCCCCGATTGCCAAGTATGACGTCCTTCTCCATGACTGGTCTCTCCTGATAACAGGTCCCAAGTATGTGAGACCAAGTCTTGCCATTCTTGTCTCTACGTAGCATTCTGGCCACACGTCTTCCAGGGCAGCTCTGTTTGCTCGTTTGGCGGTCCCTGGTCATTTCAATCTTCTTTGCCAACACTGTAGTTCAGATGTATCGATGTTTTATGTCCAACATTCACATGCAGAGGAGATTGAGAATACCATGGCTTGGATCAGGCGCACCTTAGTCCTCAAAGTAACATCTTTGGTTTTCAACACTTTATAAAGAGGTCTTCACTGGTGCTTCCATGCGCATGGACGGTGGATTCAAGCAAGAGGAAATCTTTGACAACCTCAACCATTTCCCCATTTGCCATGTCACCTATTGGCCCAGTGTCATTGAGTTGTAATCCATGCGAAAGCCTCAAACCCTGCCCCTTAACAAGAAACAACTGATCTTTCATGTGGTTTAAAGTGCATGAACATTCTATCACACAATGTAAAGCTGTTTCTATCACCAAGACCATAATTTCAAAATACTCTTCCTTCTTCTTTCGTTTCCAACTGTTGGATTCATTCCAATTGCCAATAATTATCAATGCATCTTGATAATGCTTTTTTTATCAACTCCAGACTGAATTTAAGTTGGTATAATTCTTCAAGTTCTGCATCACTAGTTTCAGTGGCTGGTGCATAAAGCTGAGTAGTAGTTGTACTGATTTGGAATGCCGTGTATGCAGATAGACACGTTCCTATCACAGACAGCACTGTACCTCAGGAGAGAGCTTGAAATGTCCTTTTTTAGTATGAATGTGGTATCATTCCTCTTGATTGTGTCATTCCTGGCAAAACAAGTCACTGATTTTCCAGGTTCAAAATGGTCAATACCATTCAATTCAGCTTATTAATGCATAAAATATCAATCTTTATGAGTTCCATTTCATTTTTTACAACTTCCAATTTTCCTAGATGCATACTGCATGCATTCCATGGTCCACTTGTTAACTGATGTTTGCAGCTGTTCCTACTCCTTTTGACTCACGGCCCACCGGCAAATGAAGGTCCTGAAGGTTTTCTATCCGTATCATTACGGTCGCCCCTAATGTGAGAAGTCAGCCCTTCCTCAGTCATATTTCGGGTGCCGTCAGACCTGAGGGGCTCATCTTCTGGCACGATCCCAGACAACATTCTGCTTCTCTTCACGAGGTTGTCGGTAACAGATGATGTTTCTCCATAGGGTATTCTTTTGGTCTTGCTCAAATGCATCCAAAAGTCAGGCTCTCGCCCAGGCCAACCCTCTTAAAGCATTGCTGCCAGGCTCCAATGCCAGAATGAGGAACTGCGTTGCGTGCAGTCACGTGCCAGCCAACAAAACCATGTTGGCAAGGTGCAGGCTTCTAATGGGCTTTTACATGCAGGGGCCGGGTGGAGGCCTTTCCTCCCTGAGTCTGTTTAATGAGGACATGCCCTCACCCCGCTGCCCCAGGACTTCAAAGATGAGAACCCAGTGCAGGAGGTTTTCTCGGCGAAATGCTGGGGATAGGCTTGCGCTTCCCTCCACTTTAGTAGCAGCTGAGAACGA
>NW_022103900.1:16506943-16536607 GCF_000313985.2 Echinops telfairi
CCCCTCCCTCCCCGCTCCCCCCTCCCTCATGAGCCCTTGGTAATTTATAATTATTATTTTGTCGTATCTTGCCCTGTCTGACGTCTCCCCTCACCCACTTTTCAGTTGTCCGTCCCCCAGGGAGGAGGTCACACACAGTTCCTTGTACTCCATATGGCACTCGGTGGCCAATTCCTCAGAAGTGGACAGCCTCTTCCTTCTTCGTGGTGTGTTCTGAGTCTGCAAGCTCTGCAGAAGCCTGTTCACTTTGGGTGACCCTGAGGGTCTTTGAAATGCCAGTAACACAGCTTCCAGCATCCCAGCAATACACCAACCACCACAGTACGGCAAACTGACGGGAAATGGTCTACCTAATAAGCTGCTTAAAAACAACTTAAAATGCTTCTGAGATTTATTAGGGTATACCTCCTGGTCATCACCTACTTTTCAAGTATGAATAAAAATTTATACATTATATATATATTTCTTCTTCCTTCTTCTTCTCCTTCTCCTTCTTCTTCCTCCTTTTCCCCTTAAAACCTGGTACTGGTCCTCCTCTGGCCAGAAAACAAAAGCCAATGTGTATAGTGCACACCAAAACACCGTCAGGTCCAGGTGCCTGTGCAAATCCTCTGGTGGTACCCACTCTGCCGCAGAAAAGACCTCATGGCTTGATCAAGTCCAGAGAGGTTTGAACGGTGCAATGAAAGCCACTTGGGCACAGAAGGCTCAACCCCCAACATGTTGCCTGTAGGGCATTCATGACAAGAGTCCCATCATATTCAACTGCAACAACAGAGTGGAAAGCATTACCACAGAAATCCTACTGAAAACAAAACTCTTGTTCTTGCATGCTTTCATTTAGAAGGCTGGGTGCTGAATCGAAGGTAGGTTTCAACAGACTGAGACAGCAGGCTATGCAGGGTTTTGACGTGCAGTCAGGACTTGAGGGACAGAGGCACGATCAAAAGCCCCTTATTTCCATTTAAAATCTCATGGCTTTCCTTTTCCTTCAGATGTGTGTGTACCACTAGCACGGCTAACCCATCTACCGAATGCAATGAGGAGCTGTCTGATTCCACCTGCCCAGGAGAAGCTCCTGCAGAGGTGTAAGACACTGCAATGCCAACAACAACTGAAACTGAATTTCCAGGGATTTAAATCTGGCCAGCTGATTCTCAGACACAGCCAGTACCATTGAACTTCAAGGATTCACAGAGAATTTTCCTACGGGGAGGTCGGGTGTGAAATATAACTGTCTTAACAACAAACTCACGGCCATTGATCCCACTTGGATGAAATATCAAGACTAGGTGCTGTATACACTCATGTATAAGTCGAGTTTTCCAGCACATTTTTTAATGCAGTTTTGGTAGAAAATTAGGCACCTCAGCTAACATTCAGGTCGGCTTGTACTCTAGTATATATGGTAAATGCATAGAGATCAGCATTTTTCAGTTGGTTACCAGGAGTCGGTAGAAGGAAAGATGGGAAGGTATTTCTTAAGAGGTGCCGAGTTTCTGATCAGGGTACTGGGTGAGGCAGTTACATAATTTCATGTCAACTTGATAAGTAAGTGTGGGGATGGGATCTAGCCTGTCAATCAGGGCACAGCCTGATGCCTCCTTGAAGGCGTGTCCTTCTCATGAGGATTCTGGGAACTTTCTCTCTTGACTTTACCTTCCTGTTGAGGAGCCACTCAGGGAGGAGGAGCCACGTGGAGACCCCGCACCAGTGCTGAGATGCTTCCACTGATTTTCACCCAACAGCCTGTGATCTTCCTGTATTCAGCATCATGGCATGTGCCGCATGAGTCTGAGAGGAATTCAAGGACTGGTATTGGACATATGGGTTCATATCGGACTTATGGACTTGATCTGGACTGAGCTGGGATGTTTTCTCAATATACCATTGATTATTGATCTAAAGCTCGCTCTTATACTCATGAATGTCTGGCTTTGTTTCTCCAGTCCACCCTGCCTGGCACATAGGGAACAAAAACTGGAAATGAATCATGGTCATGGTGAACGTCCCTGAGGTCACACCCATAAAATGTGTTGGCATGGAAAATATTTTCTTGTGGCTGGAGACACTCACAAATGGATAAAGGCAGAGTTGGAGGAAGGTGACGTGAGTAACTGAGTAACTCAAAGGTGATGGTCACTAGAGGTGTACGAAGGAAAATGTAAGGCGTGGGGACAGATCCATCCATTTCCCCCAAGGGAACCCCGAAGGGCGCCTGCCAACAACAGTGTGGCTGCTTTGGTGAGTGGAGGCAGAGGCAAGAGGTGACAGTTCCAAGCTCATCTGTAAAGGCCATTCTGAAGCCGAGTGAGATTGTGCCAACCTGGCCGATACACATGTGGGCTTAACTGAAAGGTGGAGAGATAAATAGCTCAGTGAGCCTCGCCTTTCTGGTTCTCGGTTCTCTTGCTCTCTGATGGTGACACCACCAGGGTGCAGCTGCCTTATCCAGTTCCCTGCTTCAGCTGGCAAGGCTCACTTCCTGTGAGACATCCCTGAGGAGAAGCCAAGACCTACCCTGATGCAGCCCTGGGTGCTGGAGCAGCCGTGTGGAGACCCCTGCCAGTGCTGAGATGGTTACACGTTCACTGATTTGACTTTCCTCCTGCAGTCGACATCATAGTGTGTGTTTTGTGAGACTGAGGAGGACTTTGTAGATCTGTGTTGGACATAGGGGCTAATGTTGGGCAGCCCTGGGTTGGGATGCTTTCTTAATGTTTTAGATGCTTTCTGAATGGACATTTACTCTTTTATATAAAACTCTCTCTGATACATATATGAGTTTCTGTGGATTTGTTTCCCTAGTTAACCCAGACTAACACACCGAGCTTCTATTGTTTGAGGTGTGATGATGTGATGGTTTTCATGTGGGAGAAATCTACTGCACCAACTGCATTTGCCACTGTGATTCTGCCTGTTCTTGTGTCCCGTCAGGTCTCTCTTTACTGATAATCCAAACTTCCATGCCCTCCAGGGCTGACACACCACACACTCATTACAGGATCCCTGCTTGGAGGTGCAGTGCCCACAGAACAGAGCTTTCTCCTTGGCATACAGCTGGACTTGAGTTCATTATCACGGTACTGAGCCCTGTGACTAGACAATGAGGAACCCGGGTGAAGGGTGGGGATTACAGGGACACCGGCTGGAGCTGAGGAGGTTTTTCTGGTCTCTCACTCCCTGTCCCTTCATCCTGAGTGTCCACCTGCTCTCGGCTTGTCCTTCTGTAATACAACCACTGGGATCAGGCAGGCCAGCATGGCTGTCTTTCTCAAATGCTGTCTCTCATGGGGAATCGGTCATCTTACATTGTCCCTCCCCCTCCACCCCTCACTAACGTTTCCCAAAGCATAGCCTGCAGGTAGGTATGCGGCTTCAGTTCCACCTGGGGGGTTTCTGGGCATCGCCCCAGCACATGGGATCCTTCATAGCTGGTTCAAGCTCAACAATCACAGTTTAATCACCCACACAGACACAAGCCCCTCAATTCTTCCTCTGAAATGGACTCATCAGATGTGCTACTACGTCCTTCTGCATCCTTTCCCACTTCCTTAACATCATCAACTCTGATGTTTCATCAACCCTGCTCCCCTTTGGTCTCCTGATCCCATCTCCCCAGAATTATCCCAGCCACCCTGGCTCAGAAGCCCACAGGGGCAATTCTAGTCTGTCCTGGAGGGCTGCCATGAGTTGTAACCGACTCGATGGCAGTGAGTTTGGTTTTTGGTTTATCCCGATTAAAAGTTCCTGACTCAATAGCTCTTCTCTAAATTCATGCCCGGGGCAAGTCCTCTCTACTCTTTCAATGATGGGTTTGAGTCTAAACAGAGTTCAGAGCGAAACCACTTCTAGTTTTAAAAAGCAATTCTTTTACATCTATGTACGTATGAGGAGTAAAGGCAGCGGTGGACAGCATAGCAAAGATGGGTGGGAAACAGTATCTTGCTTCATTTCCTCAGATGCCCAGAGGTAAAGTTATAGGGACCACAAACTTCGAACTCTATTTTTTTGTGAAGCTAAAATATTATAAATCAGGCCCAAGTCTATGAAAATAAAATTCCTGACTATAACTTAACCATCTTTGGTTAAATTCTAATTCCTGATTCTCCTTGATATCCACACACATTGCCAGTCTCTTATCCTCCTGCAAAGTAGGTTCCCCATTGTTTCTCTTGGAAATTTCTAGTCTTTGCTGTTGTCATTCTCAGATCATAAAGAAACCTATTTATTTTTCCATTAAACGGTTTTATCTCAAAAAAAAAAAAAAGCAATTCTCAGTTTTGTTTCACACTCATTATTGAATATGCCACATAAACACCGAGACCATTACAAGCAAGCTGACATGACCTCCCAGGATCATGAAAACTCTGTTTGGGTCTTGTTCCTAGAGCAGTAGGAGGTTCCAGGCCTGGCCTGGACTATAATTTCCAGCTTCTAGACTCCGTCTGTCGCTCAGACTGCTGACGTCTCTTGACCTTGCCATGCCAGATGCTCCCTGCCTTTGCTGGCTCAATTCAGAGGGAATTTCTGGAACTGAGATTTAAACAGCTCTGGCCCAGCACTGGGACCCAGATCCAAGCTGCTCTGACCTTGCAAATACTGCATTTCTTTCCCTTGCATTCCACAGGCCAACCCACCCTCTCGCTCCCTTCTGATAGCAGGTTCTGAAACGGCCTCCATTGATAACCCGCTGGTCCCTGGGGCGGCGGCACTGCCTTGCTTTCTCTTGGCAACCTTCCCGAGAAGGCTGGTCTATCCTGAACCCGCAGGCAGGGGCTGGGGTTGAGGATGCCCGAGCAGGCTGCTCTGATGTCTGTACCATGATCTCTCTACTAGTCCCGACCACCTTTGCTCTTTCTGACACACTGAACTTCCCCCCAGCTGCACTCCCAGATTTGCTGCCCCCACCCCTGGCTGGGGAGTTCCAGGATCCATTGCCTGGTCCTTGTCCGGATGCAGGGAACCAAGCCTTGTGAGGAAATGACTCAGATCACAAAAAGCTGAGGGTCCACAGGCAAGAACACAAGTAAGGCATGAGAGATGGCTGTCCCGTCAGGGATGGCAACACAGAAACTCCGACCACAAAAGACCAGCGGAATAGGAGGTCACAGGCAATGTCTTCTCCCCAGAGAACATGGCCAGTATCTGGGTAGCTCATGGTCACTAGTTTTCAACTGAAACCTGAGGGAAATCCGAAGTGCCTGCCAATGGCGGCTTGCCTGGGTGGAGGAGGAATTAAAGTAAGGTGACCAGACGTGCCGCTTTTGGCAGGACAGTCCGGATTTTTAACAATTTGTTCCACGTCCCGTTTTTAAAAAGCCCCGATTTTTAGAAAGAATGCACAACAAGCTAGGGTATACGGTTTTCGGCTGCCATGTGGCTATTTCGCCAGGATTTGAGTTTTATCAATGGTGTCCCGCTTTACCAATGTTAAAATCCGGTCACCTTAAATTAAAGGGGGCTGCTTGTACACCCCTTCAAAGCGAACAACCATAGGTAGTGAAATTATAAAAAAGAAAATATCGAAATGGTTCTTTTCTCCTGGGAACTCAATTTATTGTCTCACCCCACCCCATCCACTGTAACAAAAATCAAGCTAAATCTAGATTGAATTTTTATCAATATCCTTTATAAATCAAACAGACAGCATTAAAAACCCTGCCTTCCGTGTCAGACTCACATGAAAACCAGCCACCTTCCTTTTCTGCAAAGCTTATGTTTGCGATGCCCGTCATCTTCTCCAGAATGCCAGCATTTTCCGCTTTCTACCACTATCGTGTAGAAAAAGTTTCCTTCCCCACTTGGACTTTTATCTTTCTTTTTCTCTTATTTACAGGATTCCAGCCTTGCAAACACAATGTTTTTCTCCATTCTTGGGAAGGACTAATGCGGTCATTTAAACCAAAGGCAGTGCCCACACTTCCACCATGGCACGGCTGCTGTGCGGGCGCGGTGGAGAGAGTTCTTGGGAAATCGCTCACCTCTCCCCACACAAATGTCCGCAAAGTTATGACGATGCGGTCAAAAATAATAAAGCACTAGCTCATCCAGAAGCACAGAGGAGCCTTCAAAAAGTTCATGGGGAAAATCCATTATCTTTATATTCCATTTTCCCCACAAACTTCTTCTTAAGTCCCCTCATTTCTGGGCACCCATGAATCGTGAAGCTCTCAGGAGAGTCTGCCTAAGCACTGTTCATCACTGTAGGCACAGCGAGGCTCGCTACGGGTTCCCCATGCACCGTGCAGCTCCACCGGAGCTGGTGTTGTGAGCCTCTATCCCTGGTGGCACTCAAGAGCCCTGGTGGCAGAGTGGTTACAAGTTGGGCTGCTAACCACAAGGTTAGCAGTTCGAAACCACCAGGACAAAGACAGACAGTCTTGGAAGCTGACAGGGGCAGTTCTACCCTGTACTCTCAGGTCACTGTAAGTCAGGATTGACGGGTGACTGGGTTTGGTTGTTTGTTTTGCAGCGTTATCCTTGGTGGCACAGATAACTACTGACACTACTGCTAGCCAAAAGACTGGGGGTGCGCTGACCAGTGACCTAAAAGACGGTCCCAGTTAAAATGGGAGAAAAATGTACAACCAAACTCAAATTCATTCAAAAGATCCGATTCCCTGGGCTGACAGAGATGAAGGGAGCCATGCCGCCAAATAAGATCGGCACAGCAAACCAACCAGCAGCTGAAGTTTTGATCCGCCGGCTTTGTGGTTAGCACCCCAACTCAACACCACTGTGCCACCAGGGCTCCTTTAAACAACTAACTACAAGGCCAAATGAGCCACATCTACCCTCAAGCGCAGAGGAGAATGGGGGGACAGGAAACCTGGCTGGGTGAAGATGGGGCAAAACCAAGCTCACAGCTACTGAGTCGATCGATTTTGGGTCAGGCCGGGTAAAAGTGCCCCTGCAACTCTTTACAGCGGTAGGAAGCCCCATCTTTCTCCCGAGGAGAGGCTGGTGGTTTCAAACTGCTCATTAGCTGCCCGGTGCATAACCACTACACCACCAAGACTCCTCAGGGTAGAAATGGTCAGTGTTGACACATCTTGAGGGCCACAATCAATACCCATAAGCAGCGTCCCGGGCAATCGGTATAGGGATTGTTGAATGGGAATCTAACTTGCTGTGCACATCTTCACCTCAGACCCCCCGAAAATATCTTTTTGAAATAATAAAAGGCTGACAGTTCAAGTTCATGCAGAGGTGGCTCAGAGAGACAGTTCTGGTCAACGGGATGGCATGCCGTTCTATTCTTCACACGCGGGGTCACCATGAGTCGGCATTCACTCCACAGCCACTGGCCACCACTCAGAAAATAGGGTAGAAGGTCCGGAAATTCAGATGACTCCCGCTGCAAAGTTCCTGTCTCTCCAACTGCACGGGATTGTCAGGGTGAGGGCGCGCCGTATGAGGAATGGAGGGGGAATGGGGAAGGCTGAAGCGGTCCAGGAGATTATCATACAGAAGGGCCACAGAGGTCAAACCCAGAAGGACCTGGCTGGGCCTGTGGGGCTAAGCCAAGCCCGACACCTGAGAAAGGACTGAACAGGTCAAAACCAAGAGGGCATGCCTGGGAGCGGCTTCCCAGGGTTGGAGGGGATGGGTTACGTAGAACACACTCCACACACATTCCCCTGAAGAGCTAAGCCAGCTACGAATGAGAGCAGCATAGAGAACCAGTCACAGGATCCCAGGCCACTTATCATTGGGCATGCAGGACTTTCATTTTCTCTGGGTCTCAGAAAGAGCTTTGCTAGATAGAAAAAAAATTATTAAAAATAGAAATAAGCCAAATAAAGGATATAACATCTATAAAGGAGAAAAATAGTATTAAAATCTCATGTAAGCAATATGCCTGAAACAGTAGGTATAATTAAATCTTTAGAAATCACTGTCATCAAGCTGACTCTGACTCACAGTGACCCTACAGAGCAGGGAAGAACTGCCCCTATGGGTTTCTGAGACTAACTCTGAGAGCAGAAAGCCTCATCTTTCTCCTACAGAGTGGCTGGTGGTTTTGAACTGCTAACCCAATGCGTAACCTCTAAGCCACCAGTAGGTCTAACAGTTGAATTAATCTTTAAGCTTCCTAGTAGGTATGATAGTTGAATTAATCTTTTAGGTAATGAAACTATCCTTTTACATATACTATATGATTTTAGTGGGTGTAATCGACAGATAGATTAGGTATTAGGTAGTATTTACTCATTTTAATTATCCTCATTTTGTTGTGTTAAAGGTTGGTCAAGGAGACACACAAGGAAACGTTTACCAGGGACATTAAATGACGCGTGGATCTTCTCTGAAATACTGCAACCACAAATAACAACGCAGGCAGGGCTCATGAAACAAGCTGAGTAAACCGTTATGTGTGAAGCTCACAGATGAGTATATATGTGTGTGTGTGTGTATGTATGTATGTATGTATGTATGTATCTGTCTTAGAATAAGTACAGCCAGAGTGGAGTGCTCCCGGGAGGCAAAGACAGAAAGACTTCATCCCAAGTGTTTTGGACAGGTGAGAAGAAAGAACAGCCCGGACCAGGAAAGCACGCCTTGGTAAAATGGAGAGGCGGTGAAGGAGAGGGCGGCCCTCACAAACATGGCTGGGCCTAGTAGCTGCAACGCTAGGCTCAAAGGTAAGAACAGTTGTGACGATGGCGCCGCCCGGGAAGTGTTCTGTTCTCTCGTACACAGGGCCTCGATGAGCAGGAACCGGCTGAGAGGCACCCAACAACAGCATCCTCCTCTCATGTTGTCTATAACTTTAAAAAGACTTAGGTTATTCGTTTAGAGTAAAACGCTTTCTGAAATCTGCTGCCCAGATGCCAGCCACCTACAAAGGTCTAGCATACACAGACCTCTCTCTACATGCACTGTCCCCTTTCTCCCCCGAGACAGTCATCCTCCAAGACCTTTCCCTGCAAGGCAGGGGCCTCAATCTCCCCTGTACCTCCCGCACCAGATCCATCTTTACAATGTGCTCCAGGTTACACCCTTTGATTTAGATATGCGAACATCTTCCTGCCTACACTGTGAGCCAGCACAGGACCCCGCCTGATCAGCACAGACCCCGGGCCTGGTACGGGGTATGCACTTGATGAAGATTTCTACTCCCGTACAGAGTTACAGTCTCAGAAACCCACTGGGGCAGTTCTACCCTGTCCTATAGGCTCACCTCGAGTTGGAACCAACTCCATGGCAGTAAATTTGATTTTGGAGTCTCAGCTCATTGTAAAAGCACAGTTGTTGTCCTGCCCAGAACTGTTACAAAGACCTGCCAGGCTGAAAAACCTGTGTTCTTCCTGGTCTGCTGATGTCCCAACAGTGACATATGCCAGCCTGTACCTGTCATTTCTTACGGCTAGAGCACCCAGATACACATGCCTCCAGGTAAGAGGCTCTGGGTACAGGCCTGAGAGACAGCTGCATCAGAATCAGTGCATGTACCACACACCTATGATCTACTCTGAACTGCTTAATTCTGGAGGACAGTCCTGCTTAATTCTTGTTTCAGCTGTGTCCTGGATCACTGCTGTATCACCCATGTACAAATCACAAGACTTCCCTGCGACATATCATTGTACATATGTGGACATACCCACGTCTCCCAAGTGACAGATGCGTAAAGGCTCGGTTTGAGAAAGGGTGGCATTATGGTCACGCCACAGCCCTGGACAAGTGGTGCTCCCTTGCCCTCCCAGGAGGTACGTCCCTTCCCCCCCAGGAGCCCTTAGGACTTCAGTGATAAAAATAAAGATGTTCACACAGCGAAAAACTAAAACCCAGGAAACAAGACCTCCACAGGAACGGAAAGCAAGTAAAATAACGCCGCGCGTGTTGGTTTTCAAGCCCATTTTTCAGAAGCAGAACTCTTTTCATTTATGTATTTTAAATTGTCAAATACATTGCTCTTACTAATGATTATCCTGAAATGTTTGTCATCTGTCATCTTTTCAATTTTTTAATGGAAGTTTACATGATTCCTGTCCATTTTCCCCTCACACAATGGCTTAAAGCCTGTACGTCATCCACTATCCCTTCATTATATGCCAACCCGACTTGCTTCTTTCTGCTTTCTTGCATGTGAGCAGTATGGTGTAGTGGACAGGAAAAGAACTTTGAAATTAGAGGAAACTGGATTTTCATATCAGAAAAAAAAAACTTCGGAGAAATCATGTATGGGTATGTATGGGGGAGAAATACTAAGATATTTTTAAAATCTGAAATTTGGCAATTCTTCCATTTGAATACCAACTATATTCTACTAAATTTCAGTGAAATTATTAAATTTTCTATTCTAAAGGTTGGCAGTAAATCTCTGAGTGGTGGGATTAAGATGGGGCTTTCTATTCCAGTAAAGCGTCAGTTGGGGAAACACACAGGGGCAGAGCTACCCTGCCCTGAAAGATCACGAAGAGTTGACACTGGCTCACTGGCAGTGAGCTTTGAGTTTGGACCATAAGCACAGGTTACCTTGGTCATCCAGAAACGAACTTTTGAAAGGAAGTGTCTCAAAGATTTTCAGATGAGTGTTGGGAGGGTGAGACCCATGCTGCCCTCAGCCCAAGAAAGATGGATATGAAAACCATCAACCTGCACCAGAGTATGTGGCCCAAGATCAAGTATCAGATGAATGTGATTACTGTATTCTCCATACATAAAACGTTTTCTTCTCTTTAAGTTTAAAATTCTTCTTTATACTCTCACAGGGTCTCATGCTACTGAGGACAGAACATTGGCTTCTTTTCTTGGCCACAAAACTCAAACCAAACTCATTGCCATCAACACACAGCAACTCTCTCGGACAGGATACAACTGTCCCTGTGGGTTCCGAGACTGTTTATGGGAGTCGAGAGCCTCCCTTCTCCTCAGCAGCACCTGGTGATTTTGAACTGCTGACCTTGAACTTAACAAACCAATGAATAACCACTAAGCCACCAGGGCTCCTTTCTTGCAACAGGTAACTCTAAATCCCAGCATCACACAATAAAAAGCTAAAAACCAAGTCAGTTGCCATGAACTCTAACTTGTGGCAACCCAAGTGTTACAGAGTAGAACTGCCCCAAAGGGTTCTCAACCTTTCAGAATTTCAGGCCTCTCTTCCAGTTAGTGGCATTCGGCTGAACCATTTGCATCATTCAGGGGTCTCTCTCTCAAAATAAGTGGTCTAAATCCAGTCCACACCAGTGCCAGTAAACCATTTCAAATACCCTAGTAACAATCAGACCTCAACCTCCTGAACCTGCTGCCATCAAGTTGATTCCCACTCATAGCAAGAGGGAACTGGGCAGAGCAGAACCGTTTCCATAGCTGTAAACCTTTACAGGAATGGGCAGTCTCATCTTTCTCCCACACATATCAGCATTTCAGAAGCGATTTTTACAGGGTTTCCTTTAAACCTTTACAGGACTGGGCAGTCTCATCTGTCTTCCACATACATCAGTATTTCAGAAGACTTTTTTCACATTATTACAATTTCATTGAAATGAACAAGCCCTATTTTGCCTATTACAGAAAGGTAGAAGACCCTCTGGTGTCTAAATAAAAGACTACGGGACCAAAGGCCAGGCTATCTACCTTCCACAGGGTTGGTGAAGCCAGAGTTCTGGTTATGCCACGCAACCAATGCAGTGAGCAAGAGGATTCTGAGAGCACCACTGAATGATTCTGGATTAATCTCAAATGCACTGGCCCTTGAGAACAGCTTTCTTTATATGTTGAATTAGTTCATTGGATTAGATGGTGTTCAAACTCTTTCGGTTCTAAAATACAATCTAAGTTCAGAAATTCTCAATGGGCTTTCTCCAAAGGAAAAGAAATAAGGCGTATGCAACTTTTAACACAGTGGCTAACAGGAAGTAAGCATATCAAAATGCTGGCAGCTGCATTAAAGGAAGGAGCTTCCGGGCAGTGTGTGTTCCACGTAAGGCATACACTCAACACTCTTTGGTGG
Organism: Echinops telfairi; assembly: GCF_000313985.2. NCBI lineage: Eukaryota > Metazoa > Chordata > Mammalia > Afrosoricida > Tenrecidae > Echinops > Echinops telfairi. The sequence goes on from NW_022103900.1 coordinate 16,518,909, forward strand.
GACTCTCTACAGGGGAAGGAAAAGGAAAAGAGAAAAACAAAAACACTTCAAAGTCCTATCTTAATCAGCCTTATTAAATCAAAGGGGCCAAAAATGAAAGAATAAATCATGATGCTCTACTATGAAAAGCTATGAGCTTTGCAACATTGGCAGGTTTCACTTTGTTAATTAGACACTCGGTTAACTCTTCAGCCAGCGGGGAGGGACCGTGAGTCCTGGGCAAACTCACTGACTCGGCATATGCACACTGAGCAAAGAGCTGTCCAGGAAGGAAGCAAAGAGCCACAAGGCCCTGCCTCTGGGCCAAACAACAGCAAGTAAGCGGTGTCCCAGGAGTACAAGGAGCTGAGCGGTCAGGCTTCATAAAACGTTATTTTGCCACTCTAAGAACCAACATCTCAAACTAGCGAGCCACTTCTGGTGTGTTTAGCCATTGGAATTAAGTTGCCAACACTTGGAAATTGGGGGGAACAAAACAAACTCACTGTCATAGAATCAATTCCAACTCATGGTTGACTCTATAGGACAGGGTAGAACTATCCCTGTGGGTTTCCAAGACAGTAACTCTTTATGGGAGTAGAAAGCCCCGTCTGTCTCCCATGGAGCGGCTGGTGGTTTTGAACTGCTAACCTTGCAACTTTTTGCAGCCCAATGTGTAAGCACCAGGGCTCCTCTGCTCTTGAAAAACAAATTTATCAAACTAGTGGGTCACAGGTATTCTGTATGGCCACCAGGTTTTGTTTGTTTGCTTTAATGAATTAAGCTGCCAACACGTGGACATTGAGAAGTTAGCCATAGGTAAGAATTGTCAGCTTCTCTTCAAAATCCGAGGTGCTGACAGTACTGAGACCACATTCCTACTCAGCAGTAGCTAACTGTTCCTCAACGACACAGGAAAGCTGAGTGACCTGCTCCTGAACAGCCTGACAAACTCGCCCTGAGGCTGTTGGAGTGGGAACAGCCTGGAGGCAGGGGGTTGGTTTGGGTTGTGAAGTCCAGGAGTTTCACCTCCAGCGCTGTGAGGAGGCCAGCCCTGGCGCAGAGACCACCGCTCTGGGGTCCCAGGTGTGCTAGTCAAGCACCTCGGTGGGCCTCCGCTTCACACCTGCAAAGCTGGGGTATTGGATAGCCCACAGGTATCGCTCACTTTTCCAAAGCTTGCTTTATAACCCCCTTTGCTTTCATAAAGGACTCACATTAGCACCAGTTTTCACAGCCAAAAGAAATCCCGTGTCGAGTTATAGATTATATTTCCTGGATTAACTCGAGTAACCCCATGAAATCGACAAATGGCTTTAAAGAGGCTCCTCAGGAGGAATTGTCAGTTAAGGTGAATGGTAGTAACAAAAGCCCAGGTGAGCGATGAGAGAAAGGCCGAACCCACCCCTCTCTCCTTCCAGGCCTGTTGTAAAACGAGATCTCAGGATTTTGCTTCCACTCCCCTAAAAAGTGAAATTTTGGAGACAGCCAACTGAAATATAATTTTACACTACCTCTAATAAAGAACCTTACCACAATTTTGTGCTGAGTGATAAAATACATAAGTTTTGAAATTATATTCTACTTTTTCAAAGTTCATTTTATGCCACTTCGCCTTGGGAAAATAGGGAAAGAAATCCAAAGACAATTTTCACTTTTAAGGGGGAAAAGGGTTTTTTTCTTTGTTTTTTCACTTTTAAGAAACCCGGTGCCAAGCATTGTTTTGCAGCCAGTTGTTAAAGAGGCAGCACCCACTGTGAGCCCCAACAGTGGCGCCCCCGGGCGCCTCTCTTGGGAACTACACTCAGCAGCTAGCTGCCACAGCTTTAAAACTGAGTCTGGACATCGTACTGGTGTTATCTTAGGTTCTATGAGTTGCTTGGTATGGTATGGTAGGTTATTTTTTGGATCTTTGAACATTGGAAAAACTATCCCCTATAAGTCAAGGAATAACTTTCACTCCACACTATTTTGGCTTATGAAAAGTTTTGTTGAAACGTTCCAGGGGGGTTGGAGTAAGGGTAGTGACAGTGGACTTACAAGCCGACTCGGAATCTTGCCTCATCAACTTAACTGACAACACAGTTGGAAGAGGCACATCACAAAATAGAGGATCCTTACACACATCACACTTACACAATCAATGTCCTGGCAGCCAGCAGGCAAGACATCAAAGGACACATTGTATTGGGGAAATTACTGCACAAGACCTCTTTCAAGTGATGAAAACCAGGGTGTTACTTTGAGGACTAAGGTGTGCCTCACCCCAGCCATGGCATTTGCAATCGCCTCATATGCGCGTGGAAGCTGGACACTGAATAAGGAAGACTGCAGAGGAATCAATGCATGTGAAGTGGGCTGGAGAAGAATAGTTCTTTTGGGCTGCCAAAAGAACAAACAAAGCTGTCTTGGAAGAATGCTCCTCAGGAGCCTGGATGGTGAGACTTCCTGTCGTGTACTTTGGACATGTTATCGGAAGAGCCCAGTCCCTGGAAAAAGACATCATGCTTGATAAAAGTAGAGAGGCAGCAAAAGAGGAGCTGGCTGCAACAATGGGCTGTGGCTGCAGCAACAAGCTCTTACAGCAATGACTATGAGGCTGGGCGGTATTTGGCTCTGGTATACACGGAAACACTGTGAGTCAGAACTGACTCAATGTCACCTATGACCAACAACAACAAACCTCTTCGAACCACCAAAAGGAGTCTTTGCATAATACCACTCACTGCCATCGAGTCAATGCCCACGCGCGATGACCCTGCAGGACAGGGTAGAACTGCCCTAGTGAGTTTCCAAGACTGTAAACGTTGACGGGGATAAAAAACCCTGTCTTTCCCCCTTGGAGCAGCTGGTGGTTTCAAACTGCTGACCTTGAAGATCACATGACCACTCCACTACCAGGGCTCCCATTTAATTACCGAACCCCTGAAAATCATGGTCCCATCCAGTTGGCACACAGTCACCACAGGTTCTGGCATCGTTTTGCATTCGGCAGAAAGCTGTGCAATTCCCTTGGTGGGCCACAAGCGCCTTATTTACATAGTCCCACCCAATCACTGAGTGGGAGCCACAAAGACAATAGCTAGAAAGGGCCACCTTAAATAATTCACAGCTCTACTGATACACAGTGACTGCTCTATAAATATTAGATGTTGCTACCTTCTGGTCCCTTTCAGTCTTCTGTCCTCGAGCTTGAATATTTTAACATTATCTCCCCCACTGCTTTATGATCCAAAAAGAAGGTGGCAGCTGGTAAATACAGAGACGACTGCAAGTATTACTTGCTCTCACAGACTTGGGTCGGTCGGCTGCTGTTTTCTAACACTAAGCGGTCCATGATCCCGAAGACCCCCGTGCATGCATGTTCTCACAAGCTCAGCAGTGTTTGGGAAGAGCAGCATTAGCGATCTCAACAGCTGCACGGCAACCGGGGGCTTTCTCGTCAATCTGGAGGCCTCCTGAGAGTCCATCTGCAGCAGATGCAGTCCGAGGGTGAGGATCTGAATACCTGTCTCCAGCAGCTGGGCTGGTCTTACTTCATCCAAAATGTTCCGCACGGACGCCTCAAGGCTCTCTACCAACAGACGAAACGGGAGGCTTCCCTCCAGACCTGGTGTAACTGGCTGCCTCTGAACGGAGGGGCACCGGGCAGCAGTTTGGATTGGCTGGCGTGATCCCTAACAGTCTTCCACGGTCAATGGGCACAAGGGCGTGTCCCTGGCCGTCCCGCTTAGCAGGCTCCCCAGCTAAGATCTCCACATGCTGAAGTTTTGGTACACACTGCACATGTCTTCCATTAAAAAAAAACACATATGCATGTGAAGCATAATCGAATTTAAAACCACTTTGCAAACGGCAATTAATCTGAGAAAAACAAGAAAGGCAAACCTCCTCCTTCCAGCTGAGAACCCGTGCGGATGTGCCTTTCCGACAGTGGCAGGGCCAGCCCCTCGGATGCCCCCAGTCCTGGCGCCTAAAGGCTGCACCTCACCCTCTCCCAGAAGGAATGTCCCAACACTTGGACATTTTAAAACATACTGGCAAATGGCTGCCTTTGGGACAAGTATGGGTGTGTTGACCTGAAAGATCCATTTGGATCTTTTTGGAAACTCAAAGTGATGAGTATTTTTTTTAATTTCCATATTATATTCTGAGTACCAACCCCTCATCGAGTTGGGAGAACCACCTGATGATACCTGGATTTCTTATTTCCATTGCTGCCCAACAGACGAGGGACCAAATACTCAGATGGCTACTGTGTCCTTTATGTAAACCCCCAAACACTGGTGGTTTCTCTCTGAAAAGTGGGGGGGGGGAGAGTTTTCTAAAAGGGACAGCAATCAGAGGCTATGTGTACCCTGACTGGTAATGGTTTTTATCAAATGGGGCAAAGATAAAAATGTTTTTTAAATTTCACTGGAAAACAAGCCACAAGCAAAATGGTCACCATCTGAGAAACGGCTTCAATCTACAAGCCAGCGTAACGGGAAACCATCGGGAGTGAACTAGCTGCCTGCCTCACTGCGCAGGAAGTTTGACCTTCTCGGGCCAAGCTGCATAAAAGCCAGGCAATAAATGTTTATTAAGCAAGACAGAAAATGCGTTGCTTTCAGGAAATAAAAAGAGACAGGGACCCCAGCTCGGCCGCCAACCAACCACACGTCTCTGGAAGCGATGCCATCTGGCCCTCAGGTGCCTCGCCCGCCCTTCAAATGGACTTATGGCAACATGGCAGACAGTGGACACTGCAGGCTTAGGGAGGAAACTTAAAGCTCTCGCTGCCCTCTCCCTCAGAGCTGACCCCGGGACTGGCCCCGGGACTGTTTTCACACACTGCAAATTCACCACGCTGCTCGGAATCTGGGCCAAGTACGGATAAAACAACCTATCAAATTCTTTACTTCTGTCGACAACAAAGAGCACAGCTACGTTTTATGAGGGACTTCTTCACCCCGGAAAATGGCAAGGATTTCATGATAAGCACTCTCACATTCCGTGAAGTTTGGGTACATCAGGAGGTGTTATCCTCTGGGTCTTGGCCCCTGGAGGACACATCTGACCACAGGAATGAGATGTGGCGGCCTTGCTTTGTCCCCCCAGACAGAATACAAAATGCCTTCAATATGCCCTCCTGTTTCATCCTCCCTAACTGCATAATTGATTCTCAACATTTTATGCTCCAGTTCCTGCCCCAGCTCAGACGAAGCCTGGGACACGTTCGTATTTCAAACGCCCCTTCCTTTAAAAGCATAGCAGGAGTGACCCGAACAATTAGCGAATTGTCTTCCATTTGCTTTTGCTTGCCACCTTCTCGGGTGTCAGTGACTCACACAACCCCACCTGGATTCAGAACCTACCCTGCCGGACCAGACCACGGAACACAGAAGCACGCAGACGGAGAGAAACGATGGAGGAGAAGGGAGCCTTCTGGGCCGTCTTCATTTGGAACATTAAAAGAGCAGTGGTGACATTTCTGTCGAAACACCACGAGGACCAACCTCAAACAAAAATTAAAAACTTAAGTTCCTTTACAAAAAAAAAAAAGGGCGAAAAAGAAACCCCAAAGTAGTTATACATTTAGGTCATTTTATTTTTAACCACAGCCTCCTAAGTGACCTGAATAGGCCCACATCAGCTCTAAGTGACAAATCTTGTAATTTCTGTGAATAATTCAGTTGTATGACTTTGTTGTACTTGTTGTTGAACGAAAATGTTACTTTAGAGACCGACAAGTTACTTGCCCACAAAAATATCTGAATATCTTCCATTTCTATTACGCAGAGCCTTGGGCCACCGTGCTGGAGAGTGAGCACGTGTGTCCAGGGAGCCTTGTCCCACAGAAACCAGAGCACACCGAGGGAGCTTCAGACGACGAAGACGTGTGTTTGAAATCCGTTTCTAAAACCCACCGCCATCGGCGCCATCACTCCCGATGACTTTCTTCGTGAATAATGCATGCCAGAAGATTGCATCTGGGCTTCTACTAAAATGGAAACGACAATAAAATCAGCCGTGGCAGCAACAACAACACGGTCTGGTCTGCTGGGGGTTCTTTTTGTTTATTTTCCCTGTCGTCGTTGTGTTGGTTCTTTATGATTGCCTTTTTAACAGTCCGTCTTCTCGTTTACACAGAGAGCCAGCATCTCTGGTAGAGAAAGCAACACACCCAGGATGGCGCTGGCCTTGGGAAACAGAAGCATTTGTTGCTGGGGCTGAGAGACATCTGCCTCGTTCCTCCTTCAGTTGGAGAAGGTGCCTGGCCTGCCATCCGGGCCTCTCTCCTGGACCCTCGTCATTCTTCCCAGATGCACTAGCGAGCTACTCAGTCCATGAAGCTGGGAATAGGGGAGTAGGGGGCCTGCCCCTCAGTTCTCTTCCTTCTTGGGTGCCCAACTACCTGCCCTCTAGAAGCTTACAGCTCCTGTGCTTGGACATCCTGGCTAGCGGGGCCCAGGCTGCTGCCATATGGAGAAACCTTGATGGTCCAGCACTGCTGGTGAGCAGGGAGGCGAGTCTAAGGGTTGTGGAATCTGGCCTGAGGAAGCCCGTTGTTGACACACACTGGCCACATTCTCCCATGATGGTATGGTCAATAAAAAAGGTGCAATCAGAATTCCAGATGTCTCCCTTCTTCCTGCTTCTGTCATAGCTGATCAAGAATTCCGGGGGACAGGCTAAGTGGGGTGTCATTTATTTCCCTTGCCTCAACTCCCAACAAGCTGAAAAACGAGTGCTTCTTATTTTCCTTCTAAGTCGCCTGTAAGAAACAGAACCCTTCTAACACCCAGGCCACCAGTCATCATGCGTCCTTATGCTATACCGTGGTGGCTGGCGTGCTGTTGGAATGTCACTCCCCGGCAGGGTCACCCGCGGTGGGGCAGTTTGGGCAAAGTTCCTAGACCAAGACACACTAGGAAGAAAGTCCTGGCAGTCTCCTTCTGAAAAGCAGCCAGTGAAACCCTATGGATCCCAACGGAATGCTGCCCAACACAGTGCTTGAAGAGGAGCTTCCTGGGGTGGAAGGCACTCCACCACAACAGCTGCAACAATGGCTTTGAGCATCTCAACCATTAGGAAGAGGCTGCAGGCGGGGCCACGCATTGTATTACGTTCATTCTGTTTGGGGTCTTTAATTCTACTGGGGTCACCCTGCGTCAGTGCCAACTGCACGGCAACTCACCAAACCCCAAACACTGACGTTTTCCTTTCATACAGAAGTTCCAGTGAATCCCTCTTAGTGTTAGAGGACCCGTTTTCATTGTATTCTACCTCAGCCACATACCCTGTTTCCCCGAAAACAAGACAGTGTCTTATATTAATTTTTGCTCTCAAAGATGTGCTAGGTCTTATTTTCAGGGGATGTCTTATTTTTCCATGAAGAAGAATACGGTACACATTTACTGTTTATTGTTTTATTAAAAAAGACCTCGCACTTTCTGTCTGCTCCGGCTGCGCTGCGGCCAACAGTGAGCTGCGCAGCAGTGCCCACGGCTACGCTCCAGAGTCCAGAGTTACAGTAGCTTCTGGGGGGGCTTATTTGGGGGGGGGGGGGGTGCCTTTTATTTCAGCGAGAGGCAAAACTGTAAGTAGGTCTTATTTTCAGGGGATGTCTTAATTTCGGAGAAACAGGGTAGTAGTCATCATGGAGTGCCCCCTCCTCATCACTCCCTCGAACATCACTTCCTACTTCCCAGGCCTAATCAGAGTGAATGAAATAGTGGGGACTAAAGCAGCTAAGTACCTGGAGCCCAACAGGAGCTTCCAAAAGTTCACGTAAACAGAGACTCAAAAGATGATGGAATTTTCCCACGAACTTTTTGAAGCACCCTTGTACAGATCAAGCATCTGTTAAATAAACATCACCTAACATCTCATCCAGGAGTCCTAGTGGCATAGTGGGTTATGCATTGGGTTCCTGACAGCAAAGTCAGCAGTTCAAAACCACCAGCCACTCTTCAAGAGTAACATGAGGCTTTCTACTACCATAAACAGAGTACTGAAAACTCACAGGGGCAGTTCTACTGTCTATCCTATAGGGTCACTATGAGTCAGCAATGGCGTGAGGGGAGTGAGGGAGGGAGTGAGCGAATGGAGTGATCATCGATCAAAAAGGCCGGGCTCATCTAGGGGCGGAAGGAGCTGTCAGAGATGATGCACACAGCCTTTCTTCCATCTTCAGGCAGGGAAATGGAGACCCTGGTCGAACCAATGGCCTCCCGACCATCACACACAGAAAACCTTCCTTCGTTCCTGTACGCACAGTTCTCAACGCTGCACCTTTCCCACATCCTTGAACTAGGGTTCGTCAGATAAGAACCTGTAAACTCGAGCCATGGGCTGGTATGAAGTCTTTCTTTACAGAACACATCTGATAAGGCCGGCTCGGGATTTATGGGCACTTCGGGCCTAAGCCAGGCCTCGGCTGGACGCTCCCCCGGCTTCATCCAGAGGCTGAGAAAGGGCTGCGCTGTACTTCCCTGATGAGTCCCGTTTCCGGAATCAGCACCAATTTTCCTGGATTCACTCTTTCAGAGAATCTGCTTTTCTGAAGGACTCCCAGCACCCCCAAATCCTTATTTTATCTGTTTGGGTTTCTTTTCCTGTCACTTCTGAGGATGCCCCAAGGACGATGTTTACTCACATTCCCCATCTCAGCCACAAATAAACCAACGATCTCTGAAAACGACTAAGCCTTTTTTAAACGTGAAGCTAGAGATAGGAATACTTGCTACTGGTGTTCTGTATAGGAATATCGTGCTCATCATTTAAGGAAGCTTTCCTGGTGCTGAATAATGCCAGGGATTAGTATGGCTGAGTACGTTCTAACTCATAACCACCGGATTCACAACGGAGTGAAAACACTGCCAGGCCCGGCACCTTTCCCATCATCACTGCCGTTTCGCCCACGGTGTCAGTCCTTCGGTGGAGGGGCTCCCTCTTTATCACTGACCCTCTACTTCACCAGGCATGCTGTCCTTTTCCCGGGGCTGATAAGCTGTCCAAGTACACGAGACAAGTCTTGTCATCCTGGCTTCCAAGGAACACTGGCTGTTACTCCTTCCAGGAGAGGTGCTCTTTCTTCTGGCTCCCACAGTACCTGCAGTAGTCTTCACCAGCACCGGAGATCACGTTCTCCTCCTTCCCGTAGTCCTTATTCCGGGTCCCGATCTGGCCCGCCAGTTGCTCTCATTCCCAGGAGAGGCTCTTTTCACTCTTGTTCTGAAATGCTTCTGATGAAATTCCTCTACTAACGCTTACATATTTTATTTGTGGAGAATCAATAAACTGTCATCACTGTTGAAATGCTGTCAACTGCCACTTCCCTCTCAGTACTAAGTAGGCAATTGTGAGCACTCTCAAATGAAAAAGAAGCTGTGAGCAAGCTATCATTTATATCCATGGCCTGCTTTTAGCTCTTCAATAAACAACAATTTGAATTCTGTCTAGCATTACCAGCTCTTTACTGTAAAGTTAGCCTCAGAGATTAAGAGAAAGGTATAGAAGACAAACCTACTCCCCCTCCAACCATAATCCCAAATAAAGTCCTCCCCATCCCTCTTTGTTGGTATGAGGTGGTTGCTGACGTACGTTAAGGCTGATTCCAACCCGGAGTCACACAGGAGGGCTCTCTGCGCGGCGGGTGTAGTCAAGAGTTTGTTAACTTGATAGTCTCAGCTCTGGAGATCATGTATTTAGCAGATTTGCAAAGGTCAGTTTCGTTTGCAGGGCCACTAAGATTAGTTTATCAGCAAATATTCCAAAATATTAAGCACGGATGCCTTACTCTTGGGCTCCACCTCTGTCCACCTCTGCATCGCATCTCCATTGATCCCAGCTTACTCCACCTGGGAGCTGGGATGAGTCATCCCTCCAACCAGCCCATACTGTCTGACAAGGTCAAGTCCAGTATTTCCAACTTATTTTCCCTTTCTCACAAAACACTCCCCTTCCTCTTTCTTACCATTTAATCCAGGCATATACCTTTCAAACAGCTGACATGGCATTCAAATTTAAAAGCAATTTTATACAACTTGTACACGAACTATATTTTCCTTCCTATTCCTGGATGTACAGCATGATCACTTATAAGGAAGTGATTGGATGATTCTAACGGGAGCTTTAATCTTTCAGATTTTGAATCGTGATCACCTCACCAACAAGTTTAGACAGATGGTCCGGGATAGCCTTCTGGTTTCCTCCCCAGTACATCCTACACTCAATCTGCCCAGGTTACCTCCCTAGCAGCTTCCCGTCCACACACTACCCCAACAACCTAGCAAACCCTCCTTCCGAAACACTATGCGATGTGACACCAGATGCGCAACCCCCACGAAACAAAACAGTTAAGCTGGCCTTCGCCATAATTAAACATTTCTATACACCAAATGGCTTTAACAACAGAGTAAAAAGACAGCACCACAGGATGGGATCAAGTATTTAGGAACCACATTACTAATTCGACTTTAACAACCAAAATACATAAAGAAATCCTATAACTCAACAACAAAAAGATAAGTCAATGAATAAAGACAAAGGTTGGACAGGCTCATGAGTCCACATCACTTGTCACTAGGGAAATGCAAATCAACGCCACAAGGAGATCCTACTTCACTCCAGCTAGGGTGGGTCTGGGGAGAAAAATGTCAAATAACAAGTGCTTGAGACGGCATGCGGCAACTGGAGTTTGCAATCCACTGCTGGTGGGATCCTGAAACGGCCTGGCCACTGTGGAAAGCAGTGTGGAACTTCCTCAGTACGTTGAACATAAATGACCCAGCAATTCCACTACCAGGCGTACACCGGAAAGACTTGAAAGCCAGGACACAGACAGACCCTTGCACCCCAACGCTCACGGCAGCACTATTCACAACGGCCAAGAGATGGAAACAAGCCAACTGTTCCTGAAGAGATGGATGGGTGGACAAAGGGTGGCACATCTATACACTAGTGTAGCCTCGGTCAGCTCTGAAAACCTCCCTGCAGCGAGTCCATTCACACTCATCATGACCCTACAGGACAGAGGAGAATGGACGCTGGACTTCCAAGACTGCAGCCCTGCAGAGAAAGGATGGATGCACGCTACAACTTGGATGAACCGTCAAAATGGAACCTCTTAGAGGACTATCACCCAGCATTGAACTTACTCCATGTTTGCAGTTAGCTTCACTCACACCATTTTTGCCATTTCTTACCCCAAGCTCTTTGGAGTTTTTATCACTTCTGACAGTGCCTAGTGATTGATATATTGTGTGAGGCCATTTGGACAATTCTGCCTGGAAGTTCAGTAAGACGTGGCAGTAGATTGCTTGTGCATCACAGATGCTACTCTTGCTTTCTTATCTGATTGATAAGGGTATTTGTGATGTATACCGTATATACTCGTGTATAAGCCAAGTTTTTCAGCGCAGTTTTTGTGGTAAAATTAGGTGCCTCGGCTGATATTCGGGTCGGCTTATACTCAAGTAGATACGGTAATTATCTTGTGACTTTAATAATGTTGCATATCTGGAAAACTGTGTGATTGCCCCCAAAGTGTGCATTTTGATATAAGATTGTATAAATGTGAGGCATTCAATTACAAGTGGGGCTCCAGTTACACAGACCGTGTTGCTGTTGGCATCCCCCCAGTGTCACCTTCTGATACAACTTCTCTTTTCTTAACTTGCCAGTTGATGAGATTGGCAGCTCTGCTGCTCCAGGGTACAAACTCTTACTGGGGTAATAAAATAACTCTGCCGATCCAAAAAAAACCACACACAAAAGGGCACAGGGTCACACTTCTGTAAATGGGCTACAATAGGCACATACAGAGAAACAAAAGTCTATGGGTCTTTCCCAGGCTTATTAGCAGGAGGGTGTGGGAAATAAGGAATGTATTTCTTAGGGGTTCCTGAGTTTCTGTTAAGGATGAAGAAAAGATTGGAAACGAGAATGGGGGCTGTCTGTACAACATGGGGAACTTAAATGCCACCGGATTGTGCATGTACAAATCACAAGTATTTCACCACAATAAACTTTTTCTGCGAAACCTCCAAGTGCTTCTTCCACTCCACATCACTCTGTCTCACCAGCGATCGAAAACATGGGGTGGGGGGGACGCAAGCTGAGCCTGAAAGGGAAGCATTAGAACTTCTAATCAGGCTGACTTCTCCCATCCTTCTTGTGTCTATTTCGTGTCTTTTAGAATGCAAACCAAGCTAGTACACATGTCTGTGATTGTAAGTCGTAAGTATACTAATGCTGACCATGTGAGCAAAAACAGACTTGATTAACAGGAGGATAACAGCACTAAAAAACGTGAAGCTAAACTAGTGAGCTAAATAGTAACATTTCCTCCTAATACAGTTCCCTTGTATCACCGACTTCATAACACACAACATGGTGAATTCCGATTGCTTGACTAATAAAATATTTTGTATTCATTAAGTATTTAGATGGGAGCATGATGTTCTTATTACTGAAATCAGACCTCTCTCAGCTTTCTTTCCTGAGTAGCATGTTCTCATTCAGGCCTACTCACAAAGATGGTCTCCATGGTCACATTTTTAAAAATTGCTTAAATTTTAAAATTAAAACTAATAAGCAGTCAAATGTTGCTTGAGAAACAAATGGCATCCACGGCGGAATTTCAAACACATACGGTGCTTACAATGCCCAGGCCCCGTGGGATCTCCATTATCCTCGTCCAAACCTCCTAACACCACCATTAACCAACGCGGACACTCACTCTTGTCAAACTCCAGATTTCTTGAAAACTAGGGTAGATAGGGTCTTCAACAAAGAGGATCTGAAGGTAATCCATCATTTGCTGTACTTTACACTGTTTCCCATCCTTGTGCTGCCAGTCACAGGCTGGGCTCCTCAAACGCGGTGCTGACATTCAGTTCAATGATCTGTTGTTGTCAGGTGCCATCAAGTCACCCGACTCACAGCAAGACTATGTACACCAGAACGAGACACTGCCAGGCCGACGGTGCCATCCTCACAGCTGTTCTCGGGGACAAGCCCATGGGTGCAGCCATTGTGTGGGTCCATCTTGTCAAGGTCAAGGGCCTTCTTCATGTTTGCTGCCCCTCTACTTTTCCAGGAACTAGTCCCTCCTTACAACACACCCGAGAGGAAGTACAGAGAGCAAGAGGAAGGTGAAAGGAAATAGAGGAAAGAACTAGGAGGCAAACGACATTTATAGAGGTATCAACACGGGCATATACCTATGTAAATATATTAATATATAATGATAGGGATATAGGTCTATGTACATATACTTATAGGTTAAGTATTAAGGTAGCAGATGGACATTGGGCCTCTACTCAAGTCCTCCCTCAATGCAAGACCATTTTGTTCTAATAATCTGGCATTCTGTGATGCTCACCTCTCTGACACAATTGCTGAAGACAAAATGATGCATAAGCAAATGTGGTGAAGAAAGCTGATGGTGACTGGCTATCAAAAGATATAGCATTAAAAAAAAAGATACAGCATCTTGGGTCTTAAAGACTTAAAGATAAACAAGCGGCCATCTAGCTCAGAAGCAACAAAGCGCACATGGAAGAAGCACACCAGCCTGTGTGATCACGAGGTGTTGAAGGGATCAGCTATTAGGCATCAAAGAACAAAAAATCATCACTGTGTGCTCATCTTCCTGATATAATCGCTGAAGACAAATGGGAGCATAAGCAAAAGTGGTGAAGAAAGCTGATGGTGTGCGGCTATCAAAAGATAGAGAGTCTGGGGTCTTAAAGGCTTGAAGGTAAACAAGTGGCCATCTAACCCAGAAGCAACAAAGCTCACATGGAAGAAGCACACTAACCCGTGTGATCACGAGGTGTTGATGAGATCCACAATCAGACACCAGAAAACCCAAAACAATCAACCATTCTGATGCTAATGAGAGGGGTTGGAATGGAGACCGAAAGCCCATCTGTAGACAAATGGACATCCCCTCACAGAAGGGTTTCAAGGAAGGGATGAGCCAGTCAGGGTGCAGTGTAGCACCGACGAAACACACAACATTCCTCTAATTCTTTAATGCTTCCTCCCCCACCACTATCACGACCCCAGTTCTACCTTCGAAATCTGGCTAGATCAGAGCATACACACTGGTACAAATAAGAGCTCTCGACACACAGAACCCAGGACAGATAAACCCCTCAGGACCAATAATGAGAGTAGCGATACCATGAGGGTAGGGAGACGGTGGGGGGAGAAGGGTTAAGCGATCACAATGATCTACGTACAACTCCCCACCCCACCCCACAAGGGGGACGAACAACAGAAATGTGGGTGAAGGGAGACAGCGGTTGGTGTAAAATATTAAACTAAAAATAATTTATAAATTATCAAGGGTTCATGAGGGTGAAAGGGTGGGAGAGGGGAGGGGGAAAATGAGAGCTCATACCAAAAGGACATGTTTTAGAGATGATGATGCAACATATGTACAAAGGTGCTTGATACAATTGATGTATGGATTATTATAAGAGCTGTAAGAGTCCCCAATAAAATGATTTATTAAAATGAAAAACTTTTTAAGTCCGTGAGACGAAGCCTCACCACAACTTCTATGTGCCAAGCAAAATATAAATATATAATATAAAACCCTGCTCCCCAGGACATAAGGTAATAACTGGAAGGCACCTGATGCTCATCATACTGTTACCAAAACGACAAACTCACTCTCATCGGGTTGATCCGACGCACAGAGACCAGACAGAACATGGTAGACGTGCCCCTGTGGGTTTCCAAGACTAATTCTTCACCAGAGCAGAAAGCTTCATCTTTCACCCTCGGAGCTCGCTGGTGGTGTCAAACTGCTGGCCTTGCAATTAACAACCCAATGCATAATCACTCACTACACCACCAGGCCTCCTTGCCATTATTTCTCAAAATGAGGGGCCCTGTGAGTCCCAGTATCAGTAAATTCCACCCGCCTCTCAACTCTACCTAGCCACTCTGATTCTTGCTGAAATGATGGTTTAACCAGAATTTGGAACAGGCGAGCATACCGCCCCCCCCCCCGCCCCCCCACACACACACTTAAAAAAAACCCTAAACCCAAAACTCACTGCCAAGAGTCTAGGCCAGTTCACACAGTCCCTTTGAAGAATTCTGGTCAGGCTTCTGGAGACCCAGCCAGCTACTGAGGGTTAACATATCACAGCCAGGAACAAGGTTCTTCAGAGGGCTTTTGACGCAGAGCACCCCTCCCGGGACTTGGCCACGATGCTGATGGAGGCCGATTTACACCTGGAGGTTACAGCGGATGCCCATCCGGCTGTGCGTCTGACAGCTGCAACATTTCACTGCGGTGCAACCCAATCCCTCATGATACAGGCCCCCGGGCTCCCCTTCCAGAAGCTGCCAGGAGAACATCTTTTTACTTATTCAGAGTTATTCTATAATCACAGGGCCTGCTCTCCATGGTCACTGCTGCTACACAGAAAGCCACGCTCAAGCAGCCTGCCTTTCCGCGCAGAACACCAACCCACCCGCCCGAGAATCAAAGCGTTCGGCAGAATCCAAGGTAAACAAATGAAGTAAGATGATAACAGGAACTCTCCATCCAGCTAGCACTTCCCTGACAAACAGCTGAGATCACTTCACAAACACCGCACTGAATCCAAAGATCTGAGGCTGGCCCACATCTCCACCCTGGGGGTACCTAATGTCATGCGCTCCCTCTGAAGACAAGGCGTGCCTGAGTTTTGGGTTACCATCACACAAACAGACATATACGCACTACTGTATTCTGCTAAAAGGAAAAGAAATTCTGCCCCCAAATGTCTGCAATTTGCTCAGTGTCTGAGTTAGTTAATTGTGCCAGCCTGGCCGATAATCACATGTGGAGCTAATTGAAAGGCGGAGAGATAAATGGGTGGTGAGCCTCGCCTTTCTAGTTCTCGGGTCTCTTGTTTTGTGATGGTTGCACCGGGTGCAGCCTGCCTTAGCAGTGCCCTGCTTCAGCTTGCAAGATTGACTTCCTACAAGACATCCCCAAAGAGAAGCCACATGGACCTATCCCGATGCAGCCCTGGGTGCTGGAGCAGCCGTGTGGAGACCCCTGCTAGTGCTGAGATGCTTGTTCGTTCACTGACTCAGCTTTCCTCCTGCAGTCGGTATTGCCTCTGTTTTGTGAGGTGGAGGGCTTTGTGGACTGGTGTTGGGTTAATGAGTTAATGTTGGACTTGTGGGCTTGGGCAGCATTGGGTTGGGATGTTTTCGTGATGCACACTTTCTTTACATAAAGCTCTTATACATGAGTTGCTGTGGATTTGTTTCTCCAAAGTACCCAGACTAATACAGTGTCCATCCACAAAGCCAGTCCTTGGCCGAGATCTCACGCACGGTATGTGCTGTCAGCATAAGAAAAATATTAAATTCTCCTCGATGCCTCCTCCTCCCCAGTCATATGCACCTAAAATCAATATCAGCTTGCTGACTTCATACTCAGCCTAGCTCTCCCCCACCCCAAGCAGTTCGGCAACAGGAGGAAGAAAGGGGGTACACACAGAAGCCGGCCCATCTGTGCAGTATATCTACTGCGGAAGCCCCACTCCCTGCTACTAGTCTGTAGAATCATCTACAGACTATAGATTACAGAGCCACGCCCACCACCCACCACCCACCACCCATATTGGGTGTCCCTTTCTGAGATCAGCAGTGTGGACTTTGACAGCACCAATACAATCAAGAGCCACTCCGGACCGCCTTCTCCATCCAAACTCTCATCCCTGTGGTCTCTCTGCTCCCCATCCCTAGATTCTCCCTGAACAAACCCCTCTCCCTCTCTATTACATGCTCTAGAACCTTCCCTGAGCTGTTAAAATGCCCCAGGGGTTCCAGAATCAGGATTGGTGAGTGCAGCTGCCACCATTTCCTGATGAGCGACCCTGGGCTGCCTAATCTCTGTAAACTCTGAGCGCAATGCTTACCTCATCTCGGAAGTTAGGTTTCAGTGAAAGGGAAGCACCTAGCCAAATCCCCAGCACACAGTCCAGTATTTTCCTAAGAGCCCATTTCTGCGGGGAAAATGTTTCCTCAACGGTAGTGACTATCATTCACTCCCTTCACCACCTTCGGATGGGGCCTCCTGGCTGAGGAGCACCCAGCTGAGAGGTTTAACAATCTTCAGCCCATTCCGCTTTCAACATCATGTGAAAATTCATCTTGAAGATTCATCCTCCTTTGAGGCTCCCCCCCACCCCTATTCAGTCATACTACCCTCGACCCAGTTCTCAGTGGCCACTCACTTGTTTGTGGAAATGTCCCCACAGTCTCCAAAGAGAAGGTAATGGAGTTTGCTCACAATTTTCTCCCCGGGCGTTTCTTCTGGGATGGCTCTTCCCCAACAGTCAGCTCCTGTGAGAAGAAGAGGGGCAGGATTAAAGAAGAAGGATCAAGACAACCTGGATCATTCATTACCTGCACGGGCGTGAGCAATTACTTATGCTCTTGGAGCCTCAGTTTCCTCACCCATCAATTAGGTAAGGAAGACGGGCTTTCACTGTCGTAAAGAGTCAGTATCTCAAGCCCACAGGGGCAGTTCGACTCTGCCCTATCGGTCCTATAGGAGGGGCAGTGAGCTGGGAGTTTTAAGAATGCAGAGTATGCATTTGACCACAACTAGGTGGAGAATTTTATCTCCTTGCTTCCATTGGCTTTTCAATAATCCTGTTTACAGTATTTGCTGTTGTTCTATTTTAATTGTGAACAAAATACGCAGA
>NW_022103900.1:16536915-16540340 GCF_000313985.2 Echinops telfairi
AAATAAATAAATAAATAAACCTCACTGCCATCAAGTTCATGCCGACTCCTTGTGAGCCTGGAGGGCAAGTAGAACTGCCCCTGTGAGTTTCTGAAACGGTAAGTCTTTAGGCGAGGTGGAAAGCCTTGTCTTTGTCCAGCAAACATAGAATAAAAGGAAGCTCTGGTACAAGGTGGTCAGGAGTTGGAATCCTAAACACAAGGTCAGCAGTTCAAAACCACTAGCCTCTGATGGGCTGCTAATCAAATCACTGTGATCCAGGGGATCTCATTAACTGGGTTTCTAAAGAAAACCACCACACCTTGCTTCTTAGTTTATCTTTGTTTTCCCCAATTGCATTAGTCTCGTTATTCTTTTGATAATCTCTTCCATTTGTAGGTGATGAAATGCTTAAGGATCCACTCAGATGCTGGCACCGGCAAGAACATGGTCACTCCCTTTATTTAAACTCAAAATCAAGCCTTTGGACTCTTGTCTCAATTTGGATCCCTGCAGCTTGGCTGCAGCAGGCCTCTGGAGACAGCCCACACTGCAGCGGTCGGTCTACACGTGGCTCTGGCCTCCCCAGGAGCACCACAAGGTGAATTTAGTTTACGGATAGTCAACCAGGAGGCATTCTCAAGTGAGTTTACATACATTTTATTTAAATTTAGACAACCTAAAAAGGCCTCCACGCCAAATACATCAAGGTCAAATGTAACTAACGAGCTCAGAATGACATCAGTTCCGTTTGTCTCAGTCCTGGTGTCGAGTGGATGGACAGCAGCCGGTTAGGTTGAGAGGCATCGGTCGTGAGCTGCCCACTGTGTTAACTAACATGTCTCCATCTCTCAGCCATCCTGGAAGATCATATACGGGGTCACACCATCCTCACGGTGGTCCAGTAGAGCAACCATGCCATCTGGCTTCATGTTCTCACCAACAAAGAACTGGTCGTTTTTGAAATTTGCAAGGATGTACTTGATTTGTTCTGCAGCCCCTGTCATACCAGGCTTTACTCTTTCTGGTTTCTGCTTTGTCTTTGATTGATTTCATGTCGTCTTTGATGTACTTCTTGTAGGCGTCTTTTGTGAAGCTCGTCTCCTGCAAGTGCTGGTTCATGACAATGTCAATACCAGTGACCACGGTGCTTTCTGCTGCATCACCATCGGGGCCTTAGGCGGAGGCATTCCCACCAATGAGGGAGTCATCAATGTTACCTTCGGTCCTACTGACTGTCTCACCTCCACTTCCAGACACAGCCCGTCTGCGATCTCCCGGATCTTGTAGATGTCAGAGAACATCTCACCATGGTTGATGAGGTCCTGGTAGATGATCATGATGGCGGCTAAAGGGAGACAGCGGCGGCGCTAGCTTAGGAGGAGCCCAGAGCTCTGAGTAAGCCCGGTGCGGCCAGAGCTGTGCTCCCTTCTTAGTTTATCTTAGCCTGGAAACTCTCCTTAAACTTCCAGTATCATGGTGTGGCAATTACATAATTTGTTGTCAACTTGGGACTTGAGATGATTAAGAGTGAAGGGGTGGAGTCTGGCCTGTCAATCAAGATATAACCAATGAGGCCTCTGTGTGGGCATGGCCTTCTCCTGAGAATTCTGGGAACTCTGGTATTTCCTCCTTGGAGGCAGGAGACACCTTTCTTTCTGCTCACTTCCTGCGAGACATCCCAGAGGAGATGCCACTTGGACCTACCCTGATGCAGCCCCTGGGAACCAGAGGAGCCACATGGAGAGCCCTGCCAGCACTGAGATGCTTCTACCGCCACTGACTTTGCACTCACTGGGCTGCGATCTTCCTGCATCAGCGACACTGCATGTGTTTTATGAATCTTAAGAGGCCTTCATAGATTGGTATGGGACTTGTGGACTTGATCTGGACTGGGTTGGGATGCTTTCTTAATGTACAATTACTCTTTATATAAAACTCTCTCTTATACACATATGAGTTTCAATGGATTTGTTTCTCTAGTCTACCTGGACTAACACACAAGGCAGCACCAAGCTTCCACTGAGAGCTGGGTGGTAGCTGAGCATCAGGTACATGACCTGCACTCAAACTCAGTCTTCCCTCCAAAGACAAGAACTCACCCCAGAGCCATTACCACCCTCTCACCTCCCACACCGTCAGCCCTTAAACAGCAAGCTCAGATATGGATACCTGTTATTCTCACTAGCATACATTGAGCCTCTAACCCTTAGTTTTTCTGGTCATTGCCATGCCTAGTCAACAGGCATTATCCTGTGCTACTCTCCTTCCAATTCACACCTGCCCTCGCTCCTACAGTCTCACTGCCATTGAGTCAGTGATGACTCACAGTGAGCCCCTGTCCCTCACAAGTGTCCTTGCCTGCTACTTCAGCCAGAAAACCTGGTCTCACTCCAGCGTCCTGCCCCGGTTCCTTGCCCTGTCAACCCTAACTCCCCGGGCTGCTGCTTTTTCATTTGCACCGTGCCTCAGGTCCGCCCAACACACACCACAATGGCTCCTCCCTTGAGATGCACCGATCAAGAATCCCCTCCTTCATGTGGAGGTGATTGCACAATTCCTCTTGATAGGTTTGAACAACTGAACTATTCCTTTCTATGATATTATGTGCCAACGAAACTATTGGAAAAAAAGAATCACCTCCTCCAGGATGCCTCCCCTCCCTCCCTCTCTTGTCTACTACATTTTCCTATCCCCCTCTGAGAACAGAGATTGAATTGTCCCTCCTGAACGCCCAACACCAGCACAAGAGGAATGAATCAAAGGTTAAGTACAGCAAACCTGGCTTCCGTTCTGAAATGTTTTTTTAAATTATTTGTATATTTTATTGGGATATACTTTACACAACATACAGTACAATCATGCAATTATATTAAGAAGATCTGGGATCCTCGCCACAATCCATTTCAGAACATTTTCTTTGCACGCTCTTTGTTGTTAGCTTGCCATTTCTCCCGACCTCTCCTGCCATGCTGCTAGGCGATTATCAGTCCAGTTACTGTCTCTACAGGGGTATCTATCCTGGGCTTCATAGACAGAAAATCCTAAGAAATACAGACAGGAAACAAATAAAAACTCAACAACGACTGGACCAAACACAGAAAACCCTCATTCAAAAAGAGCATGAAATATTAAAAACTGAAAAAAAAGTATTAAAAACTGAAACGACTTTAAAATGGGTCAAAAGGGAAATCAAATAAGGTATTGCATATTAACCTGACTACATCTGCCATGACGAACTTTACAAGGCTACTCACATCCCTTAATTATGGTCAGAAGGGATTCACAGAGGCTAAACCCATGTGGGGACCCTGCCTGTGGATTAAGCCTCCAGTGAATGTTTTCAACAGCAATGAAGATTCGTACCCAGTCACTTATATGATCCCACACATTTTCTGGCTCTGCTCCCCTCCCGCCTTCCCAGAACAAATCTTCCTTTGATGAAG
>NW_022103900.1:16540610-16542853 GCF_000313985.2 Echinops telfairi
AATAAGCCTGCAGTCTGTTTTTAAGGAAGAGGAAGCTGATACCGAGTAGAAAGGTCCTTCTGGTATGGTGGACCGTACGAATTGCTCGATCCTAGCTCAGGACGATTTAACTTCTAGGAGGTGATTGTGGAGGCCCTGGGGAGCTGCAGATGGCACCTCAGGGACCCATCTGGTGGAGGATGAAAGCTTCAAGCACACCATTACATCATTCCGACCTTGCTCCAGCAACGTCCTATCTGACAAAATCTAGATGTCTGTTCTGTCAACAAGTTATTGGTGTTTGTCCCAGGCCGGGGCTTCGGTTCCTGGTTCACTTTTGAAAGCCTTGTGCACCCTCACTGAATAGGGCTACTGTGAGCAGCTGTCAGGTCCTCTTCTGGGCAAAGGCCCAAGTCTGTGGCCTTCAGGGAGTGATTTCTGTCCTTTCTGCATAATTACACTCTCCCCTGATTGATGAGCTGATCATCCCTCCTACCGGCTCATGTAAAGCCTCTCTCCCACTGTTTATTTTCCCAGGGCTCACCGAGGAGGAGTGTGGGATGGGATGGAGAGGTTGGCCTTGGCCTCTCCCCCGAGAAATGCTCAGGCGCTATACGTGACAACCCCAGCAGCTCGGTGCTGTCCCCAAATACGTCTCGGGCCCACGGGTAAGGAAACGAGGGCCGAAGAAACTGGTCACTCAGTGGAAATGTTCTCGCTTCGTCTCGTTTGACTTCTGGTGTGGCGATGACATTAATGAAAGACTGCCTCTTGGTCCTCCCCGCCCAGCTGTCCAGAGAGTTACTTACGCGGGTGAAAACAGTTGAAGGATTAGAAATCCGTGCCAGGGAAATGCTTATTATTGCCTGACTGCCCACAGGCCCCACAGAGCCCACCCACACAGAGGCAGTTCTTCAGTCAGGCAACTTACCCCCACTCCATCACGGTGCAGCGTTCACAGCTCGGAGACCCACAGGGGCAGTTCTGGCCTGTCCTCTGAGGCCAGTGTGAGTCAGCATCGAGTTGACGACAGCGAGTTCTTTGGTTGTTTTTTGAAGAAGCATACTCGATACTTAGTTATCTATATGAACTATTTAGAATTCTTCTATGAAGTTTGTCTTTCCTCACTACAGAGACTTACTTGTTTTGATTTTATAGTCTGAGCTAAAATCCCACACAGTATTATTTATTTTGTAGCTCAAATTATTTCAGCCTTGAGCCCTGATGGCATAGTGGGTAGGTTACCTGTTGGGCTGCCAACCTAAAAGTCGGCAGTTCTAAACCACCGCTGATCGAGAGGAGAGAGCTGAGGGCTTCTACTCCTGGAACGAGTTACCGTCACGAAACCCACAGGCTACCCTGTCTGATACGGGAGGCTGTGGTGGGAATCGACTGGAAGGCAGCGAGTTGTGGTTATTTTTTAGCTTGGTCATGTGGCGCTCTCTGAGGTTGACTCTTTTGTCCTTTCGATAGGCCACATCCTTTGTTTTTTGAGCTCTTTTTTTATTTCCTGGCAAGACATGATTCTCCAGCCCTACAATTACCCATAATAGCCCTGGGGCCTTTCACTGGGGAATAGTAATTAGAAACCAAAATTTGGGTGTACTACCGACTCTTGCTGTGTTCCTGCTCCTAAAGCCACCACAGGCCAACTGGAGGAAGGCCATGCATTTACCCTGAACCATGCATATCCCAAAAACTAATCCAGTACCACTGAGTCGATGCCAACTCAGAGCAATCCTATGTGGGTTTCCAAGACTATCAGGAGCAAACACCCTCTACCACATACATACATACGCCTTATTTCTGTACCTATATTAAGCTAGATATAGGGCAAAAATGAATTCACGTTGATGTCTTGGACTCTCATTCACAGAACTCTGTGGCTCATTCTAGCCGTCTTCTTTTGCTTATATGGAACCTCCTTCTCCAATATTGAAAAAATTGGCTCCCACCCTCCACCATCCATTTACTTATTTGCTCCGCCCCTGTATACACGGAGGAAGCCTGGTGGCACTGACTAGTTAGAGTTGGACTGTTCAAATCCACTAGCTGCTCCACAGGAGAGAGTTCAGGCTCTCTGCTCCTTTAAAGATTTACATCCTAGGAAACCCTATACAGGGTCACTATGAGTTGGAATTGATTTGATGCCAGGGGGTTTGAGTTGTTTGTTTATATATACATATAAAGCAGTTTCAAAAACATCAACACCAAGATAAACCATGGTAGTCATACACAGTCTTTTTCTTTTAGCCTGACTGTTT
>NW_022103900.1:16543180-16547082 GCF_000313985.2 Echinops telfairi
CATATCTTGCCCTGTCTGACGTCTCCCTTCACCCACTTTTCTGTTGTCTGTCCCCCAGGGAGGAGGTCACATATAGTTCCTTGTAATTGGTTCCCGGGCTTTTCTATTTCTGTGAAGAGTCGCAGCCTCAGAAACACACCCGGGCATCTCTATCCTGTACTGTACAGGGTTGCTATGAATGGCATTGACTCAAGGCAGTGAGTTTCTTTCATTTTTGTTTTTGGAGTTTCCAGTCAAAACATCATTTGACAAAGCTACTTTAATCCACTCCTTCTTCCCACAAACCCTCTTCAATAAGGTTGTAATACATGTGTAACACATGTAAAAGGTGGAAGATTTGTACAAGCTGAAGAGAAACCAGAGTCATGTGTAACATATGTAGCACAGGAGGCACCTCTGTGCCACCATGCACCCTCCTCGCTCTCCAGTGGTTTTTTTAAGGGTTTTGCAGGTATTTACTTGCAAGGGTATTTACTACAATGAGTCAGTTTAGACTCTTTGGCAGTGAGTTGTTTTTTTTTTTGACTCCTTGGCATAACGGGTTATGCGCTGGGCTGCTAACCGCAAGGTCAGCAGTTCAAAACCAACAGTCACTCCTCAAGCGAAAGATGAGGCTTTCTATTCTTGTAAAGAGTTACAGGCTTGGAAACCCAGAGGGGCAGATCCATCCTGTCCTATAGGGTCGCCATGAGTCGCCATGGACTCCGATGGCAGTGAGTTTTTTGTTAGTCTCAGAAAAGGAGCTCTGGTGGCATTGTGGGTAATTTGTTGAGTAGCTAACCACAAGGTGCACAGTTTGAAACCACCAGCCGCTCCTCAGGAGAAAGATGAGGCTTTCTGTTTGCCCTGAAGAGTTGCAGTCTCACCTTTTTAGGAAGATGGCACTGAAGGCAAAGAAGGGAGCCTGGTCCCTCCCAGAATTGAAACCAAAACAGCGACCAAGGAGGCCAAGTTGAAAGGCACTTACACAAAAAACAAGACCCCATGTCTCCCACCTTCTGGTGGCCCAGGGCACTGAGGCTAAGAAGGCACTCCAAATACCCTTGAAAGAGCACCCCCAGGAGGAACAAGCTTGACCACTATGCCATCATCAAGTGCCCCCTAACCATTGAGGGCGCCATGAAAAAGATGGAAGATAACGGCACACTTGTGTTCACTGCAGATGCCAAGGCCAACAAACACCGGATCACACAGGTTGTGAAGAAGCTCTATGACACTGATGTAGCCAAGGCCAACACCTTGACCAGAGCTGATGGCGAAAAGGCACGTGGTCAAGTGACTCCTGACTAGGACGTTTTACATATTGCCAACAAAATCGGAGTCTTCTAAATCAAGTCGTGCTGGCTAATATTAATCATAAAGTTTTAAAAAATATTTAAAAAACAAACAGTCACAGCCTTGGAAACCCCCAGGGGCAGTTCTACCTCATCCTATAAGGTTGCTGTCAGTCTGAATTGACTGGATGGCAGTGAGTGTGGTTTTGAGTCTCAGAAAGAATAGTCATTGCACCAAAAAACCTAGCTGGCATTCAACCATTTCAAGAGGTTGAACCAATGAACCAGAACCAATGGTGCTGAAGGAAATATTTGCACTGAAAAGCGTTAGCCAAAAGCAAGGCTCCCATAGTGGGTGGAATACTAATAGAAATGTGTCAACCAGCCGATGAAGCACTAGAAGCACTCATTTGTCTATGCCAGGAAATTTGGCAGACAGCTACTTGGTCAACTGACTGGAGGAGATCCATATTTGTACCCATGCCAAAGAAACAGAACGCACAAATTATAGGACATTATCACTCATATCAAAAGCAAGTAAAATTTTTCTGAAGATCATCCAACAACGGTTGTAGCAATACTTTGACAGGGAATAAGCAGAGGTTCAGGCTGGATTCAGAAGAGGACATGGAACAAGGAATATCACTGATAACACCAGATTGCTCTGGGCTGAAAGCAGAGAACACTAGGAAGATGTTTACTTGTGTTTCATTGACTATGCAAAGCCATTTCACTATGCGGATCACAATAAACGACAGACAGCCTGTAGAAGAATGGGAATTTCAGAACACTTCATTGTGCTAATGCAGAACCCTGTAAATGGATCAAGAGGCAGTTGTGCAAAGAGAACAAGAGAATAGTGCATGTTTTAAAATCAGGAAAGGTGTGCAACAGGGCTATAACCTCTCATACTTTTTCCACGTGTACACTGAGCATATAAATCAGATAAACTGGATTATATGAAGAAGAATGCAGCACCAGGATTAGAGGAAATCTTATTAACATTTACCAGGAGGCACACTCGGGATTACCCCCAGGGAGGTGAACAACCTATGATATGCAGATGACACAACCTTGCTTGCTGACAGGGAAGAGGTCTTGAAGCACCTGCTGATGAAAATCAAGGCTTGCAGCCTTCAGTATAGATTACAACTCCATGTAAAGAAAACCCAAATCCTCACAACTAGACCAACAGGTAACATCATGGTAGAGAAAAATCGAAGTTGTCACAGATTTTATCTTGCTTGGATCCACAATCGGTCCTCTAGGAAGTAGTAGTAAAGAGATGAAATGAAGCGGTCTTGCCTGGGTAAATCTGCTGCACAAGACCTCTTTAGAGTATTGAAAAGCAGAAGCGGATTACTTTTAATTACCTCATACGCATGTGAAAGTTGGACACTGAATAAGGAAGACGAAGGAAATAAATCAATGCATTTGAACGATGGTGCTGGTGAAGTACCATGGATTTCCCCAAGAGCCAACAAATCGGTCTTCGAAGATGTACAGCCAGAATGTTCCTTCGAATGGAGGGTGACAAGACTTCCTCTTCCCTACGTTGGCTATGTCGTCAGGAGAGACCAGTCCCTGGGGAAGGACATGTGCTTGTAGAGGGGAAGGGAAAAAAAGAGGGCGGCCCTTGACGAGATGGATGGACACAGTGGCTGCGACAACAGGCTCACACTGAGGAACCACTGTGAGGATGGCGCAGGACCCCCGAGACTGGTTCTGTGGCACAGCGAGTTGCTGTGAGCCAGAACTGACCTGCTGGCCCTCACCACAATCCAGACACCCACAGTGTCAGGTCTGCTCGCTCTGCGGGGGTCACTATGAGTCAAAGAGGACTCAATGGCAGTGAGTTTGGGTTTTTGATAGTTTGGGGGGAGGGGGTTGGGTTTATATACTGTGTTTGTATGTCAATAAAAATGGCAGGTTAGAAAACACAAACTACAGTTTATCACTTAACATTTATTAAACATGTCAATGTCTACGAAATGAAATAGGCATATGCAAAAAATGACCTTTCAGGTTCTTTTTAAATTAAAAGGAAGAGAAGAATTTTTCCTGGGTGGGCTACATTTTAGAGGAGTCCTTTAAGACATAAAAATGGTGTTTTCTCAAATTCACAACTGAGCCAGGTAGGAAATGGGAAGAGAAGTGCAAGAATCACGGCTGTTGGCTCCCCTGGGGCACGTTATCATCTGAGACAACACATGCGCTAATACGAAGAACTCTGAGAATCAAACTCATGGAATAATGGCGTTGTTACGCGTATTTTTGGAGCTCTTTCATCTATTTAGTGCAGACAGAAGTTCAAGCACTAAATTCAAGAACTAAGTTCAAGTCAAAAGCTGTCCTGAGAAAGGTGGAGCTGGGGTGGAGCCTCAAAGGGCAGGAAAGGTTCAATTTGGGACAGAGGAATAGACAAGGGGAAGAGACTAAACAAAAACTCACCTGCCCTCCAGTCTACTCCAACTCCTTGGGACCCAACAGAGGGTAATTGCCCCATGGGTGTGCCTCAAAATCCTCCCAGGAGGAGATGAGCCAGTCAGGGTGCGATGTAACAATGATGAGAAATACAACTTTCCTCTAGGTCCTAAATGTTTCCTCCCCGCTCCCACTACCATGACT
>NW_022103900.1:16548232-16549248 GCF_000313985.2 Echinops telfairi
ATGCCACACCTGTAATACAGGGCGCTGGAGGGCAGACTTAACACCAGGGTCCACATAACCAGCAACCCCTCTCTCAACTGAAAGGGCTTGAGAAGGTCTACTATTTGCTCATTAAACTAGCCACGGTGGCAGGAGACTTACACACATTATTTCATTTAATCCCCACAATCAGCAACTTAAAGTTCAGTCAGTTCTGTCCAGCTCTAATTCCACTTAGAGTGGTTTCACGTGTTTCATCCAAGTCACAAGCTAGTGAAAACATACCATGAGTGTCTCTGGTTAAGAAGGACGTGGAAAAAATCTCATCAGTTCTTTCTCAAAGTAGATGCTATCTTTCTACATGGCTAACATACGCTGCCAGCATTTTCATTTTAAAAATCCAAAGCATATTCTCAAGCCCAATGCAGCAAATTTGCTAGTAATTTAGCAAAATATTACAAAGCCCACAAATAAATTTGATTACACATGCTAAGTTTTTTCAAAATGAAGGGATCATGGCAAATCTCAAACATAAAAACACACACTTTTCTGCCATGTAAAATTCTCAAATTGTAGCAAAGACATCCGGATGGATTTTTTTCCCCATTCTCAGTGGGGACTAATCTGGTTTGGAGTCTAAAATGAACTACCTTACCACTTGCCAAACCATAAAGCCAAGAAAGGTTAGCTGAGACTTTAATTTTTTGCTGAGATAAAAAGCCCACCCCTGCAAAGTTAAAAGTAGAGACATAAAGTGGAATAGACATATTAAAAGCCCAACCCACCCAAAAACATTTCCCTATTAAAAAGATGTAATCTTTAAGTGCTCTTTATATGGTTTGGGGGGTGGGGGGCGGGGGGATTCTGTACGTACGCTGTCAGACCCTCAGCACAGTCGCCCACACAGCAGTCACGCAAGTGTTATCTGTTACGGACATAAGGACGAAACCAAACCAAACCCCCTGCCATGGAGCCACTTTTGACTCAGCGACCCGCTGAGACAGACTAGAACCACCCAACGGGTTTTACAATCTTCC
>NW_022103900.1:16551952-16552920 GCF_000313985.2 Echinops telfairi
ACAACGTGGGAAAACACAAACAAGGGGGTAGGGGATCCCATAAAAGTTGCTCAGATTCAACTTGTAGCCCCCAGGAGCTGTGAGATAATAAATGTATTGTTTCAGGCTGTTTAAGACCCCAGGGAAGACTGCCAGGCTGGAGTTGTTGTGGTGGGTGGGAGCCATCAAGCTGACTTCAGTAGAGCCCCATGTGACCAAGGAGCACTGTCCCATTAGGTTTTCTAGGCTCACATCTGCAGGGGCAGAGCACCCGCTCTTTCTCCGGTGGGCTTGAACTGCTGGCCCTTTGGTTCAAGGCCCTACGGCCTAATTCTCGTGCCATCAGAGGACCCCTGGGCAAGGGTTCGGTGAATCCAATTCAAGCTTGACTTCAGTGCCTTCCAGGAAGCTGTATGACTCTGGACAGACGGCTGCAGCCCTGGCTGAAAACTGTCACAACTTCTGCTCTGTCTACCTTAAAGTGCACCTTCTGAAATGCCGGAGCCCTTGCCCCGCGCCCTGCACTCTAGTTACAAAGCAGCCACGCCAGTCTCAAACGTCTAGAAGAGATGAATATCAATGCAGATGTGCAAAACTCCACAGTCCCAGGGCTCATGAGCAGGAGGTACAAGTGAAGGCCAGGGGTCC
Source organism: Echinops telfairi (assembly GCF_000313985.2). Taxonomy (NCBI): domain Eukaryota; kingdom Metazoa; phylum Chordata; class Mammalia; order Afrosoricida; family Tenrecidae; genus Echinops; species Echinops telfairi. Next base: position 16,552,580 of record NW_022103900.1, read on the forward strand.
CCGTCACATGAATCATGCTGCCCCACAAAACGCCGGTGACTTAGAAAGGTAAGAACAACCTCACAGCACTTGGACAAATGCATGTAATCCTATGAAACAGGAAAGCTCATAGTTTCTACTACCTTGTTCCAAAAGGCATACGCAAAATCTGAGAGAGAACACATCAATGGTTGTTGCATTAAGTAATATTCTTCCCTTTTCTCTCTCTTTCTCTCCTTTTCTAAACTCTCCAGAGCAGCCGCTAACATTTATCATTCTTAAGATATTTTAATTGCTTGGAGAGCTCAGATGGAGGAATGATTAATTCCGACTGAAATAACGTGTGTGTAAGTGGGAAACTC
>NW_022103900.1:16553489-16554654 GCF_000313985.2 Echinops telfairi
CCAGATGCCTGTATCCCTCCCAAAGGTGATCTCCATCAGCGGTTTCTTACATCTTCTATGTATATAGAATGTATAAGCCCTTTGTTTAAAATAAATGGATACATTCTGTATATAATTTTGTAGCTGGAGGCTTTTTTTTAATGGAATAAAATTCCCTGGACCATTTTCCCTAGGAACATATAAAACTAGTCTTTTAGCATCTGTAAATCATATTAAATGGATGCCCCATCACTTCCTTAATCAGACCATCCACCCCCCCCAAAAAAAAAATCAGTGACATTCTTAGTAAAGATTATTTATGTCATTGTCGTTTTATTTTTATTTTTCCACCCTAGCCAATCCCAGCTCTACAGATTCTTAAAAGAAACTTTATATGCAAGTATCCCAGCATCATCTGGCACCAGATATTTTAATCCCTAAATATACTAAACCACTCTGAACTCCAGCCCTAACTTTTCTCCCTGAGCGTCAAAAAGCTACAGTCCACACCCAACTGCTCGGTGAGCAGTGCACGGATTCCCCAGAGGCACCTCCACACCACATGCCCCCAAAGCCTCCACTCTCCAGCATGGAGAAAAACAAACAAAACCCTAACTTCACGCCCATGTTTTGTTTTCATTTTCTGTACTTGGCATGACCCTTCACAACCATGCAGGCTGAAGTCTGGAGTCTTCTTCCTTCCTCTCCCCTCTCCTAGCTGTACCTACCATCCCATCACGACTGGTCTTGCCTTTTAGCGCCTTTCCATCCCTCCCATTGCTGTCCCAACTTGAACCATCGCCTCCCATCTTAACCTCTGGACAGTCCTCTAACCACTTCCCCAGCCAGCCCTGAACCCACCCTCACCAAGCAGCCTCGCTGAAGCACAAGCATGACCATGCTGTGTCCCTACTTAAAACCCCTCAGTGATCCCCCACCGTCTGTGGAATCCGATCTAAGTTCTTTAGCCAGCCCCACCAGTAAACCCACACATTGCAAGCTCTTGGGGACTCATTCCCCAGTACCTCCACTTCTTGCAAACGCAGCCTGGGTACCCCAGTAGCTTGCAGGTCAATTCTTGCTCAGGATGACCCCAGGCGTGTCAGAGTAGAACTACGCTGCTCCACAGAGCTTTCAATGGCCGATTTTCTTCCAAGGATGGACTCAAATCTCCAACCTTTCTGTT
>NW_022103900.1:16554754-16556261 GCF_000313985.2 Echinops telfairi
GCCCTGTTTGTTTTTTTACTTCAAAATAAGATATGTGCAGTGTGCATAAGAATTTGTTCATAGTTTTTTTTAAAACTATAGTCCGGCCCTCCAACGGGTCTGAGGGACAGTGAACTGGCCCCCTGTTTAAAAAGTTTGAGGACCCCTGGATCAGTCCGTCTTGGAAGAGGTACAGCCAGAGTACCTTTTAGAAGCAAGGATGTTGGCACTTTGTCTCTTCTACTGTGGACACCTTACCAGGGGAGACCAGTCCCTAGAAAAGGACACCATGCTTGGTAGAAGGGCAACAGACAGGCGGGGGGCCTTGATGAGATGAACTGATGTACTGGCTGCCAACCATGGCCTCAAAGATAACAGTAAGTGTAAGGATGGTGCAAGACAGGGCACTCTTCTGTTGTTCACAACGGGCCCAAGGGCACCTCGGGAAAATATTCTCACCCACGCCCTCCAGTTGTTAATGCTGTTCCTCGGGCTACAGCCCATCCTACTTGCCTACCTTAGCATAGCTAACGCTTACTCATGCTTCCAGGAAGCAGTCCCTCCTCCCAGAAGGGAGCTCCCAACCCTGTGGGCAGAGGAAATGCCCCTGCTTTGGGAGGCTAAGCACGTGCCCTCGCCAGGATAAACTTGTGTGCGGGTAAGTCAGCCTTGCCCACTAGATTTTCAGTCCCTCCTGGACAGAAACCACAACCTCACTCATCTCGGTAACTGCCAGAGTTCAGGACAAAGCCTGCCTCATTAACCGTATCACACACCCATCAAATCACACTGAGATAAACAAGGAGGAAATTTCTGAAAACCTACCATATGCCAAACCCTATCCTAGATGTGCAGTACAAACATCAGTTCATTCTGTGCCCTCTGTCGCAAACGATCCCATTTTCGAAATGAGGAAACCGAGGCCCTGAAGTTATGAAATGTGTCCAAGGACGTAGGGGAGGCCTGAAATTCAAAACCAAGTCCACTCTCCTCCAGAATCACTGAATCTGTCCATCTGGCTGCTCACATGCATGTTTTAATGCCGAAAATAGACAGGAGATCAAATATTCATGATTATGGACAACCTAACCGTAGTCACTCAAAAATACCAGTAGAAAGCAATCCAGAATGTAAGCTTGAAGTGGCAGGGAACTAAAAGGGTGCTACAGCAAACCGATCATGCCAGTGGCACCCACAGAGACATTTAGCAAACAACCCAACAGGTGCCACTCAACATGAAGAGGATATACCGGCCTAAGGAGCTGACATAGGCCTGCTTAATGTTGAATGAATTAATTCACCTTTTAATTCCACCGGTTTTCATTCCTTGTCCACACTGTCAGCTAGTCCCCAAGTTTCTCTCCCACCCTTCAACTCGGTAACTTCTACTGCCCCCACTGAACCCAAAGAAATGGACCTTGGACCGACACCCGATGGGATTCAGAAGTTGATCCATTCTGGACACAGACACCCAGGGAACCGTCAGTTGATTCCCTGTTAGCAGGCCTCCCACTGGGCAAGGGGAGGC
>NW_022103900.1:16556908-16558213 GCF_000313985.2 Echinops telfairi
AAGCAGTTAATGGACCCAGACTTTGTTCACAAGAGACAAAGGAGCAAAAAGTATCCCGAGGTAACCAGATACTAACTATAAAGGAGATATGGGCTGAAATCCAAAACCAGAAAAGCCTTTCTCTCCAACCAGCAACCACAGCCAAACAATACCGCACCCCAAGTCTGCAGGGAACGTAAGAGGAGGTAGGTGACGCTGTCAAGAAACACAGGCAGCCAGCCCTCAACACTGGCGGGCAGTGCAAGCAGACATGAGTATTCAGCGAGCAAGGCTGCCTCGGTGGTAGTTTTTAGCTGGTGGTGTGGTGGGCTCCGAGTTGGACTGTTCACTGCCAGGTCAGTAGCTCAAACCCACCAGTCGCTCTACAGGAAAAAGAGGAAGCCTTCTGCTCCCGGAATGATTCCAGTCTCAGAGACTGGTTGGGGGAGTTCTCTCTATCCTACAGGGTCGCTATGAGTCAGAACCACCTCAATGGTAGTGAGGGTTGAGGGTTTTGTTTGTTTGTTTGTTTAATACAATGATAAGCAACCCTAGCGGGCTGTTGGGTAAGTGTTGACCCGCTAACCAGAAAGTCAGTGGTTCAAACCCACCAGCCCACTTCACAGGAGACAGTTGAGGTTATCTGCTCCTATAACAATTTACAGCCTCAGACACTGTACAAGAATCAAAGGCAGTGAGTGGGTTTGCCGGATGGTTCTGCAGAAGGATGCGGTTCGATTCCTAGTCAATGTATCTTCTGTGTAGTCACTGCCCTCCGCTCCCAAGTTCCCCTAGAGGTTTGGGTGTAGCCAGCATGCTGAACAAGCCTCAGCAGAGCTTCCAGATCAAGACAAAGAACCCAGGAGCCTCAATCTACAAGGGGCCTCAAAGGGTTCCTGGGGGAACAAACGAACAAAAAGGTAATGGAATTTCTCACGAGCTTTTGGAAGGCCCCTGATACTTGCAAGATTCACATTCAGCCAAGGAAACCCATAGGGACCACCTGGTCCACCCACAGCCAACCATGGGAATGAGGCAGGCAGGGAGATGTTCTTTCCTTGTGTGTGCAATGGCCAGACTGATGGCCACCAATAATGACGCAGCCCCCCCACCCACCCTCACCCCACCCCCCCGAGCCTCAGCTTCCCTTTTAAAATTTGGGGCTGTGTCTAGGTCCGGGTCTTGGTGCTTTGACCATGCTGTCATTCAGGTCTCCAAACAACCTTTAAACATGTCCGAATTCCAAATACACAGAAAACACTATCAACCGGGAGGGCTGAATAAGCCCTCCAGGCTGCATGGCAAAAAGAGGCTGAGTTGGGGCCT
>NW_022103900.1:16560132-16582631 GCF_000313985.2 Echinops telfairi
GGATAAATGTCCTCGGCGGGCTGCATGTGGCCTGCGGGCTGTAGTTTGAGGACCCCTGCTTTAAATCTTTACAGGAGTAGAAAGCCTCATCTTGCTCCGTTGGAAAGGCTGGTGGTTTCAAACTGCTGACCTTGCTGTTACCAGCCCCTTAGTTACACATGCAGATTCTCAAACTCCATCCAGACCTGCAAACACACTACCTACCTGGGGGGCAGAGCCTGGAACTCTGCATTGTCAATAACTTGTTGTTGTTGTTGCTGCTGCTAGTAGCTGCCCTTGCAGCTGACCTGTCCAACTCCCAACCATTCCAGGCAAAATGTAAGGAAACCCTGCCCTCCCTGCTCTGGTCTACCTGTGGTCAGGTCACTGTGGTCCACCAGGCTTACACTGGCTAGCAGGGTCTCCTTCTTCACACCGCCAGCAAGTGCACTGACTCGGAGCAAACCTCTTAGAAGGAGAACTGCTGGTGTTGGTTTCCAAGACTGTAGCTCTTTATGAGAGAAGCAAGCCTCGTTTACCTTCCACGGAGCAGCTGCTGGTTTTCAACTGCAGGCTTGTGTGTAGTAGCCCAATGCCACCAGTTCTTCTTAATTCTGGAATCGCCACCGAAACCTTGCCAGCCTCCGGGCAACATGAAAGCCACACTGGGCTTATCCCGAGCGTACTGCCTCCGAGAACCACAGGTCTGCGTTCCCTATCCCATCCGAGAAACAGGGCAGCTTCCTGGGTTCCACAGAGCCCTGATGGGGTAGTGGGCAATGCGCTAGGCTGCTAGTGGTCAGCACTTGGTACCAACCAGCCACTCCTTGAGAGAAAGATGAGGCTTTCTACTCCCGTGAAGAACCAGTCACAGAGACCCACAGAGGCAGTTGTCCTGTCCTCTGGGACTGCTATCACTTGGAATCAGCTCGACGGCAGTGAGTTTTTGGAGTGGAGCGATTAAGGCAACTGACCCAAACCGTCAGCCTGAGAGCATCTTCTTAACCCTGACTCTCGGAGCAGCTGCTGGATGAGAAAGGGCGTGTCCTAAGGTCACTCGGGTCAAACAAGTAGTAAAGACCATGTTGTCTTAGACTCTGCTTTTCAAAGAATTACCTATGTGCTGGCAGTCTCAAAGGGGACAAAAATCCAAAAAATCTAGAAGCTGTGCTTTGGGGTAAATTGTTACTGCACGAAAATTATTCCAGCCGAGTTTCCTCAGCAATGTTGATAACATCGGGCATAAAGAATGTTTAGAACATCGTCCTTGGGCATTCTTATTCTCTAGGTGAAACGTCACCCAGATTGGAAACTTGAATGTGAAAAAAATGTTTCGATGGGTTCGTGTTATTGGCTTGGTACAATTTTCACGTTGACCCCTCCTTCAAGGGGGGGGCGCCTGGTGGCACGGGGGCTATGCGCTGGGCTGGTCAGCAGTTAGACAAAGACTCGATGGCAGTAGGTTTGGAGTGTGGCTGGACAAGTCCTAACTGACACAGTGACCCAGCAGTAAATGAAAGTCTTAAAGGAGGTTGGATCGCTTCTTCATGAGCATGTTTCCAGCTGCCCAACGAGCATGTCCATCTGGACACTGCAGACCAAACGAGCTGCCACTGACTGGCGTCTGCCTCAGGGACTCCACGTGCTTCAGAGCAGAGCTGTGAGCAGGGTTTCGCAGCCATGACCTTTCAGATGCAGATCTCTGGGCCTTTCTTCCAAGACCCCTCTGAGTTGGCTCAAAGGGACCCTTTCTGGGAACGGTCCAGCACTTTGTCATTGGTGCTACCCACAGACTCCTACTCCTGGATAACCCAGACCTACCACCCACTGCCGTGACGTCAGTCCTGGCTCTAAACTGACGGTCATCAAGGCGATTCTGGCTCACAGCAAACCTGTAAGGCAGGACGGGACTGCCACTTTGGGCTAGGACTTTATATCTGTGCAGGAGGAGCTAGCCTCAGCTTTCTCTCTGACGCACAGTAACCCTACATAAAGCTTCTGAGGCTGTAAATCTTTATGGAAGCAAACAGCCTCCTCTCCCTCCTGCAGAGCAATTGGCGGGGATAATCCAGAAGGGGCTATAAACCAAGCCCTACCCCTCTCTTCCTGACAGGGATCCCAATTACTAAGATCACTCCTCATGGTCCACCCTGTGCTGTCAAGCCTGGAAGCGCCAACTACTCCCTTTCTCTTCTGGAACACAGAACACAGGAGACAACGCTCTCATCTCCCAAGTGCACCTTCTAAATGGTCTCATGCCTTCTGTTCTGACAGTCCATGTGGCCTCAGACCCTGGCCTGGCCAGCTTACTTTGGGCCCGTAAAGAGGACTGTGAAGATAGCGGCATGGGAGCAATAAAGGGTACTGGACCAACCTGGGTGTTTCTTCCACTGGGCACCTCGGGCCTGAAACGTCGTTACTTGACCTAGTTCGAAAAACTCCTAACACAGACCCCCTACCGCCCATTTGTCCCCACACACCAGTCTCTCCTGCACCCTGCCACACACAGACCTGAGGATTCCATGCTCCCCCGCAGGTCCAAGTCCGCACTTCACAGGCTAGCAAGCAAGGCCCTTCCCAACCCGCTTCCTCTTCCTGGCCACTGCACCCAAAGGCCCAGCAACGTGTGTTCCAGAAAGAATGACACAGCAGGTAAGGCATGCATCTTCCTGTCCCCCAGCATCTGCTCACCTCGGCCCTTCCAGAAAGCCCCCTGCCCCCTTCTCCAGGTACCTCTGAGCCAGCCTTCCAGCTGCTGGGTCACTATGTAAACTCCTCAGGGAAGCCTTCCTCAGCCCCCACTCCTGCTCCTCCCTCCCCCTGCCTTCTCCGAGTCCCCACTGCCCCCAGGCCTCCCTAGACCCTCCATGTCCCTTTAGGCAGGGCCTCAGAGGGAAGGCAAAGAGACAGCCCTCAAAAGAAACTTGTTGAAAAGCGAAACACAAAATTACCTTGTTACTCAGCAATTCTATTTCTAGCAATTCTAGCCCAAAGACCCGGAAACCTAGGATGCGCACAAATACTCATAGCAGCATTATTCACAACAGCCAAAAAGTAGAAACCCCTAAATACCCACCAACCCACGAAAGAACCTTTGAAAGGTGGCATCTCCACAGTGAAATAATATCCGGTCACCAAAGGGAACGAAGGACTGCATCGTGCTACAGTACGGATGAACCATGACAATGTTGTTATTGTCGGTGTTGGGTGCCATCACAGCGACCCAAACACTGCCTGGTCTCAGGCCATGCTCACAGTCGTTATGTCTCAGTCCATTGTCCCAGCTACTGTGTCAATCTTCCCCGACAGCTGGCCCTCCACTTTACCAGACATGACTTCCTTGTCCAGGGCTGGTCTCTTCTGACATTACGTCATGTACAAGCCATATACCAAAATGAGAAATACTGCTTGACTCTACTACATGGATCATCCAGAATAAGCACACTCATAGACTCAGAGAGTTGATTGCAGGTTAGCATGGCTGGGAAGGGGTCCCAAGTCAAGCGAAGGTTAAGAGAACCAGAAAGGTTGGGGGTTAGAAGGCAACCACCAGATTCAAGTGCGAAAGGCTGGCAGGTGGGTGGACTGAAGAGATACTGAGCTTCCTGGTGGCACAATGGCTCAGCTGCTAAGGCAAGGTAGGCCGTTTGAACCCACCAGCCTCTCTGAGAGAGAAGGCAGAGGCAGTCTGCTTCTGGAAAGACTGTGGCCTTGGCAAGCCACAGGCCAGTCTCACTCTGCCACACAGGGTCACTATGAGTCAGTCAACCCCACGCACCCACTCCCGCCCACAGCAACGGGTTTGGCATTTCTACACGAGATGATGAAAACATTTTATAGATAGCAGTGATGGTTCTGCAAAATTGTAAATGTAATAAATGCCACAGAATTGTACACTTAAAAAGAGTTTGATGGTATCTTCTATGCTATGCACAAGGGGGCTGAGGGAAAATTCTGTGGGAAAACGGAATTTGAATGATCACAGGATTTTTTCCACAAACTTTTTGAAACCCCTGCTTATTATTTTACCCCAACAGAAAGATTTTTAAGATGTTTGCTGGGAAAATGAATGCAAAACCTCCACCACCCTTTGATAAATGAAAGCTGCTCCTAATTTGCCAGTTAACACTCTCATAGGCACTTTCAGCTCTGTAAATTCCTAAGGATATTATACTTAGTGTGCTGCTTATAAAGACAGTTCTTAATGAAAAAGGCGGGGGACGCAAGCGGTGGGAAAGTGAAGTATCTTTCTGAATCCTGTCCACTTAGAGCCTAATCATGGTGTTTCAGAAATGGCACTGCCTCATTTTTTCCATGCGGGAGGGAAACCACGCCTGGTGGATCCACAGTCTTCTTTCTGTCCAAGAGCGGCAGCTGGGGCAGCAGAAGGGTCTCGCTTGCTTAATCAGGAGCCCTGGTGGCGTAGCAATTACCTAGTAAGCTGCTTACCACAAGGTCAGAGGTTCTAAACCACCAGTCGCTTTAAGGGATAAAGACACAGCTTTAGAATTGACCTGTAAAGGGTCAATTCTACCCTGTCCTGCAGGGTCTGTATGCATCAGCAATGGCTTGATGGCCCTGAGTTTGCGTTAGAGGGGCGATGATATCCTTTCCTTTATGAGCCAGTGAAGCCTTTGAACAAAAGGTCCCTTCCAGTAGTGGTCTGAGTCCTAAGTCTGAAGGTCTCCCAGGGGAATAGTGGAAGAGCCCTGGTGGCGAAGTGGTTACGCCTTGGCTGGTGACTGCAAGGTCCGTGGGTCAAGATCACCAGCCCAGGCTTCCTACTCCCCCAAAGAGTTACAGTCTCGGAAGCCCACAGGGGCAGTTCTACCTTGTCACACAGGGTGCCTGGAATCAGTGTGACGGCAGTGAAAGGACGGACTCGGGAGCTCTTCTAGTGTCCGTCAGACCCGGAAGTGGGACCCTTTTCAAAAAGGGATTCGAGTTTTGTTCTGCCTGTTTCCCCATTCTGTCCGGGACGATCCATTGTCTCTCGGGTTGGGACGTCAGAGGCGGAGGCTGCGAGAGCTCGCTCTGGCAGCAAGGTAGATGAGGCCATGGTTCGTGTAGACTGGAGTCCAGTCGGCTAGGCGTTTCGCTGAACCTTTGGTTTCCTTCCTGCTTTTTGGCTCTGGAGACTAATCGTTCATCTCAGATGGCCACACATCGTGCTGAAGACCACAGACACTACGCACCGAACTAGAATGTAAATCATTACCTTTATGAGTTGTGCCAACTGACCTAGTCGCCCCATGAGACTGTGATTCCAAGTCCTCAAAGACAGCAAACCAATCCTGTGAGGCATGTGGATACGTCTATAAATATCCATGACTGTGTCCCCTATGTGCTTTATGTCGATAGATGCAGCACACACAGACATGTATGAATACAGGCCTCCAGAAACACCTGTACATATGCATCAGACTATGTGTGCTTCCTCGGCATATATACATATACAAACATATCTGTGTAATCAGGTATGTTTTGATTTTTTATGACTGTAGTTGCAAAATTGCACACATCACAGCATTTCCAAAGCCATACCTTCTTCCCTTGTACTTCCTCGTGACATCATTCACCTTGGTCAAGTTGTGCCAACTCCGCCTTTATTCAGCACCACCCTTCTCGTGAGCTCTGGCGGCATACTGATTTCCAGTTGGGCTGTGATCCATAAGGTCTGACGTTCAAAACCACCAACTGTGCCACTGGAGAAAGAAGGGGCTTTCTACTCCCACAAAGGGTTACAGTCTCAAAAACCCACAGGGGCAGTTCTACCCTGTCCTATAGGGTCTCTGTGATTTGACACTGACTTGATGGCAGTGAGGGTTTGGGGGGGCCTTTGGGGGGAGGGGCACTTTCTTATAACCAAAACTAACAAGTGTTGACGGCTTGAAAAGTGATTCGCCTTCCCTCTCATTCCTGGTAGCCCTTCCTGGAACACTGCTTTCTTACACACATACTTAGTCTCTCTTTTAAAGAAAACACCAAAAAAAGTGAGATCACTCAGTATTTGTCCTTTTGAGAGTGACTTATTTCACACAACGTACCATCCTCCACAGGACATCGCTGGAACGCCTCATTACTCCTTACGGGTCCGTGTGTGCACGGACCACACTCTGCCCATCTTGTCATCGGTAGACAGCCATTAGGTTGTATCCATCTGTTTGCTATCGTGGAAAATGCTGCAACGAACAAAAGTGCACATGCGTCTATTCTTGTCGCTGCTATTAGAGCTCTCAGGTACATGCCCAGAAGTGGCACTGATGGAACTGGCACGATTTCTAGTATCTTGAGGACACGCCATACCATTTCCCATGGCACCAATCCACCATCCCACCAGCAAGGGAGCAAGGATCCCTCTCCTCCCAACTCTGCCAGCATTGGTCGCTTTCTGTTTTCTCAGTCTGGGCTTGCTCTGAGCGGTGCGCTGGAATCTCAATGTGGTTTCCACTTGCCTCCCCCAATAGCTAATGACTGGGAACATCTTTCCATGTGTTCGTTCGTTGGCCACGTGAATCTCCCGTTTCTCTCCACCGGCTATTTTTCAATTGGCAAGATGTTTTCCTGGACGAGATTAACAAAATCAAAGGGCGCCCGGACCTAGAGACAGTTGACTGAAAAGAGCTCTTCATAAATGGCAGGCTCATCAAAGTGCAACTATGTGTCCCACAAACGATTCTTTGACTCTTCTTGTTCAAAACTGAGGCCACACGCTTCCCTTCAACCTTTACATGGATTTTTAACAAGCAAAGCAAGAGCCCTTTAGGGAAGCACCGAGCCCTGTTTTCCCTAGGGAAGCAGCTTCCTGAGTGGAAACAGCACAGTGCGTAAACAACCATGCATGCATGTCATGACTTGAGTGTGGCACTGCAGACTGATCTTGCAAAACAAAACGAAGGTGACTGTTGTTCTCAACCACACAGGGGCCAAATACTACTGTCGTCTCCTGCATTTCTCATGTTCTCACGGTCTCAGTAAACAACTGGATATTTCAAAATACGGATTTTCATAAAAACCAGACAATTTGTTAGCAGCAAGCCAGTACCAATAATAAATACCATCTTTCCTCTAGTTGCCATTGTCGCTACACAATGCCATCTAAAATTAGGCCGCCTGCACAGGACCATGGTGTTCCCAGGCCACCTGAGTAGCCACAGCTAGCGGGATCATGACAGTCAGTTGGCACGGCACAGTCCACATGGAAAAGATGATGCGTCCCAGTTTGGTGAGTAGTAACTGGGTTCGTAAAAGCGTTCTCGTGTTACAAGGTGTAACTGTAGGTCTCTCCTCGTGTGGAGCTAAGAAGAATGAAGAAGACCGAGAATCAGAGAGACAATTCGCTCCAAAGACCTCCCAGGAACCTCCACCTCCTGGACTCTGAGGCCAGAAGAAGGAGATGGTGCCCAGCCATCACAAGAGACAGCCCAGAGAGGATTCCACTAGGAGGGCCCGGATACAAGGGAAGAAAACTACAGATGGAAACCGAACGTCATGGAAGAACTAGGGCTTAATGGCTGGCTAGAAACTGGTGGAAGCCCAAGATTGTGGGCCTACGTCATCCTTCAGGCCTCGAACTGAACTCGGCAAACCCAGGGGCTAAACTTTCTGCCACCATGTGAACACGTCAAGAAAGCCAATGGCAACACTAGGTACCTGCGTACTTGTAGAACCAACCAACCATTGAGATTTTCCTTAAAAGGCGGGAGGAGGCAGCATTCACCCAAGGGCAAAGTTCAGAAGCCCAAAGGGTTAGGAGAATGGAAGCAGAAACCTAGGAAGGGGGAATTATATTGCGGACACTGGAATCAATGTCATGAAACAAAATGTGTATGGATTGCTGGATGTAAAATGGATTTACAGTGTAAATCTTCATCCGATTCCCAATTTAAAAACTCTTTAAAAAAAAACAAAAAAAAACGATGTAGTCCACCTTCATCAGAACTGACTGGAAATAAAAAGCAATCTTGCTGTGAGTCAGAGACAATGCGCATGTGCTGTTGCCAGGTACCATCAGTCGGTCCTGACTCAGAGTGAGCCCATGCACAAGAGAACCAAACACTGCCCAGTGATGCCAAGCCCTCTCGACTGGTTCTGTGTCCATTCAGTCATCTCCTTGAGGGTCGTCAGCGTTCCCTGCCCCTCCACTTTGCCAGGTATGACGTCTTTCTCCAGGGACTGCTCTCTCCCGACAACGTGTCTGCATAAATACATATGCACGTGTGTGTATGCGTCCACAGACATATATGCACATATGCAAAAACACATGCTCTCGCCTCCTTCTTTTGGTCAGGTCTCTGGATGGTACAAGCAGGATGCCATGGGCTGTTAAGTTAAAGGACGCACCAGTCACTGCAGAACAAAGGCTCAGTGATCGGCTTCTGTCCTGTAACCCATTGGATGACATGAGTCAGAGTCAAGTTGACAGCAACAACTTTTCTAGGCATTTTTTTAACTACTACCACAGTACAAAGTACGTACTCTGTTCACAGTACCTTATTATGCAACGCAGACAAATTATAACGGATAAATCAGAGTGCCTGCCCTCTAAGGCATTTAACATAAAGAATGTACTAGGAACTGCCTAAGACAGTTACCAGTGATCACCCAAAGCAAGTCTACATGTGCCAGCTAGTCTTTATTACACAGGGTTCTTCTACGTTTACTTCTGTCCAGACTTACAACAAGCACTTGGAAGAAAATCAAGGGAAAACATTTCAGCAGCACATTATGTTAAGGAAGTCTGCTATCACAGGAATTTTTACCCACATGTCTGTTTCCAAGACAATGTAAATATAAAATCCTGCACTTGGAGGTGAAGCTGTTACTTCAAACTAGCAAGAGCCTTCCGCAGAGACGTATTCTGTAAATACTGGGCGCACGGGTACTATGAATACACATCGAGAAATCAGCAAACTTTATAAAAAGGTTTTTAGTAGCATTATACTCAGACACTCGCTCGCTCGGAATAAAATTCAACCACCACATATGTTTAACACCCGAGCCCTTTCACCAAAGAGGCACATGGTTTATAGTCATAAGATAACCATTTAACTATCCAGCTGGGAAGAATAGCTGGATGTGTTTCCAGCCACACCTAGAACAAAAACGCATCTTGAATACCTTCGTATCCCAATAAAATCAACTTATATGCTATTGTATTTTTTTAAAATGAATTTCCAAACTATGGGTCATTTTTGTATTTGATTGAGTATTTAAATTTTCATCAAACCCTCTATGAATTGCTCACCTTGAATACCCATCCCACATCATGGGTAGGCAAGACACACCATAGCCTAAGGACCTATGCTTACCAAAATTGCTTATCCCCGAATTTAACTGTACCTTTACACCTGACCTCCAGTTTACAGGGCACAAAAGAACAAGGTGACACCAGACGGAAGCAAACTAATTCATATATGGATCTTTCTACAAGATAATTCCACCAAGTTTTCGGAAAGCCAGGGGGGAGCAGGTGAGTTAGCGAGACAAAGCAAGTGAGTGAGTGCAAGTGTGAGAGTTAGAGAGCCAAGGAGGCATGAGGTATTTCATATGGCTCTGCAAACCACCCCCATGTTAGTCCCGCCAAACAGCCTTTGTTGTCCTAATAGTTCTGGGTGAGAAGGCTCAGAGAGATACTGATTGGATCCTACGATTCCCTGGGAGTGACTGTCAACAGGGTTCATGTCATCGACACCCTGCTGAGTGTAAAATCAGCCATCTCAGCACCAAGGAGGGGATCTCACAACCAGCTGGCAAGAGAGAAGAGCCAGGAGCACACCATACCTGTCGGGCCCTGAGACCCATTTACTGAATCTCCTCCATCCAGGAGACAGCCTTGACATCGGAGGAGGCGCAGAGAAGTGGCAGCAGTGGCAGTGAAGCCAGAGCTGTAATTCTTACACAGCCCACTGTCACACCTGCCTCCTGCTGAGCACCAGTGGGTTGGAACTGCCAATACTTTGGTTGGCAGCTGAGTGCTTTAGCCACTGCATCACCAGGGACACCCTGACATCAGAACTACGGGTGACTAAAAAGCCCTGCCATGAAACACAAACACACCTGGCTGACGTTGGTTAAGCCGATGTTGTCCCTTTTTGACCACAGACAATTTTTCCCTGCATGCAGCGGTAGCTGTTGAGTTTATCCTGATGGAGCACAGCCCCAGCTGAGTCAGTGGACCAGTATATTCCAGAGAGTTTCCAATGGCTGGTTTTTCACTAGTAGACAGCCAAGCCTTTCTTCTAAGGCACCTCAGGGTAGATTTGAACCTGCAACCTTTTGATTAGCAGCCAAGGGCCTTATCAGTTTGAATCATCCAGGGATTCTCTTTCATATATATACCATATTGTCATTGGGCCGATTCCAACTCACAAGCATAGCACTGCTCCAGGGGGTTTACTTGGCTACTATCAGCAGGCCTGTCTGTCCAGGTGCCTTTGGGCAGGTCTGAAGGTCAGTCTTTAGGTGAGCAGTCAAGCACGTGTTTACGCCAGCCACGGGCCTTACTGTTCAGGCACAATATAATGACCGACGTCCTAAGAATCAGTTTGCCATGGAGCTGATCTGAGAACCTGTCATAGGAAAGATTCCACAATACCCACCGATTTTCACTTTAGGAAGCACTCACATTCCCAGTATCTTTGGCATTCTGAAATAATTAGGTTTATTGCTTAACTTAAGATGCCTTAGTCTCTAAGCTGGACTTTGTCTATAATATGAAGTTCCCATTTGAAAATACCCCCACCCCCTGACTAAGGAGTTAAACTATACTGATTCAAACTTACTGCCTTGGCACTCTGTAGTGGAGGAGACTTCCAATTCATCCCAGATGTAATTCATGCACCTTTTTCTTTTTCAAAACTATCTTTAGATACTTCAGAGATTTTGCAAGCCTTTATTTCTTAAGGTTAATGACTACTGGCTTACTAACCACTACTACTACCAATAAAAACCTGAAACCAAAATGCTTGTGATCCTTTAGGATTTCCAAGAGAGTTATTTCAGCAAACCCACTGCCATGAAGGTGATTCCCACGGAAAGCAATCATAGGACAGCACAGAACTGCCCTAGGGGTTCCCAAAGTGGTACATCTTTAACAATGCGGGCTGTCACTGCGTGGCTAGCGGATTAACCACTGTACCACCGGGCTGCTAAATTCACCTCAAAGTCCCCCAAATTTCCATCTTAATAGACTAGAAGGAGCTCTACCTCTTAGGCATGGGCTCTTGGCGTGCTTAACAATTAGTTGCCAAGAAACCTTCACCTTACCATGAATCCTACATACTCTGGTGCTAAATGTTTTATGGGAAGTTGTCAACTGTATCTGTAGTTCATTTGAGGAAAATATCATTCTGTTCTATTCAAGAGCCCAAACACTTTCAAAAGTGCTTGTTGTTGTTGTTGTTGTTGTTAGGTGCCATTGAGGCTGTTGCAACTCATGGCAACCCAACAGAACTAAACACAATTATTTGTGTTTTTGAGCCCATTGTTGCAGCCACTGTGTAAATCCAGCTCGTTGATTTCTCTCTTTTTTTTTTTTTTTGCGGTCCCTCTGCTTTGCCAAGCATGATGTCTTCTCCAGGGCCTGGTCTCTCATCACAACATGCCAAAAACCATGTGAGATGAAGTCTCTCTAGCGTTGCCTCTGAGGAGCATTCTGGCTGTCCTTCATCCACGACAGATTTGTTTGTTCTTTGAGCAGTCCACCGCACTGTCAGTATTTTCGCCAGCACCGTAATTCAAATACACTGATTCTGCCTCAGTTCAGACACATGATCCCTCCGGACTCTGACCAGGTGATCAGTTCTCTTGGAGCTCACTCTGCACGCCTCTCATACTTCCGGGCCGGGCTGTTGTTGTTTGCCTGGTGACAGGGGATGGATGGACTGTACCTGTTGCAGTCTGCATCATGACTGTCCACTGACCTCTGGGCTGGGTTCCCAAATGAAGAGAGAACGTATGACTGCAGGCAACATGTGTGAGAGCCGACAAAGCGACTTTGGGGAGGAAATGGACCCAGGTTGAAATCCTAGATCTCCTCGTAAGAGGATCCCTTACACGCAAGTGGAGCCTTCTACCTGCCTCAGGTTACTAAGGGCTGGAGGTGAGAGAACCTAACCAGGCTCAGAGCTGGTATTTAACAACTGTGGGTTCTCCGCCTGACTCCCTTCTCCCAGGAGAAAAAGAAGAGGCGGTAAGACCCTTACAATGGTGGACTACCGTCCACAGGCACAGCACACTGGCCATCACCTTAACAATCATTTAAATTTGGAAAGTGGAGCATCTACCAGACATATACTCATGAGGAAACGGTTTATTTGAGCGGGGCCTAGGACAGAGCGGCCTACAGACCGAGCTGCTAACGCCAACAACTCCAAGGAGAAAGACGAGGTCACGCGAGACCAACAGAGAAGCCTAAGCTTCAAGTCACTGCTTAAGAGCAACAACCAAATGTGAGGCCTCTTTTGTGACTTACAACACTCCAGACTCTTTCGTAGACCTTGTCTGTCTCTGACCCTCACGACCTTGGAGATGTCTGCTTTCCATCACTCTAGCACACTCTACCCGGGGCAACTGTAAAGCCAACAAGCTGTCCACCCTCGGTTATCCACTTCTATGCAAGGCATGCCGCACTGAGAACTCCACTCAGCTGTTACACTCGGACAGTCCACCACCTCGGAGCTCCCAACAGGAAGGCTCTGCCCAGACATGACCTTGTGATTTTGTTTGGTGGTCGCTGCAGACACAGCGCTTGTTGCTAGCAGGCCAACTCTTACGCCACCGGGGCTCCAAAAAACAGATAATATAATCTATAAACCCATTTAAACGGCTAGACGTTACTAGAAGCAAGGAAGCAAGGGTAAGAATGAGGGTACTGCTGTCAATCCCACCAGGTTGTAAAATTCTGCCAGGTTGTCCACTCTTCCTCCGGGCGACCTCAGATGACCTAAGTTACAGGAAATTGTCAGATCCATCAATCACTGTCTACCTAGGTATTAAATACTGAACCGAACACAAGCCAAACCAACCTCACTGGTCGGGAGCTCACTAGAGGCTGTGGTTAGCTGCCCAAGCATAACCACTACCCACAGAGCGGCCCTCCATTCAGGGTTGACTCCTGGCACAACCCTGGGGTCAGCAGGGAACGATGCTCCACAGGCTGCCATGCTGTTCTCTGGGGTCAGCAGGGAGCGACGCTCCACGGGCTGCCATGCTGTTCTCCGGAAGGAGATCCGCTCCACGGGCTGCCATGCTGTTCTCCGGAAGGAGATCCGCTCCACCAGCTGCCATGATGTTCTCTGGGGTCAGCAGGGAACGACGCTCCACGGGCTGCCATGATGTTCTCCGGAAGGAGATCCCTAGGCCTTTCTTCCAAGACACTCTCAGTGGACTCCTGGACGACACTCAAACTCGCTGTCCCCAAGTCCATTCTGACACCTAGCAAGGACGCCTGGTGGGGGAGCAGGTCACGTTGGGTTGCTAACGGAAAGGTCAACACTTTGAAACCACCAGCCACTCTCTGGGAGAAAAGACTGGCCGTTCGATTCTTGTAAAGCGTTACAGGATCAGAAATACACAGAGGCAGTTCTACCCAGTGCTACGGGTCGAGTTAAGTACCCTGGAACCAAGTGAGCACGGTAACCACTGGCACTACCCAAGGACGCCCATGAACCACTCAAGACAAAAACCAACTCACTGCTACAGAGCCCATGCTGATGCACTGTGGCCTCCCATGGGTTTCCAAGACCGTCACTGTTTACGGGAGTAGAAAGCCCAGTCTTTCTCCCCCAGAGCTGCTGGTGGTTTTGAACTCCCAACCATCTGGGTAGCAGACCAGTGCTTAAGCATTGCACCACCAGGGGTCCTTTAATCTGAAATATTAGTCAATTTTAAGATTTTTTATATTGTTCTAGGATTTTTCCCCCACTACTGGATGCTGTACACACTTCATGTCAAAGATAACCATCTTAAACAATGAAAATATTTTCCTCTCGCACATATTGAGAGTGGTTCCTGAGTTCGAGTGGTAACTCACACTATCAAGCCGATTCTGACACGTAGCAACGCTAACAGGACAGGGGAGAACTGCTCCTGTGGGTCCCAAGACTACCACTCTTTGTGGGTGTAGAAATGCCTATCTTTCTCCCTGACCCTGCGGTTGGCGGGCCACTTCATAACTCTCTCTGCCACCAGAATGGGTGCTGCTGCTGCTGTTGGAGCAAGTCGGCTCTACCCCACAGCCATGCACAGTTGAACCTAACACTGCCCGGGCATAGCACCATCTTCATGATTATTCCCATGCCTGAGCCCGTTGTTGCAGCCACCAGGTCATTCCATATTGTTGAAAGCCTGCCTCTTCTGTTCTGCCCCTCCACTGTACACCAAGTATGAAATCCTTCTCCAGGGACTGGTCTCTCCTGACAATACATCCAAGCTATGAAAGAAGAAGTCTCGCCATCCTTGCTTTGCTATCCTTGCCGCTAAGGAGCACACTGGCCAAACTTCTTCCAAAACAGATTGGTTTTTCCTTTTAGCAGTGCACAGTACTTTCAAAATTCTTCTCCAGCAAGCACAATTCAAATGAATTGATTCTTCTTCACTCTTCCTTATTCAATGCCCAACTACCATGGCTTGGGTCAGTGCACCTCAATCCTCAAAGTGACATCCTTGCTTTTCAATCGCCTTTAAAAAGGGCTTGTGCAGATTTACCTAATGCAACACGTCTTTGGATTTCTTGACTGCTACTTCCATGAGTATTGATGGTGAATCCAAGCAAAACAAAATCCTTCACAACCTCAACCTTTTCTCCATTTCCCATGACGGTACCTATTGGTCCAGTTGATAAGGTAACAATCACAGTCGTTGCAGGATTAGTTAATTAAGCAGTTCAAACAAATCATTGTGATCAAAAGCCTCTTCCGTCTTTGCATTCTGCAATCCTCCGCACCAACTGGCTCTCTTTTGCTAACAACTTCATGCTCCCCATATTGGTGAGACCCAATAGGTATCAGATCCCTATTCTTCAACCAGTCCCCGGCAACAGGTGTAAGATACTAAAATTGCCTTGGCTTAATCAAGAGTCACTGCCCCTGAACAGAAGACTTGCCGTTTACCCTGAGGCATGTGGCTAATGTAAGGTGACCAGATTTTAACATTGGTAAAGCGGAACACCATTGACTGGGGGGTGGGGGAGGTCTTGATTAAAAATTTGGTCTATATGGGCCAAATAGACCGTTCCCTAGCTTGTCGTGCCTTCTTTCCAAAAATCAGGACTTTTTAAAAACGCCATAGGACGTTTTAAATCGGGACTGTCCCACCAAAAGCAGGACGTCTGGTCACCTTAGAAATGGGAACGTAACCCAAATCAGGGTTGTTATCAAGTAATGTGGCAAATGATTACAGCAATGACCCCCGCATGAGTCATGTGGCATGAAGTGTGCCTAGACCCAGGCAGAAGGACCATCCAACTGGGCCCAGCTCCAATTTCTGAGTCCCAACACATCATTGTTGCTTTCCACCACAAGAGGGAAGGGGGACAAAATGGAGAACAGCAACCCACAATCCCTTCCACAGCACGCTCTGCATAAAGGGCAGCGGGAGATGAAGGGCTATGCTGTTTCATTGGCACATGCTTTTTAAAATCCACGCATCTAGCTCAAAGTCAGCAAGCACTCAATAGACATTAATAACTGACGTTACTAATCCCAAATAATGTAGAGTAAAGCTCAGCAGAGAGAGAGGGAGGATAATGGGTTACATGGGAATAATGGGCAGCTCCGAGTTTTTGAGCAGTAATCCAATACCCCATTACACAAGTGCCTGTGTATGCAGCCGTTCAGAACATGGAAGACACCAGGGCCTTTCGTGACTACAGGGATGTGCATCCCAAGAGTAGTACAAACATCCATACCCTTCTGCATAAGGTGTGTTGGTGTCATGGCCAGCAAAAGCACTTCCGTAAATACCTACTGCAGTGAGCAGCTTGTA
The DNA here is from genome assembly GCF_000313985.2 of Echinops telfairi. Lineage (NCBI taxonomy): Eukaryota > Metazoa > Chordata > Mammalia > Afrosoricida > Tenrecidae > Echinops > Echinops telfairi. Next base: position 16,576,099 of record NW_022103900.1, read on the forward strand.
CTTCTTGGTTACCCAAGTCGCCTCTCTTCCCTTAATGATAACAAACACCCCTTTTCTCTGTGGGGTACTCGCCCGCACCTACACTGTGTGTTTCTAATGGGTGCTGCGAAACCACAATTTGTCTTTGGCCAATATCAGACCAATTAGGGTCTTACCCAAATGGAACGATGGGACGTGAGCCTGTGCAATTACCAATGCTGGGTGTACTGGGCACTGCGCTAGGCCCTGGTGATGCATCAATAAATAAGTCACACCTGAGCCTAAGGGCTCTGACCTTTGTCTAAGAGGCAAGGCTTCTCAGATAACACCTAGATGTCAAAACAGACTTGGTGCTATACATCTTGGTAACATATATAATAATGAAGTCAGATGGTAACATATATAGTCATGGAGTCATTAAACAGCCCTTGAAACCACGCCAAAGAAAAATGTGTATGGAAAACGTCAGGGGAGGGAAGCACATTCTGTAGGTCTAGCTGGTGCTCTCACCTACACAAATCACAACGTCTGCATTCTTGCCTCTTTTTCACGGCTCTTCAGAAGCACGGGGAAGAGAGGAGTCTACCCGACGAGAGCAATGAGTGTACAAATGTGCTTTACACAATTGATGTATGTATGGACTATGATAAGAGTCGTATGAGCCCCTAATAAAACGATTTAAAAAAGAGAGAGAGCGGATTCTACCTCGGCATGGGATAGATGCATGGAAAGGTCAGAATCAAGTATGTCTTAGGGATGGCCCCACTCCCCTCCCCTCCTGCCACTGAGGTATAAGCCACAGCTCATGACTGGCGTGTCACCCTAGGTGTGCTGGGGTGGGGCAGGAAGAGTGGTGAGTCACTGTGGCCCTGGGCTACACAGTCAAACATCCTGGATTCTCAACGATCTGCAACTGCTCGGGGAAGATTTGTACCGACCAAGACCCTCATGTTAGGGGCCAGGTCTGTGCTAACATCCAGGAATTCCGGGCTGCCGCCCTCTCACAATTGTCTTGTCCTGATTGTTCCTGCCGATGGGACTCTTCTCTCCAGAATAATCCAAAACACCAAATTCACTGCTACTGAGTCAATTCTGACTCATCGTGACTCTGTAGAACTGCCCCCGTGGGTTTCCCAGACTAATTCATTATGAGAGTAGAGAGCCTCGTCTCTCTCCCCCAGAGCAGCTGGTGCCTTCTAATTGCTAACCGTGCAGTGAGCAGCCCAATGTGTAACCACTACACCATCAAATCTCCTTCTCTCCAGAATACTTCCCTTGGTGTGTCTATCTCTAGGTCTATGTCTGTCTCCCTCCCTCCCTCTTCTCCCTGTAGAAGGCCACCCTCCTCATCAGCATCACAGCCATACTAAACCAGGAGGTCACATTCTCAAAGATGTTTCCAGAGAGCCCTTTAAATCAAAATGGCTATCACTCAAAACCCAGAAGCCATTCTCCTGCTTGGCTGCTCCCAACATCATTGGCAGTTCCTCACTGCTGTGGAGTCCTCGATTCCTGGCAACCCTATAGGACAGAGCCACACTGCCACACAGAGCGTCCACGGCTATCGTCCTAACTTTCCCCCTCCAAGTGGCTGGTGGGTCCAAACCACCAACTTTTTTGTTTGCAGCCAAGCACTTAACTATTGCCCCACCAGGGCCCCATTTGTTAGCATAGACTGCCTCCTTCACGCTTGCTCTTGTCCACACAGGGAACTGGCAGCAATTCCATGTTAACCACAACTTTTTTATAGCCAGCTAATGGGCACTGATGGATACATCCTCTTCCTGAGGTTCACACCCCATTGCTTAATATTTTGAAAAGCCAATCCGCTAGGGATATGTTTTTAAAACTGAAGATGTGCAAGCTGCTAAGACATAAAAGAGCCCATAGCTTAGCACATCACTTCACTGCAGAACCTTTTAAAGAAAATCCATACCGGCTGTGAGGTGAGTGCTACTCCCTGTGCTCCAAAATAGACAAGAAGGGCACAGCACAAACATTTGAGGACACAGTGAAAATGGGTCACCTGCGGCCTACTGCCTCTCCCACTACACCAAGCGCATAAAGCAAGGGTTGGCTTCGCACAAAAAGTGCTTCAAAACCACTCGTGCAGACACCAGCCGGAAGACTCCAGGAACGATGAGCCACACAAAGAGGAATCCTTATCCAGGCTTTGTTATTAGGTTGAGAGATACCAAGATGAAAGGCAAATGATATGTTCATTTCTTTATTTTCAAAGAGAGAGAGAGAGATCTGAAAAGTGATTTCCTCTAGAATGCCGCCTGGGCTACCAGTCCAGATGATAAATCACACTACACCCCGAAGCCTGCTTAATAAAGATGTGGAAAATAAACAAATGATTCATCAGAAGCATGTGAATTTCTGAAACTCTGTTGGGGGAGAAAGTTTTATTGCCATTATTAGGGAGCTGGTTTTAATCCCCAACATCAAAGCATCCTTGTTAGCCCTGGGGTTCTGAAGCCAAAATAAGCCCATAAATGAAACAGTGAGAAACTGCCACATGTATTGGTCTGTTTTCTCAGTTTCTAGCCAATTCTTGTGGCCACAATATCCTCAGGGGTGACTCCATGAATAAAGATAGTCTAGGGAAAAGAGGGCAGATAATCAGAACAACTAGGATCAAGCTCAACTCCATTACTGATAGATGGGCAAATATCTAAATTAATGGGCCTTAGTTTCCTTAACTGAGGAATCAGGTATGAAACCTTTAAGTAAAGCACCTTAATAAACCGCAAAGTGCTGTATTTCAATATCCTAGTACTGGTTCCAGTTTGGAGGCCTGGCGGCAAGTCAGGTTACTCCTCCGACTGCTAATCACAAGGCTGATGGTTCAAAACCAGAAATGGATGGGGATGAGGCTCTCTACTCCTAGAAGATGTACAGTCTAAGAAACCCTAATCAGAAGGTCACAATGAGTTGGAATCAACTCAATGACAGTGGGCTTCGTTGTATTTTTGTTGCTGTCATCATCTTTGGGGGGAGAGAGGGCTTCAGAATTCCTATGTTCCCAGAGCTCTTGGAGAATTTTAGCATTTAAAGGTTTGGCAGTTACATAATCTGTCAACCTGAGGGCAGGGGTGGCGCCTACCCTGTCAATCAAGTCATAGACAATGAGCCTCAGTGTGTGCAGGGCCTTATCCTGAGGATTCTGGGAACTCCTGTCTTCCTCCCTGGAGGCGGGGCACACACACTGCTTTACATTCCTGTTGACAAGCCACATGGAGCTACACTGATGGACACAGAGCCCTGGAGCTGGAGGAGTCACATGGAGACCCACGCCAGTGCTGAGATGCTTCCACCAGCACTGGATCCATAAGCGCTTCCACCTACTGGCCTGTGGTCTTCCTGCATTTGGCCTTCATTGCATGTGTTGTCTGAGTCTGAGGAGGACTTTATAGATTGGTATAGGACAAATGGGCTAATGTCGGACTTAGGGACTTGATCTGGACTGGGCTGGGATGTTTTCTTAATATACAATTACTTTTAATATAAAGCTGTTTCTTATACAAATGAGTGTCTATGAATTTGTTTCTCTAGTCAACCTGGACTAACACAAAGGGTAATCAATCCCATGTTAGGGATAATTAGAATGAGAAAACTTGAAGGTCCAAGATAGTTTAAGAACCTTGTATGATGAACATTTATATAAAGTACTTGGGAAGCAGAAATCTATTTTTTTCTGCCACTGAAATATGTACTAAAACAGTTCAAAACAGTACTGTCCTAGACACTAAACAAAAATCATGCTCTCCCCCACAAACTACAACTCTATTTTAGTTTGCTTTTATAAGTTGTACTCCTGCAACTTAACAGTTAAACTGAACTTTTCATTAGCAAGATAAAAATAAAAGTCATTTTTCTGGTTATGAGACTCTCCACAGTCCACCAGCAACCCAGACAAAACCTTTACAATTGGGTTAGAAATGTCTGATGGAAACACTGACATCGTGTTAACCTCTAGCTTTGCCGGCTGGCGTCATTTTAATATGGATGACAGCTGGACCAACGCAGGGATACTGGGTTTAATAAGAATTATCAACAACTCGGACAAGGATATGGCCTAAAAATGGACAGTTTAATCAAGACAACTCCATGGATGCTGAAACTCTGTCCTCTACCATCCCACATCAACCCTCCACCCCCACCCCATGACACTAAATAAATGGTGAGTGGTAAAGACCTAAAAGATTCTTTTTTCCTCTCCAGGCTGTTAGGGGAAGCAGAAATGGGTTGACTATGAATCAGCTGCGTTTTTACTTCATGATGAATATAAAATATGCTAATTTGGACATTCTGGTGGTTAACTGGACCAAAAAGGGGGGTGGTGGAGAGGCAGGAAAAGCAGTGCTTGCAAGTTGCAGCAAGAGTAAGTTTATGGTAGTACAGCTGCATGAAAGCCACCCTAAATTTATTTCTGGACTTTCCTGCCTCCACTAAAACCACTGACACGATTTCCCATCCCTTATTGTCAAATCACAACGGGTCCGGAAGCCTGGACCGGCCTCACTTGGCAGGTAACAGGCGCACCCCTCGAAGGAAGCCCTGAAGGATGTCAGATACCATAGTTCCTTGATTCACACGCACTTTCCATTCTCCATGCGCCAGGACAGATTTACAATGCGTGCTGACTGACACCCACCAGGCATTCTGGCTGGCTGAAAAGTTTGTGGAAATGTCACTTTCGAGAGATGTCAGGGCTCAGATGCGTCAACCATGCAAAGGGCTACTCGTAAGGAGCCGCTCATTAAAGTCTTCCATTCCCAGGACTCCAGCAGCAGCTGTGGAAACCCAAGCAGCTCCCGTCTTCCTGGAAACAGATCTGAAATACCTCCCGAGAAGCTTCTTCTTCTTCTCCCCTCCCCCTCCCCCGTGCCAGGAGCGCCAGCCTGGCAGGAATGATGATGACCCAGGAAGGAAACACCGAGAGAGTAGCGGATCTGCTGGAAGCGGAGCCGCTGCCTCCCTCCGTTTTCACCACGGAGACACACCAGCCCTCAGCGCAGCGACCCTGGTCTCGCCTTTCCTCCCCCACCCCCGGCGGCACCCCTACAAACACACTCCTTAATTTCCGCTCTCCCCGGCGCGGCTAGCATTTCTGGAGGAAGCGACCTCAGCAACCCGGAGCCCCTTCCTCGAAGATTTTTGAACCCGGTATTTCCTTTCCGCGCCCGAGTTGATGCCACCACCCTTTACCTGGTAATCACCCACCCGCACGACGACGCTGCTCCGGGGGTCAAGTTCAAGATGAAGGTGCCCTCCGAGCCTCCCCGAGCCGACTCCTGCAGGAGAACGGCGCGCCCGAGATGATTCCCACGTTTACGACCGGGGGATCCGGGTTCGCCAAAAGGGGTTTGGAAGGGACAGGGGTGGGCAGGGCGGTGGCCCTCGCCCAGCCCAGCGGCCCCCGGCCCTTTGGCCACGGCGCCGCAATACTACCTGGCCACCGCCGCATTTCCTCCCGGGGCGCGGACACAATGGGCCAAGTTAAGTTTGGCCGGTCCAGAGACGCTTTTTTTTTGTGTGCAAACACGCAGCACAAAGCCGAGGGCTTCCTTCCTAGCCAGCCGTTCCGGAAAGCCGCCGCGCCGGAGCGAAGAGCCCCCCACATCCTCCGGGCTGCGCGCCTGTACCCCAAAGTCCTCCAGGACAAACTAGCACCCTCATAGGAGCCCTGACCACCTCTCCACGCTCCAAGCATACGGCGGCTCACAAGCTGAAGACGATTCGGGTTTCTTCCGCACCCCGACCCCCCCAGAGGAAAAAGCATCCGTGACTCCTCTAACTTCCACTGCCGCCGCCACCCCTAAAGAAAAGAGCCTGTCTGTGATCATCACGGTCGTTGGGATCAGGAGATGCTAGGGGCTTTCAGCCCAGCACTGGGCCAGTAACACGCCGTCCCCTCCTCCCCCTTCGCTGAAACTCACTTGGCAACTTCGGGACCTGCGCACCCCTACACTCGGGGGCAGCCCAGGCCGCGCAGAAACCCGAAGGTTCTCGAGGCGGGAAAGGGGGAGAAGAGGCGCTCCGGGCGGGGAGGGGGGCGGTCTGGAAGCTCGCGGCGTGTCCCCCGCGCGCCCCCGATGCCCTGTAACCTCAGCTCCGCTGGGGGTTCGGTCGGCGCAGGGCAGAGGCGGGCTCCCTGGAGCCCACGGGACGAAGGCCGAGAGCGCCCAACATGTCCGTGCCGATCCCCGGAAACCTCTGGGTGTGCCCGGCGGAAGAGCGGGGCTCCAGAAACTTGCCCACCCGCTTTGCCACGCTCCCCATCACCTTCGCAGGCTCCCCAGGACCCCCTCGAGCTCCGCGCCCAGCGCGCACGCAGGCCCGGGCGGCGGAGTTACCTGTCTGGAAAGTTTCCAGCTCCTCCGCGCGGCTCCCCACCTCCAGGGCCGGGCCTCGGGGAGCGGCCGGCCGGGCGCTCGGCGGCAGCCTCTGGCGAGCTCCAGGGGCGGCCACAGCTCCCGCAGCTGCCAGAGCGAAAGCTGCGCTCCGGCCCGTCCCCCCGCCTCGCACGGCCCACCCCGGGGCCTCAT
>NW_022103900.1:16582917-16586904 GCF_000313985.2 Echinops telfairi
TCGCCCTGCTCCAGCCGCCGGGCCCCCGCGGGTCGCCCCTGGGCCCCTCTGGGACTCGATCGAGACGGGCGACGGCCTTTTTTCCCCAGCCGCTTTAAAATCAATCAAGTGACCCGGCCCTCCCCTCCCCACTGGCGTTTGAAAACAGCCGGGGAGGACATATGGGAGCAATTAACCAAGCTGAAGTTTCGGTGGATGCTTTAGGGTGGCTTGTGTGGTTTTCTTGGACACACACACACACACACACACACACACACACACGCCCCACCCCCAACCCGAGGAAGATGGAAGTTAAAAGGAGGCATCTTGGCGTCAGGGCCCTTTTCTTTCCCCAAATAGGAAGTTAGGGGCGTTCAGGGACCCCAGGAGCAGCCCTACCCACCAGCCACTGTGTGGAATAAAGATGTGACAGTCGTGCTGTGAAGATTTACTGCCTCGGAGACCCCATGGGGCCGTTCTCCGTGGTCAGATAGGGTCACTGGAGTCGGCATGGACTTGATGGCAGTGAGCTTGTTGGTTTGGTTTTTGGTTTAGGGAGCTGGTGACTGACTGGTTTGTTCCAGGGCCCCGAGTCAGCCCCCGCCTGCCAGGGCTCTGTACTGGCCTTGTGCTACCCATGCCACATCCACAGAGGCCCACACCTGCTTGCCTGTTGTCTGAAAGAGGAGGAAAAGGGGAGGGGTGTGAATTACAAAATGCTATGATTATTTTGGTTGGTGGTAGTAAATTAAATCCCGGAGTTCCCAAAATGTTTCGCTATACCCCCGTAGAATAGAGTAAAAGCCTGGGTAAGTCCTAGGAATTCGAGAACCCAGCCTGCGGTGAGGTGGGTTGGTGAGTCGACCAGTTCACCCTTAAAGCCCTTTAGATCGGTTTTCATTCAGGAACGATTCATTAGGATTGCTGCTCTCCTGTGTGGTTTGGCCCCATTAGTGTGCTGGAGCAGTGAACGTGGAAGCTCTATAAATGGATTTATTGGTAACCCATAACCTTGCTGTGTCTTGCCCGTCTTTAAAGAACAACTGTTTTAAACAAGCTCCCTATAAAAACTTCAACCTCATGCAGAGAGCTTCCCAGTAGAAAGATACGGGTTGCAGGGGTGTCGATATTTAAAGTTCTTAGAACAAAGGGACAGGAAGCAAACTGGCATACAATCTGTCAACAGAAAGAAAAGATGGCTGAAATTGGTTTGATTTTTCATCCATCACTCAGTTGACTACCATCGTGATCTTTCCGTTGCAAATGCGATCATGGGCATGAAGTTTTCCTGGAATAAGGTGGGGCATGACTATCTAAAATAAAACATAAACTTATTAAACCAGAAAAGCTATTGACTTCTTTCTGCACTCTGAAATGTCTCCTTGCTGAAAACTACGGTAATTGGTTTTATTTAATTTCTCCTGAAATGAAATGCATGAAAGATACCAATCTTGCAACAGCAGATGAAAAAGCCAGACAGCAGCCTGAGCGATGGCGCAAACAAAAGAAGAAAGCTCCACTGTGGTTTAATCCCAGAAATTAAGACAGAAGAGAAATGATACAAACAGACTCACAGCCATTTCCACTTTAAGGACCCTAGAACCCTAAGGAGCTAGCCAACTGGTAACATTCCCCAGCCTTCTTTAGGAGGGGGTGAAATGGACGAAGGATGCAAGTTATAATTTGTATCACATCCTTTGGACTTTGCCTCTTAGCTGTGCTACCAAATGTTTTTTTTCTGAAATTCCTTAGTTAAATGGGACTTCGAAAGAAATGAAATTAATCCCTTCCCCCAATACTCCTCCCAAAGTAGTAAACAGAATTGCACATAAAATAAATACGTTAATTACCAGGATCTTTAAATTACTTTCAGTTGAGAAATTTTGGTCTTTGTCATTCTCAAAAGTCACAGTCAATAAAGAAGTAACTTCATCACTGCCTTGTTAGGAGTGTTTAGCATTCTAAACAGGCATACAGTTAGCAATCTGAAATTTGTACACAGAAGGCCCCTGTCTCCCTGTCTCCCTGCAGTGTTTATGTAACCCAAACTACGTATGTTATTAAGCACAATCTCATTTCCAGCTTTAAGCGGCTAACATTACATCCTGGATGGTATACCAAGAACATAAAAGCTGTGTTAAGCACTGGGTGAAGCTGGTGCATTTTATAAAAGACAAGGCTTAAGAAACACAGTAATAGAAAGTCACATGTGAGAAAAGATATCCAGTCGTGTTAGTCTGAGTAGACTAGAGAAACAAATTCATAGACACTCCTATGTGTATATGAAAGAACTTTATATATAAGAGCAATTGATTATTGAGAAAACATTCCAGCCTAGTCCAGATCAAGTCCACAAGTCCGATATTAGCCCATATATCCAATACCAATCTATAAATTCCTCTTCAGACTCACGCAACACATGCAATGAGGCCAAGTGCAGGAAAATCACAGGCCAGTGAGTGGAAAGTCTTGTGGATCCAGTGGTGTGGTCGTGGAAGTATCTCAGCACTGGCAGGGGTCTCCACATGGCTCCTTTAGCTCCAGGGCTCTAGCATAGCAACATGTGCCTTCTCAAAAGGAATGACTCACAGGGAGTGAGTTTGTGTCCCACATCCAGCGAGCTATTTATCTCCTTAGCACCTACAAATGAGGTCATCAAGCTGTGACCGGATTGACAGGCAAAATCTACCCCTCTACTCTTAAATCTCAAATTGACAACAGATTATGTGACCACCACACCCATTGTAATCAATAGGGGGAGAAATGGAACGTTTTCTAATCATTTTTATATGTAACATATTACTAGCAGAGGTCCAAAAAATGAATTGTAAGGGTTTCTTTGAAATCTGATTTTCCTTTACAAAAGAAAATAGATTTTGCTTGCTCGTTAGATTACTGTATTTTTATGGGGGGGGTTGTTAAGAATCAACTCTTGCTTTTCCTAGGATCTCTCTGCTCATTCCATTTGGCTTAAATATACAGGACAGACTGTGAAAGTTCAAACCTGAATCAGGTGAAAACTTGTCTGAGAAGAAAAACGTTTTCAAACATCCTCTGTGAAGATGAGCAACAGACAGTGGTGAGGCTGTCCCATGCCAAAGACCCAAAACTTAGAAGGCTCAGAAAGACAAGGCACATTCTGGACCTCACTGTATTTGTGCAGCTACAAGCTGCAAAACAAACGGGCTTGAAATACACATCACACCCCAGCCCCCATGAGCTTGCGACCAGAAGAACTACCTGGTGCTCAGGGAGCGACCTCTCTGACCCCTCTCTGGAAGGGAGCACAAAGGAGACCCTAGAGAGAGTGGGAGAAGCATGTGGAGAAATACAATCAGTATATAATGCCCTTTCATTTAATTATGTCTCTTTAATTTCTTTTAAGCTATCAGTTCTTAAGCGTTAGACTACTGTCAGGTCGCCAGTTCAAGCCCACCAGCTGCTGCTCCAAGAAAGAAAGACGAAGTGTTAAGCTCCTGTAAAGATGTCTAGCATCAGAAATCCAATGTAGAATGGACCAGATTTGACCCGAGGGCAGTAGGTTGGTGTTATTTCTAACAACTGCACGTGTACCTGCACCATCTGAAAATTAGAATAAATAAAAAATTTCAGAAAGCAGAAAACCAAAATAATAATAGGAAAAAAATTGCCTTAAAAATCCTGAATATCGTTACGTAGAGAGGAAATATACTAAGAGCAAAGACTATCTCCAGATGTTGACATTACAAAGCATCCAGAAGCCCTTGGGAAGAGAGGCCTGATGACCAAAGGGCCAAACTCAGGGAGATGACCCCTGGTGGCATGGTGGGCTAAGCCTTGGGCGGCTAACTGAAAGTGGATAGTTTGCAACTACTGCTGGAGAAAGATCAGGCTTTCTACTACTTTTTGGAAACTTTTTGCTTGAAACTAGTGAGGTCCCTGAACTATAGCCCTTAGACTAAGGTGACCAAACGTCCCGCTTTTGGCGGGACAGTCCTGATTTTTAACAATTTGTCCCGCGTCCCACAG
>NW_022103900.1:16587742-16596540 GCF_000313985.2 Echinops telfairi
GAAATATGCCAAAGAATAAAATACTACTATACATAATTTTTATGTATTATATTTGTAAATTTTACTTATGTTGAGAGGTAAAAAATATATTACAATGCTATTTTTGCATTCTATGAAATTTTTTGTTTCTCCATATAGACCAAATTTTTAATCAAGAAACACGCCCCCCACCCCCTGGTCAATGGTGTCCCGCTTTACCAATGTTAAAATCTGGTCACCTTACCTTAGACATCCTTCAAGCCTGGAGCTGAACTGACCCCGACCACTCAACTTTCAGCCAAACGATAAACAGGTAACAACACCAACAGGGAAGTATGCACTTCATAGCACAATCAACCAAAGAGACCAAAAGGGCAGCATCTACCCCAGAGAAAGCTCAGAAGGCAGGAAGGGACTGGAAAGACAGAGGATTAGAAACAGTAAACACATGGAGAGAGTGAGAAGAGTACTGATACATTGTGAGGATTGCAATCAATGCCATGAAACAAAATCTGTACGGATTGTGGAATGGAAAACCAATCTACTCTGTGCACTTTCACACAACTCACAATAAAAAGTTAATATATATATTACATAAACATGATCTGATGAGAACATTCCCTAAACATATAAACATATCTACAGTATACTAGATTACATCTTTATACCTTTGTTCAGCTTGTCAACAGTATAGCATTTCTCAACAGAGTGCAAGAAAAGAGCCAATAGTAAACAGGTCATTTTTCCATACAATATCTTGCCCTTGGCAATAGGCAAGGAAAGGTGTGAGAAAAGAAAGTGCCTTTTGAGTCGACTTCGCTCCCTGGCTCAGATTCATAAATTCGGCTATTTTAAATCAAGCCTAAGTTAGGATCCCAGCCTGTGTTTATTCTGGTGTGTGTGGTGCAGAATAGCTAGTGAAAAATGATGGGTTCATAACAGTATCGTATATTGTAATCAAATACAAAGACTGTGACAGGACTTTCTTTTTTTGTAAATAAAGCTAAGCGAGGTAGGAAATTCAAACGCAAAATCATCGAGGGAATAGCACACAAGCATGTTTCTTGTTGAGGCATCCTGTTTTCCAAATTCATGCCCCTTTGATCCAGTTATTTTCCCTCTCCCTCTTCAAATCCACTCGCCGCTTCATGGGAGAAAGATGAGGCTGTCTGCTCCCACAAAGATGGGCGTCCTCAGAAATCTTACATAGAGTTGCTACGAAATGGAACCAATGACGGGGGTTTGTTTGTTTTTTCATTTTATTTGTTTGGTTTGGGTTTTAATATTTTACAGAGGAAAATAACTCCTGAGGCCATTGGGAATAATAAACTAAATCGGACACAGTTAGGAATCAGTTGGGAAAAGCAATAAAATTATGTACCCCTGAAGAGTTCCTGTGTATGTAACACAAAAGAAGTGTCCCCCAAACCATGGTCAGATGTGGGCTGGTGGCAGACAGTCACCCAGGGATATCAAACGCCATACCTGTACCAGTTAACCAGGCTGTTAAATTAAAGGTGTATTCTAGTGAGCCATACAAAACCCTCATCAGGTCCAGCACATGGCCTGGCACAATGTAGAAATTCATTTAATGTGGGTTACACAGTGAAGTATTTCAACCTATAATAAATCCACTGGGGGAAGAAAGCGGCAGAGGTGTACATTTCCTTATGAGACCGTGGGAGTAACTAAAGTCTTGGCAGAAGCTGGTTTAAGATGTTTTGCCACCCTGATCTTTTAAATATATACAATTTAGCACAATCTTCTAAGGATACACTGGCCTCTGAGAGAAATATGGCATTACCATATTGCAAGGTAATGCAATCAGGTGGTAAGCTCTCCAATAAATACGTGTATTGTTGAGTCTGGATAAGATCGCTTAAAAAGAAATGTGCTGTTAACTTTCAGCATAACACATACATTTTAATATTCCCATGTTCGTTTATTTCCCTTTGTTCAGAAAAGGCACTGAAATCGGATTCAATTCCACTTCAGACAGGCACTTACTGTTTGCAAGGTCTGGGAATCGAGCTAGCAGCCCCTCCACCCACTTTGTCACTAGTCCTGTTGTGCTGCCCTCCATCCCACTGCCTGCCCTCCCCTTACTGCCTATCCCTCCACCCAAGAGAAGAGACCTATGTCTGCTTTTCAGTCAGGGCTGCGCCCTCCTTCCCTCCGCATCCCTGGTTTCCATAAGAAATAGTGTTTCTTCCTTGGGTCTTCATTTATCTTTATTTCTCTGCTATTATCTACCTACTCACCTATGTATCTCTCGGTGCTGCCATCATTCCGTCTTTTTGAGCCTTACGCTCCTCGGCTATAAAACAAGGTGGACAGCATGCAAGTCTGGCTATCGCAAATTGGGAAGGATAGATGAAGTAAGGCAAAAGGCATCAATAAGTTAGAAAAATTGTGTACACGAATGCTTCGTGATGTTCCAGCTGGGAGGATTCGTGTTTTATGTCGAGGTACAATTCAGACTGAAGGCTGTCTAATCGTCTTTGCTGTGCATCGGTGCTTTAAGTCCTCTTTGCTCTCAGCAAGCTGGCGTGTCATCTGCATATCACAGTTGATAATGAGTCTTTCTTTAACCTTGAGGCTGCATTCTTCTTCACAGGGCCCAGCTTCTCAGGTGATGTGCTGAACATGCAGATTGAATAAGTACGGTGAAAGGGTACAACCCTTATGCACATCTTTCCTTATTTCAAACCATACATCAATCCCTTGTTCTGGTCAGACGATTGCCTCTTGATCTGTTACCGTTCCTCATAAGCACAAGTGTTCTGGCATTCCTGATCTTCACAATGAAAATATCGACATTTTCAAGGATTTCATTTTGCTTAGATCCACATTCACAGCCCATGAAAATAAAAATTCACCCCCATAGAATCAATTCCTACTCACAGTGACCCTATGGCCTGGATCGAACTGCCCCTGTGGGTTTCCAAGGCCGTAACTCTGCATGGGAGTAGAAAGCCTCATCTTTCTTCCAAGGAGCAGCTGATGGTGTCAAACTGTTGACCATGTGGTTAGTAGCCCAATGTGTAGCTGCTACACCACAAGGGCTCCTGCCCATGGAAGTTGCAGTCCAGAAATCAAATGATATATTGCAATGGGCAAATCTGCAAATGACCTCTTTAAGGTGTTAAAAAGCAAAGATGTCACTCCACACACACCCCTGAAGGTGTGTCTGACCCTTGCCATGGTATTTTAATCCTCTCCTATGCCTGCCTCAAAAAGATAGCTTCTGAAGGTAGTGTTTCCATCATTTTAAACCCTACCCCTGTGCATAGACTAAGCTGTAGACGTTTGAACAGAACCAGGAGATAATGAGTGGATTAAAATTAGGAAAGGGCATATCAGAGGTGTATCCTTTCACCGAATTTATTCAATCTGCCTTGGAAGAAAGTGGTATCAGGATTGGAGAAAGACTCTAACAATCGAATCTGTTGTATACAGATGACATGACCTTGCTTGCTGAAAGCAATGTTTGTTCACTGTCATTGAATTGATGCCAACTCATAGTAATTCTATAGGACAGGGTAGAACTATCCTGTGGGTTTCTGAGACTCTTTTTTAAAAATTATTTTATTGGAGGCTCATATAGCTCTTATCACAATCCATCCACCCATCCATTGTATCAAGCACATTTGTACATTTGTTGTCATCATCATTCTCAAAACATTTGCTTTCTACTTGAACCCTCAGTATCAGCTCCTCATTTTCCCCCTCTCTCCCCACCCTCCCTCCCTCATGAACCTTTGATATTTTATAAAATATTTTCATGTCTTACACTGTCTGATGTCTCCACGACTAACTCTTTATAGGAGTAGAAAGACCTTTCTCTCTCCCAAGGAGTGTCAGGTGGTTTTGAACTGTTGACCTTGCAGTTAGCAGCCCAATACGTAGCCACTACACCTCCAGGGCACCTGCTGACAGCGAAGGGGACTTAAAGCACTTCCTGATGAAGATCAAAGACTATTGCCTTCAATCTAGCTTACACATCAATGTAAAGAAGACAAAATTCCTCACAACTAGACCAGTAAACAACATCATGATAAAGGAAGAAAGGACTGAACTTGTCAAGGACTTCCGTTTACTTCGATCCACAGTCGGCACTCTCGAAGACGGCAGTCAAGAGATCAAAGGACCTACTGCAGATGTTATTTGCAAATAACATTTCTGCAAATGACTTCTTTATGATGTTGAAACACAGAGATGTCTCTCTTTCTCTTTTTTTTTAATGATGTGCCTGGCACACATCATAGTATGGTTAACCGCATCGCATGACAGTGAAGTTCAGATAAAAATGTATGTCCTTGAATTCTGGAGTTAGCAATGAACACTGAATACACCAGGGGCTGCCAGAAGAAGCAACAAATCTGTCTTACAAGCAGAAGTATAGTAATTATCTTTAGAAACCAGGATGAGGAGATTTTCTTGTAGTAATTTAAATGTATTACGAGGCGGGACCGCTTCGGAAGGACATCATGTTTGGTAAAGTAGAGGACTGGGGGAGCTAGAAGACTTACAATGAGATGATGGACACAGGGACTGCAGCAATTGCCTAAAACATCACGATAACCGCGAGCATGTCACCGAACCACCCAGTGGTGGTTGTGCTGGGCACAAGGTCACGGTGAGGGGGACTGACTCAGAGACACCTAACAATGGCTCCTCCCAGGTAACTGCGTTCTTCAGTCGCCTCCACACCCAAAATGGCCTTGGGGCACCCTGGAGGGCCTCAAATGGGGCTCCTTTGAAATATTCTTTGAGTTCTGGAAACAGAAAGAAGTCTGAAGGGGCAAGATCAGGCTGTAGGGTGGATCAGAGAAGGTTTCCCAAGGGATTGGGGGTGCACAGCGTGAGGGGAATTGGGGGCAAATAACAAAAGTGGGAGTGGGGAGGGAGCATTAGAACGGATTGTGATGGTGTATATGCAAGTCTTTTAAAGAGTGGTTTAAGGATGGAAGTGGATGATATATGAACATTATATCAAGAAAACTACTAAAAAAAAGAAACCAAATGACCAATAGTTACCATGGGTGAAGAAGGAAGACTTTTTGCTTTGGGGCCATAGAATTTATGTTAATGGTGGTGAAATATTTGGAAAAGACTCTCAGTAATGGCCGTACAACATGAAGAGGATTATCAAGGGTACTGACCTGTACATGTGGGGGTTGTTGGAGAATTTTTTGGCTGTGTATGTTTTTGACACAATTAAAAAATAATTACATGAATAGCAATGAGTACAAGGAAGGGGGAAATGTTCTAAAATTGATTGTGGCAATGATTTACAACTTTGTGACATGATTGAACTATTGAGTTGTATGTGTGAATGAAGTACCAATAAAATTGTTACCTAAAAAGAAAGAAAGAAAGAAAGAAAGGTTTCCCAAGGAAATTCTTGAAAGCTAGCCTTTGCTACTCTTAAAAAATGAGCCTCTGCACTGTCAGGATGAGGAAACACTCCTCTCTCAATTTTTCCCAGCCTTTCCCTCACTAATACAGTTTTCAGTTTTCATAAAACTCTTTCCTAAGAAGCCCCTCTGGTCATCCTCCAGCCATAGTGAAAATCTATTAGGATGACCCGTTTGGAGTTCCCCCAAACCATTCCCGTATCCTTCCGAGCTGACCTCTCTGTCTTGAATTTAACTGGCCCAGCAGACCCCCTCAGAAGCTACTGGTTGAATTGGGCTTTGCTCTTTGGATTCTACTGGCAAATCCAAGACTCATCCTGGGAGATGATTTGTTCCACAAACGCACCTTCATTCGCTTCAATCTTGCTGAAAAGACGGCTGGAAAGATCAGCTCTTTGAGTTAGCTGAACTTCCCGCACTAAGTACCATCCTGTTTCTGAAGGCATCAGAGGGAGACGAAGACAAGTGTATGACTGAGAGAACTTACCTGCAGCCATCACTGATCCTAGAAACATGTTTATACACGTTCTGTTTGGGGGGGAAATCCATGCATGTATGAACTGAAAACCTGCTAGCAAACCTTTCTGACGTCCTCTTGTGGGTTTAGTTTTATCCCAAACTAACAACAGTTGTCCAGAGGGACTGCACCATTTTATGTCCTCACCAGCAACAATCATCAAAGTCATTCCATTGCTATAGTCATCTTATTAATCAAAAGACCACCTCATTTTGAGAAATAAGATCAATACAGTTTTCCAGATAAGTTTTAGGAGTAATCCCATACCCATATCCACCCCACATTACAAGCGTTTACTCTTTGTCCCTCAAGCCCTCTGGGAACTGGGTACGGGCGTGGAGAATGAGAAGCGGAGACAATAGCTAATTTCCATGGCCAGTGAGTATTTTGGGTTCGCAAGGTCTTTAGCCTGTTTCCTATTGTGAGTGTTGCGGTTACTGCTTGCCCTTCTGGGGGTCTTTTCAGAGGCACTGAAAACCTTGACAAGTCAGAGTTAACAGACTCGCCACAGAGCAAAAGGAGGCTTGGGAATCACTTTGAAATCACTGGAAGATAGCAGGGCTTTAGCTACAGCTCACTAGGTAGTCAAATCCATTTTTACTCAGCAGCTGGTTTTTAGAGCAAAAACTCTAGGTAAGTGGTAACTCCTGTAATGACACCCCGTAGCTTAATTCCTCCTGATAATTACATAGTGCCCTATTTTCTCTTAGTCAGACATGACTCCGAAAGCCATTGAGACATTTACATATGACACACAGAGAAGGTGTAGAGGAATAAAAGGTGATATTTAAATAGCTCCTGACCCAAATCTAAAACACGTATATCTTTAGGAGACTGTTAAAGGGACAATGAACTTCTAGTTATGTATTTCATTATGAAGTTTTTGTTTAAGTTTTCAAAATGCGCAAACTCTGTTTCATCCATCTTCTGACTTAGATGTTAGTCTTTTCAAAGAGAAACCTCTTTGACTTGATCCAGTTATTTGTGGTCATCATCAATCTGTCAGGGGAGATGAGATTCTCTATGCATCAGTGATAAAACACTAAGTGATTTTGTTTTGTTTTTAATTTTTGAGTGGCAAAATAGATGTAACACAACATTAGCCATTTTTAAAACTCCTGTTTAGATAAGTAGACACTTAGGAATGGATTAGCTGCTCATTGGTAGTTCCATGTTTAATGTTTTTCTTTTTTAATTAGAAGATCATTTTATTGGGGTTTTTACAACTCTTATGCCAATCCATACATCAATTGTATCGAGCTTATTTGTACATATGTTGACATCCTTATTTTCTAAGCATTTACTTTCTATTGAGTCCTTGGTATCAGCTCCTCTTTTTTCCCTGCCCCCCTACCCTGTGACCCCTTGATAAATTATAAATTATTATTATTTTTATATCTTACACCAACCACTGTCTTTCCCCCACAGTTTCTGTTATTCATTCCCCCTGGGGGGCGGTGTGTTTATCAGTCATTGTTCTTGGTCCCCCTTTCTCCCCTCCTCTCCCTACCTTCCCCCTCCTCTCCTGATATCACTACCCCATTCCTGTTCCTGGTTTCCATGTGTCGTGAGCTCTTATCTGTACCTGTGCACATGCTCTGGTCTAGTCCACAGTGGAAGGCAGGAGTGAGGTCATGATAGTGCGGGGTGGGGTGGGGGGTGGGGGGGTGTAGAGGAATAGTGTGTTTCATCAGTGCTATACTATACCCTGGCTGACCCATCCCTTCCTTGTGACCCTTCTGTGAGGAGATATCTCATTGTCTACAGATGGGTTTTGGGTCTCTGCTCCGACACCCTTCATTCTCAACAATGTCTTTTTGTTTGTTTGTTTTGGGTCTTCTGATGTCTTTTGGGTCTTACTGTATCCCGTCAACACGGCATGATCACATAGGCTGGTGTGATTCTTCCATGTGGCCTTGTTGCTTCTCTGCTAGATGACCTCTTGTTTAACTTCAAGCCTTTAAGATCCCAGACCCTATATCTTTTGATAACCTAGCCACACACCACATCTGCTTTCTTCACCATATTTGCTTATGCACCCATTTTTTCTTCTGTGATTATACCGGAAGGGTGAGCATCACAGAATGCCAGTTTGTTAGAACACAGTGTTATTGCATTGGGAGGAGGGGGTGTGTGTGTGAGCAAAGGTCAGAAGTCTGTCCACTACCTCAGTGTATTGCCATATAAATATATGTACAAAGGCCAATACCTCTATTTTTGTGAATTGATGTATTTACATATGTACACACCAATGCTTATACCTCTATCCATGGCTTTGCTCCTTAGATCTTTCCTCTGTTTCCTTTTACTTTCCTCCTGCCCTACCATCATGCCCACTCTTCTTCTGCCTCTTAGTAATTCCTCTCAGCTAGATTGCTCTTGCTCCAACACCCCCAGGGTCTCTACGTCCTCCTCCTTGTTGATTTTAATTCCCTAGTTGTTCCCCTGTCTGTGGTATTTTTTGCTTACCGCTCCCACCTCCCCCAGCCCCCACCAAGTCCCTCCGGAACTGTCGGTCCCATTGCTTTCTCCTCCAGCTTGCTTCCCAGGCCTAGCTTATAGAGGTAGGCAAACCAACAATATCTATGTGTAATTTCTGAAGAATCACAAAACTATTTTCCAAAACAGCAGTACCTGAAGGTTCCTATTTCTCACTGTTTGTTATTTTCCAATTTTGGATAAAAGCCATTCTAGTAGGTGTGAAGTGGTATCTCTTGGGGCTTTTGTTTGCATTTCTTTAACGTCCAGTAGTGTTAAGTTGTGTTTTTGGGTTATTTTGGTTTTGTTTCCATGTGTTTGTTGACCATTTGTATATCTTCTTTTTTTTATCATTTTATTAGGGGCTCATACAACTCTTATCACAATCCATACACACATCAATT
>NW_022103900.1:16596707-16598927 GCF_000313985.2 Echinops telfairi
CTTTTACCCATTTTATAGTTGGACTGTTTACCTTTTTGGTGTTGAGTTATAAGTGTTCTTTACACATCTGGATACTAAACCTTTGTGAGTTATTTGGTTTGCAAATAAGGAGCCTTGGTAGTATAGTGAATTAAGTGTTGGGCTCCTAACCACAAGGTCAGCAGTTCAAACCCAGCAACTGCTCTTCTGGAGAAAGATGAGGCTTTCTGTCTTCTAGATTTACAATCTTCATACTAGGAGGTAGGGTTGCTGTGAACACGAATGGGCTCAATGGCCATGGGTTGTCCTCATTAGATTGTCCTTTCATTTTCCCGATAAGGTCCCTTGATGCCCCCAAATTTAAAGTTTTTTATTAGCCTTATTCGTTTCATTTAAAAAATTGAATTCTTCTATTCTTGCCTTTCCTTTAAATTCGCAAAACATTCTGTTTATCATTCCTTATAGTTAACATGATATTTTTGGCAAAATATTTCTTGACATTAATGTAACAACATTAACAGAAGTATCTGTTTTATCTTTGTATCTGTATGTCGATCCTGTTTTGATTACTGTAGCTTTGTAGTGAGTTTTGAAGCAGAAAAATGTGTGTTTTCCAATTTTGTTTCCCCGTTTCAATATTGTTTTATCTATTTGGGGATTTTTGCTATTTTGAATGATTTTGAAGATCAGTTTTTCCAGTTCTGGAAGAAAAAAGGTGGGTCTGTGTGGGGGATGGGTGGGTAGCATTGGAATCTTCACAGATATTCTGCTAAATTTATAGGCTTCTTTGGGTAATACTAACAGCATTTGGGTAATCTTAACAGCATTCTAGCCCATAAGCCCATAAACATATGGTGTCTTTTCATTTAATTATGTCTCTTTCATTTTGTTTTAGCAATTTCTGTATTAGTTCAAAAGCGGTGGACTGCTCACTGTCAGGCCATTAGTTCAAACACACCAGCTGCTTCCAGGGAGGAAAATAAGGTGTTCAGCTCCTGTGAAGATTTACAGCATCAAAACCCCTATACAGTAAGAGTCCGAACTGACCCACTGGCAGTTGGCTGGTATCATTTCTAACAACTGTGTATGTAACTGTACTTGTACCATCTCAAAACAAAACGTTTAGATGAAATTTTTCAGAAAGCTGAAAACCACGATAATAATAGGGGGGGGGGGACTGCCTTGGCCCCCAAACCCCGGCTATTGTTATTCAGAATGCAGATGTACCAAGAGCAAAGACTACCTACAGATGCTGACATAGCAAACTATCCAGACGCCCTTGAAAAGACAGGTGTGAGGACCAAAGGTCAAACTCACTGCCATCAAGTCAATGCCAAGTAGTGGCATAATGGGCTAGTGACCACAAGGTCAGTACTTTCAAACCACCAGCCATTCTGCTGGAGAAAGATGAGTCTTTCTACTTCTGTAAAGATCGACAGACTCTGGAAAGTCCCAGGGGCAACTCCACTGGACCCCATAGGGTTGCTATGGGGAAGACCGAATGACAAAGAGGCGTCAAAGTTGGTGAGTCAACTTTTTCGGCTGGAATGTGAGTACCAGGAGGACGGAGAACAAATTGCAAGACTGACTAAATATAAGTCCCCTCTCGCCCAAGGAATCTATTGCTATGTGATGAATCACTCCAAACTCAATGCCTTAGTTCAATCATAACCCCTCATTTTACGCACATATTTGGGGGTTCCCTGGGCTCAGCGAGGCGGCTTTTACTAAGGACCTCTCACGCAGATGCAGTTAGTAGGTGAGTGGGGCTAGGTGTGGCATCTGCATTGGGAAGGTACGAAGAGGTGGACCGCGGGACAAGGGGCCATCTCTTTATGCAGTCTCCCCGACGTGCTTGCTGTGCACAGCAGGACTCAGCACTGCCCAACGTCTTCTTTTTATTTGATTTTTTATGTCATTTTATTGGGAGCTCGTATACCTCTTCTAACAATCCATACCTCAATTGTGGCAAACACATTTGTACTTAGGTGGCCATCATCATTTTCAAAACACTTTCTTTCTACGTGAGCCCTTGACATCAGTTCCTCTTCTTCCCCCTCCACCCCTACCCTCCCACTCTCATGAACCCTTGATAAATTAGAAATTTAATTATTTTCATATCTCACACTGTCCACTCTCTCCCTTCACCCACGTTTCTGTTGTTCATCCCCCTTGGTGGGGTGGAGGGGGGCCTTATACGTCGATCATTGTGGTCGGTTCCTCCTTGCTCCCCATTCTGCT
>NW_022103900.1:16602025-16603911 GCF_000313985.2 Echinops telfairi
GCCTGGAGGGTGAAGGGAATGCGGGATAGAAGGGGGGAACCAATTACAAGAATCTAAGTATAGCCTCCTCCCTGGGGGAGGGACAGCAGAGAAGAGGGTGGAGGGAGACGTCGGACAGGGTAACTTATGACAAATCTACAATAATTTATGGGTGAAGGGAGAAGTCGGACAGGGCAAGATATGACAAAATAACAATTTGTAGACTATCAAGGGCTCATGAGGGAGCTGGGAATGGGGAGGGAGGGGAAAAATGAGGACCTAATACCAGGGGTTTAAGTGGAGAGGAAATGTTTTGAGGATGATGTACAAATGCACTTTACACAATTGATGTGTGTATGGATTGTGATAAGAGTTGTATGAGCCCCTAATAAAATGATAAAAAAAAGAATACGGTGTGCATTATTGAATTTTAAATGGTTTGTTACAGTGTTGCTATTGTTTCTGCACCATCCTGTCTCCCTCAGCCGGTCACATTTGAGTTGTACTTTTAATGAGACTTTTTCTAACTACTTTGCAGTGTGGCCTCTCATGGTGGATAGCCAGTAAATGGTAACATGCATCAAAAATATTGAACAAAGGCTCCACCATCCAAGTTTGACTAGAAATGACTGATTATTGCTTGATATGCTAGTTAAGGTTACAATCCCAGAAAATGCAGCTCAAATGAGTTCTTGGTATTATTAACCGATTTAAGTAGTAAGGTGAGAGATTAACCGATTTAAGTAGCAAGGTGAGAGAAGACCAAGCTTCAGAATTGAATGATCAAGCACCTCAGGAAGGTCATCAAGGATCCTGTGTCTTTCTCTTGCTTTCTCTCTCATCTCTCTATTTACCTACCGTAGCGTGGCCTTCACCCTGACCCTATTTCCCCTGTGAATAAAGAATAGCTGCAACTACAAACGGGCTATATGCTTCCTTGCTGACATACTGACTTTTGGGCCAACATCCTAAACAAAACAGCCACAGCAACAACTCCCCGTCCACCAGTCAATTTTGACTCATAGTAACCCTGAAGGAGGGCAGAACTGCCCCTGTGGGTTTCTGAGACTAACTCTTTAAGAGTGTAGACAACTTCATCTTTCTGCCCTGGCGCAAGCTGGTGATTTTGAACTGATGACCTTTAGGTTAGTAACTCACTATGCCACCAGGGCTCCTAATTCTAATCAAAGGTCCTACAATGCAGCCCTGATTGGACCATCTGAAGCTCCATGACCACTTCTGCATCAATGACAGTGGACAGGAGAGTAGAACATGCTGATTTGTTTAAGTCGTCATGGCCCATCTCCGGACTAGGGAAGGAAGCAGTTAGTTTGTAGGTGCGCTTCACGTGAAGAGAAAAAGTTCTCAGTGAATATCTGACTCACTCACTCACTGCCATCAAGTCCATTTCAACCCACAGTGACCCTATAGGACAGGGCAGAACTGCCACTGGGGGTTCTGAGACTGTCACTCCTTGACAGGAGCAATAAGTCTCCTTTCACACCTGCTCGGTGGCTGGTTGGTGGTTTCGAAATGCTGACCTTGAGGTTAGCAGCCCAAGGTGTAATGACTACAACATCTGGGCTTGTAATATCTACTAGATAAATATCAATCATAGACAAAAGTTCCTCTGAGTATGACCTATAAGGGGAAAGTAATAATGGCAGTCTTTGGTAATAATATATATAATTAATATATATATATATATATACACACTATATATATACGGTAATACATATATATGTATGTATATATGTATATTTACAAATGGTCAAGAATCCCTGATATGAAAGAAACAAAGGAATAGGAAAGAGACTAGGATACTGGGTGGGTTGAAATGGGAAGTAGAGAAAGGATTGGAACAGGAGAAAAAGAGAAGATCAAATTTCTTTCAAGAATCTTGAGTC
>NW_022103900.1:16604987-16613343 GCF_000313985.2 Echinops telfairi
AAATGTTTTGAGAATGATGAGGGCAATGAATGTACAAATGTGCTTTACACAATTGATGTATGTATGGATTGTGATAAGAGTATGAGCCCCTAATAAAATGATTTAAAAAAAAAAAAGAATCTTGAGTCAGTAAGAAGCTAATAGTTTGGGGTTTTCTTTCCCTTCAACACAAATGACACAGAGGCCTGATGAATGTTTATTAGCATCATCAGCAAAATGGAATAGAACAGGAACAACTTATAATAATAAATCTCACCTAAATAGTGTGGGGACAGAAGTAAGGAAGTGTTTGAAACTCAATTATCTGATAGCAATATTTGGTTGACATTTTCCACTTTTAATTACTAATTTTAACATTCAAAAAGTTCTTTGAATATTACAAGTGAAATGAAGAAAAAACATTTTTTAACAATTGACACCATAATTGTCTGTTATTTGTTAAAACAGAAAATAAACTAACAGATTGAATAAAAATAGATTTAAATGGAAAAATGCATTACATTTGATAATGCAATAGCTACAACATTTTTATAAACTCATTTCTTCTAGCAATTTTTAAAAACACAAAATAAGAACTAGAAGAAGCCCAAACAGACAAACAAACCAATTGCCATCACATTTATTCTAACGTGGAGCAAGCCCATGCAGGGTTTCTGAGCCTGTAAATCTTTATAGGATCAGACAGCCTCATCACACTCCCATGGAGTGGCAGGGGGGTTTGAACCACTGACCTTTCCGTTAGCAATGCATTGCCTAACCCATAGGACTACCAAGGCTCCTCAAATGATAAGAACTAGCTCAAAAGCTAGGGTCTAATAATAATTAAAAATCCAAAGATAGCCCCGTTGATCTTCCGAAAGATCACAGACTTGAAACTGTGGAGCGGTTCTGCTCCTCCCGTGGGGCCACCGGGAGCTGATTGACTCAACGGCAATGGACAATAACAACCCTCGAGAGAGAGAAAGCAGGTGAGGGATGTCCAAGAGAAGGCCTTTACAGGAAACTATGCTATTGGGAGAACTATCAAGTCAGAGATCCCTGGAGAAGGCATCATGCTTGGTTAAGCAGAAAGCCAGCAAAAAAGAGGTAGACCTTCAACAAGATGCATTATTGACACAATATTTACAAGAATGAGCCCCCCCACCCCCCGCACCTACTATTATAAACTTCCATCCAATTCACAGTAAAAAGTTTTTACAAAGATCATTGCCCGATTGCTGGGTATCTGGAGAAGGGCCAGGCCTCCTACTCCCAATAAAGAGTTCCACTTTCAGAAACCCACAGGGTTAGTTGGCCCTATACGATAAGGTCCTTATAAGCTGGAACTGACTTGATGGCAGTGAGTTTTGAGTGAGATCCGTGGGCATGAGGGCTGTTTTCACGTTAACAACTTCAGACATCTTTGGACACACTATTTTCTTTTTTGCCTTTATGTTGCTTCTTTAGAGTGTGTTTCCCAGTGTGGTGTTATTTAGCCAAGGGGTTGACGAGTTACTTGTCTCTCTCTGTGCTCCAATGTCGAGTGTCACCAGCAATGAAGACATGCGACAGGCACACCAAACAACTGATGCTCATGTGTTTTTTGATGTGAGGGGGATAGTGCATTTGGAGTTTGCTCCACCAGGTCAGACTGTTACCAAGCTTTCTATTTAGAGGTTCTGAAATGATTGTATAACAATGTGCTACAAAAAAGGACTGATTTGTGGCAGACAAGGGACAGGTTTTGCCACCACAACAATGCACCTGCTCATGCAGCCATCTCTGTGCTCCAGTTATGGGCAAAAAACCAGCATGCCTCTCTTGCCCCACGCACCTTACTCACCTGACTTTGCTCGGTGCGAATTCGAATTTGTTTTGTTTCCGTGAGTAGAGGGACATGAAAGGACAGTGATTTGACAACGTAGAAGAGGTGAAGAAAAAAGTGAGGGAGGTGCTGTCAGCCAACCAAACAGATGAGTTTGAAAAATGTTTCCAAGAATGGAATCGCAGATTTGACAAATGTATTAAGTGTAATGGAGAGTACTTTTAAGGCGATAAGATTGTTTGTAAAAAAAAATAAAAATAATGCATAGCTTTGGGGGGGGATTTAGTGTTTTTTGGGGGGGCACCCCCTTGTATACCTGTTTTCCCATCGCTGTATGTTCAGATCATTTGCCTGCTGCCTCTCAGCTACACCAACTTTTCTCTGTTCTGCTTTGCAATGCTGGAGCTAGGAGCCGGCAAACCACACCTCCCAGGCTTTGTCCCCAGCTGGCTTCCTATCAGGTCTGCCAATGGAAGGCACGCTCCGCACATCAGAAGGTGGGAGGGAAGGGTGCAAGCACAGTTTCCTGTCTTCGTCTGGCAGTATTTTTAGAAGTGACTTAATTTCTAGGTGGCCTTCCCCTCACCGCCGGATCCTTTATGGTGTTCCAACCGACACAATAAGAAATGTCATTCTGGGTTATGATGACATCACCTCCTCCTCTTCTGTTTCCTGGACTGCTTTCTGTCTTTCTGTCCCTACTTCTCACTTATCAATATGACTCTGTTTGAAAGACCAGATGGCTCTGTGAAAACTGGTGCCGTGCAAAAATGGTGGGGTGGTGGGTGGGTGGGTGGGTGGGGCGGTGCGGGGAAGGAGGATGACCGCACCAGATCACAAAAATGGAGGATGACTGCATCGTTACATCATGCCAATCACACCATTGCATAAATACCAAGCCCCTGAGAATCGCCGCACAGGCTCGTTCAACGTTAACAATCATCAAAGGCAGTTTTACTTTCATCTAGCATCTTGGCATTTATTACTGCCAAATATAGTCATTCATGTACAAAATTGTCAGATTTTTTTTCTATCACTATAAAAGGGATAGATTAGAAAGAAAGATAGCTGAGAAGTGAGGAGTAGGGAGAGACACTGCTAGCATCGAACACTTGTCCTGAGGTGTGGTAGAGTTGTCTGTGCCTCATAGCAACATCAGAGAGAACAACCTGGCAGATCTTGTATAGAAATGTTGGAAAGCCCTCTAGTTCTAAATGTTTCCTCCCCACTCCCACTACCATGACTCGAATTCGACCTTGCAAGTCTGGCTAGACCAGAGGATGTACACTGGTACAGATAGGAACTGAAAATACAGGGAATCCAGGGCGGATGAGCCCTACAGGACCAGTGGTGTGAGTGGCGAAACAGGGAGGGTGGAGGGAGAGTGGGTAGGAGGGAGGGAACCGGTTACAAGGAACTATATGTGTCTTCCTCCCTGGGGGATGGACAGTGGAGAAGTAGGTAAAGGGAGACATCAGACAGGGCAAGATATGACAAAATAACAATTTATAAACTATCAAGGGCTTATGAGGGAGGGGGGAGCAGGGAGGGAGGGGAAAAATGAGGACCTAATGCCGGGGATTTAAGTGGAGAGAAAATGTTTTGAGAACGATGAGGGCAATGAATGTACAAATGCGCTTTACACAATTGATGTATGTATGGATTGTGATAAGAGTTGTATGAGCCCCTAATAAAATGATTTAAAAAAAAAGAAATGTTGGAAATCACGTGACCTATAACAGTAAAACCATGACAGTTCATGCATCCAAGGAAAGTAGAATGATTTTTTTTAAAAACTTTCATTGTGAGAGTGAAGGTTTGAAGAGTAGATCCACTTGCATTTAATAATCTATACACATTTTACTTCATCTTATTCATTGAAATCCCCACACGATGACATCACAGAGCCTCCTTCCTCACTGTGTTTTCTGTCTCCATTTCTCTAGCTTTCCTGACCCTTCTGAACCTTGTCCTTGGGTAGATGCTGCACCTTGGCTCTCAGTCCACGTAAGGGGTGCCGTACCTCTCTACTGGTACTGTTTGTTTGTAGACCTCAGGGGTCTCACTGGTTTCCATTTGACCAGTAAGCCTAGTTTTGTTAGTTTGTTTGTTTTTTAAATGATTTGACCAGGGCCTTCTAGTGTGAAACCTTTGAGAACACTTGGTAGTGGTGCCCAGTCCCATCCTGGTCCTGGAGGCTGAGGTTCCTGTGGTCCATTAGTCCATTGGACCAGTTATTCCATGGATCTTTGATTTTCTTCAATCTTCCTCCTTCAGACAGATAGACAGAGACCAATAGTGGCAACTTAGATGGTTGTTCATAAGCTTCTAAAACCTCGGTTGCTACTCACCAATGAAAAGCACTGTCTTTGGGAACTATGTTATGACACTTGACCTTGGGGTCCCCTGAGACCACAGTGTTGAGTTCCCAGATCTGGTGATTTATTACCTCAAGGTGTTTGGTTATATTTAAGACGTTCTCATAACTTTGACTCCTGTGTGCTCCACCACCAAACTAAAACTAAACTCACTGCCATAGAGTTGATGCTGACTCACAGCAACCCTATAGGATAGAGTAGAACCTCCCCTGTGGGTTTCCAAGACTGTAACTCTTTTCAGGAGTAGAAACCCCTGTCTTTGTTCTATAGAGCGGCTGGTGGGTTCAAACTACTGACCTTGCAGTTACAGCCTAACTCATAACTCAAGGAATTGAAGATCCATGGAAGTAACTCGTCCAATAGACTAATGCCCATAGGAACATCAGCATCCAGCACCATGATATACTTGTGCTCTGAAAGGCCCTGGGTAGAGCGGGAGAAGACTATGAAACAAAGCTCAAAAACATTAAGAATGAGGATACCCTGGTTTTTGTTGGCAGCAAAAATAAATACACATGTACAAATACCCTCTGTTAAACACACACACACACATACATATATATGTATAAAATAGCCATTCAACCTGTGGTTCTTTCCTGGAATCTCCTTGCTGGTGAACATTATTGCAGGGCTCTGCATGTATGTAATAGCAGCTACCTCTGTGGCTCTGTTACTTGGCATGGCTCTTCCATCAATAATCTTTCAAACTCCCACCAAATGACTTGATGGGAGCATACCAGTAAGGTGTATGGGCTTGATGATATTGGCCAGCTTTTCCATTCTGCTGGGTATAGACTGAGCCATCTCAGAAGGAATGGGGCATCTCATGAGCACCAAGAAAGAAGAGTCATGAGTGACGCACATATTTGGACCCTGAAATCCCTGAGTGGAGAGTCGAGGCAGGGGCACCAAGAGCATGAGACAGAACAGCAGACTTCCCCACCCACAGGTTCGTAAGGCGGAGTGCCTTTGGCCAGCAGGCTAACTTGCATGGTGGTGGGCCCTTTGTTCATGTATCATTACTAAAAGAGTTTTGTAGCACTCGCTGCTAGCAGGGTAGAGACCCAGCAACAGCATGGTTGAGAAGCCAAACACCAGGAGAGAGGTGTGCCTACTGGCACAGGTGAGAAAAGATTCTAGAGACAAAAGAACTATATCCTTAACATTCCTGATCCTAACTTGTAACCTGTTAGCATCCCTAAGAAAACCGTGAGTATGATATTGTCTATGAGTTCTGTGTGGCCCTTACCGCGGCTATGGAAGTAGACTGCCATGGCAGGATTAGTTGGTGACAGAATAAGGTCAAGTAGACTGTAGAGAAAAGGCATCTCTACCCCCTGCCTCACAGAAATTGTCCTTGGTTGGATGTGGAGGTGGATTGTCTTTTCCCGCTTGTCTAGCTGGAAGAAGTCAGATACCACCACCATGCTCTTTTCTCAACCTCTGTTACCTTGCACTCCTCCAACAATGAAGCAAGCCATGGCATATGTATGTGATATTGTTACGAGATGTCTTCAAGGTGGCTCCAACTCTTGTGACCCTACACGCAGCAGAACGGAACCCTGCCCGATCTGTACCATCTTCACAATTGTTGATATATTTGATTTTTATGAGTTAAATATTTTGGTACATCAGTGGCTTAGGGAAACCAGCTGGGCTGGGGGAGAAGAGATTCAGAAACCTGGTCTGTCAATCAATCTTGTTGGAGGTCTTCCTCTTTTTCGATGACCCTCTATCAAGCATAATGCCCCTTTCTAGGGACCGGTCTCTCCGATAGCATGTCCAAAGTACGTGAGACAAAATCTTGCCATCCTCGCTTCTAAGAAGCGTTCTGGTTGTACTTCTTCCAAAATAGATTGATTTGTTCTTTTGCCAACCCATGGTACTTTCAATATCCACCCCCAGCACCATGATTCAAATGTATCAATTCTTCTTTGGTCTTCCTAATTCCTTGTCCAACTTTCACATGCTTATGATGTGATTGAAAATACCATGGCTTGGGCCAAGCACACCTTAGCCCTCAAAGGGACATACATCCTTGGTCTTCAACACTTCAGAGATTGTAACAGATTTACTCAATGCAATGTGTTCTTTGATTTATTGATGACTACTTCCATGAGAATTGATTATGGATCCAAGCAAAATTAAATCCCTGACAATTTCAACCTTTGTTCCATTTATCATGAGGTTACCTACTGGTCTCATTGTGAGAATTTTATTTTTTCTACAATGAGTTGCAACCCATACTGAAGGCTGCAGTCTTTGATTTTCATTAGCAAGTGCTTCAAGTCCCATAGAAATAGAGCACGCTGCAGTTGAAAAGGAAAAGCAGGCAGCAAATAAGTATGAGAATGTTCATATGAAAGGAGGTGAAGTGGAAAAAAAAAGAACCAATAACTATGTCTACCCTAATTACAACTGTGAAAAAATGTACGGACACATTGGCATGATCAGGAGAGACATGGAGTGATGTCTGGCTTAAAACTTCTTTGGCTTCTCTCCTTCTATAAAGTTGCTGAAGTCCTTAATTAGAAGAGAAAAGGGTAAAAGAGTCCTTAATTTTATTTTATAGATTCCCATCCAACGGAAAGTTCTGTTTCATGTGAAGTGGCTTTGAAGATAAAACCACCTCACGTGCATATGGGCTTGCTCATGCGGACACACGCGTCCCCAGACAAAATACAACCTGGCTAACCGTTCCCAACATAACACTTTTTTACAACGCCGGCATTCATCACTGCCAGGGCCTGAGGCCAGGGTCCCATTGGTCTGGGGCTTTTATTTTACAACCTGAGAACCCTGGCTCGCTCCCAGTGCCTCTGCTCTCCTGTCCCGAGCTTAGCCTTTCTTCCTGTTGCTATACCTCACGTACCTCACGACAGGCCGGGAGCTGCTCAGGTCAACAAAAGCCATGGATAAAGGTAACAGAGGGAACACTGAACACTGGTGTTTTAATGACTCCTGGATGTCTGCAGAATATATATTGCCTCAAAATGATTTTGTTCTCTCCTTAAGCCTGCAGTTCCTTATTCCAGACCGGAAACAAAACTCTTCAACGCAGAAAACAGGAAGACCAGGCCTCTGATTCATCTCTTCCCTAGTCCAGCTGGTTTCCCTGAGCCAATGATGTGCCAAGATGTTTGGACTCTTGAACTCACTCTCACTAGCAGGTTCATACACATGTTTGCCCCTGCTGCCTTCAGACGACGAGAAATGTGTGGGCATGTGGTGACAGCATGACTGCCAGCCCTAGGGACCTGCTGGCAGATTGTCCAAGAGACCTTGGCCCGCCCTGAGTTGACTGCGTGTGATGGATTGATCAGGTTGTTAAGGAGCTTAAAGGAAAACCGGGCTCCAAACTTGACCAACTTTCCGGCTGTGTCTTTTGGGATGATTGGAGACAGCCTCTTCCAAAGGGTGTTTTGGTGGTAGATTTTCTATGCCAGCTCAGCTCAGCGATGGTGCCCGGTTGTCTGGTTCAACACTGAGTGTCTATGGGTCGCTGTGGTGTTTCATAAATGTGATTACCATGGACAGTCAACTCTAAATCCAAGTCATCCTTGATGCAGTGAGTGACCCTCATCCAATCAGTGGAAGGATGTACGGGTGACACCTGCGGTCGTCTTCCCTCTGTTCTTCATGAGTGCTCAAGGGTACTCTGCTCATGGTGGCCATTGAGCTCACACGGAGAGAGGAGCGAGCCTCCCTCCCTCTGGACCCTCACCAGGCAAGACGGCAAAGGAAAACAGGGTCTTGCCCTGACTGCTAACGTGGGTGTAGGTTTTGCTTACAACTCTTTAGCCAGAAAGAAAGCCCTACCACCCACCCAAAAGCAGGCCACAAAGTCCAAGCCGGCCATGTGCCAACAAGGGGAGCCCAAGAAAGAGCTGAGAAATCATACTCATGACAGTCAGGAAGAGCCTAGTCTGCTATGTGTCAGCTGTGTGTCCTGTCACCTATTACTGTGCAATTCTCACGCGCAATCACGATTTTTTAACATCAATTTCCAGGTAAGAAATCTGAGGCTTGAAAGGGTGAAGGAATTTTTGCCCTAGAGTCTTAGCTAATATGCATGTTTGATGACCATTTTGCTGGATTCCCACATTCATGCTCTTCTATGACTACTCCTGGCCAAACATGCTTAGCTGATCACAGCTTCACCTACAGTGGGGGG
>NW_022103900.1:16615655-16617679 GCF_000313985.2 Echinops telfairi
TTCAATCTTAAAGGAGCTGATACCAAGGGCTCAAGTAGAAAGAAAATGTTTTGAGATGATGATGGCAACATATGTACAAAAGTGCTTGACACAATGGATGCATGTATGGATTATGATAAGAACTGTCAGAAGACCCCATTAAATTATGTTCTAAAAAACTTCAATCTTTTCTCTGTTTATCATGATGTTACTTATTGGTCCAGCTGTGAGGATTTCGGATTTCTTCACATGAAGTTGCAATCCTTATTGAAGGCTGTCGTCCTTGCTCTTTATCAGCAAGTGCTTCAAGTCTGCTTCATTTTTGGTAAGGTTGTGTTATCTATGTATTGAAAATTGTTAATAAGCCTTGCTATAATCCTTACTACAGTCCAACTCCTGATATTATTTGCTCAGCATACAGATTGAAACATCAATATTACCAAATTTACTTTACAAACTCAATGCAATTCAGAAACAAATCCCACCACGATTTTCCAAAGACATGGAAAAACTAACTATTGCCAAATTTATATGGAAAGAAAAGCAACCTAGGATAAATAAAACACCATCAAAAAATAAAGACAAAGTAGGAGGCTTTCCCATCCAGATCTCAAAACCTACTCTGTAGCCACAGTAATCAAAACAGCCTGGTGCTGGTACAACGATATATGAAGACAAAAGGACTGGAACTGAAAATCCAGAAATACCAAGTACCTATAAACACCTAGTTTTTGAAAAATAACTAAAACACATTACATGACAAGAGACAGCCTTTTAAATCAGTGGTACGGATAAAACTGGATCTTCGCAAGCAAAAGAATGAAATAAGACCCATATCTTACACTATGTACAAAACAAACTCAAGATGGATCAAAGATCTAAATACAAATCACACAATTATTCAGACCATCTATGGAAAAATACGGACAAACTTAAGGACACCACCCCCCCCACCCCCCACCCCCGCAATAAGGCATAAACACACTACCAATTATAATGGAAAATATCCTCACTATAAAGACAAAATAAAGAACTGGAACCTACTAAAAATACATTTATGCAAGACAAAAGACTTCATCGAAAGAGTCAACAGAGAACTCAGAGAACAGATTGGGCAACATGTATTCGGTAATAACATCAGATAAGGGCTAATCTCCAAAGTCTATAGAAAACTACAACATGTTAACAAGAAAGATACAAACAATCCAATAAAAAAATGGGCATGAGACATGAATAGACAATTTACCAAAGATGACATACAGGTAGCCAACAACATTATGAAAAAATGTTCAAAATCATTAGCAATAAGAGAAAGACAAATTAAAACAAAATGAGATATCACCTCATAGCGACATTTCTGGCAAAATTCAGCAAAAAACAAAAACAAATGGTGAGGAGGATGTAGAGAGATCACAATGCTTTTACGTTGCTGCTGGGACTGTAGAATTGTCCAGCCATTAAGAAAATTAGTATGTGTGTTAGTCTGTGTAAACTATGGAAACATCCACAGAAACTCATACATGTATGAGATACTTTTATATAAAGGGTACGTGTACATTAAGAAAGCATCCCAACCCAGTGTTGTCCAAGCCCATAAGTCCAACATTAGTCCATATGTCTGACACCCATCTACAAAGTCCTCCTCAATCTCACAAAACACATGCAATGATGCTGACTGCAGAAGGAACGCTGATCAGTGAGCGTGTAAGCATCTCAGCTCTGGCAGGGGTCTCCACATGGCAGCTCCAACACCCAGGGCTGCATCAGGGTAGGTCCATGTGACTTCTCCTCAGGGATGTCTTACAGGAAGTGAGCCTTGCCAGCTGAAGCAGGGAACTGGCCAAGGCAGCTGCACCCTGGTCCGACTATTAGAGAGCAAGAAACCCGAGAACCAGAAAGGCGAAGCTCACTGAGCCATTTATCTCTCCGCCCTTCAATTAATCCCACACATGTTTATCGGCCAGGTTGGCACAATAAACCTTAACTATCTCAGTATGGCACTTCCTTAAACAAATGCAAATACAAGTACCTTTTTTTTTTTTTTT
>NW_022103900.1:16619219-16629387 GCF_000313985.2 Echinops telfairi
ATGCATAAAAACAAGACAGAGCAAAACCAAGCAACACTGTACAACAAAACAGCAACAACATCAATCCACTGACGAAGAACAAATTAAAATATACCAAGCAGGAAAAACTAACAAATGCAAATACAAGTACCTTATGATCCAGCAATATCACTACTGGTTGTATACCCTAAAGAAATTAAGAATATAACATGAACACACATATTTACACTTATTGCAGCAATTTCCAAAATAGCAAAAACATGGAAACATCAAAAAACCTCAACTACAGAGGAATGGGTAAACAAGCTTTGGTATAGTCATACTATGAAATTTTATACATCAATATAAAACAATTATAACTCCTAAACACTACAAGACATGGACAAAACTAGAGAACATTATGCTTAGAAAACCACTCAATCAATCTTACAAAGATAAATATTTAATAGCACAATTGTTAGAAGGAAAAACAAAGAAGAAGAAATGTGCCTTATTCACCAATAAACAAGACTTTGATGGCTATGAGGAGGCCAAGGATGGGGGAGGGAAGTGGGAGAGGAGAGGAATTAGGGGGGGGGCAAAAAAGATTGAAAAAGTATGGGTGAGAGCATACAACCCTGACCCACACATTTCCATGATTTTAAATCATTTCAAGTATTCCCTGTTCTTTTCATAAGACTGCCTCTTGATTCATGGATTGATAGGTTCTGCACGAACATGATGAAGTGTTCTGGAATTCCCATTCTTCTCAAGACTGTCCATAGTTTGTAATGATCCACACAGTCAAATGCCTTTGCACAGATAATAAAACAAAAGCTTTTTCTTGTATTTCTCTTTTCCCTCAAGATCAATCTGACATTAGCAATGATATCCCTTGTTCCACATCCATCCTCCCTGAATCCAGCTTGTCTTTCTGGTAGCTCTCTGTCAACAGGCTGTTGCAACCATTATTGAATGGTCTTCAGCAAAATATCTTACTTGCATGTGATATCAGTGATATTATTCTATAGTGTGCACATTCTGTTGGGTCACCTTTCTTTGGAATGGATACAAATATGGATCTCTTCCTGTCAGTTGGTCAGGTAGCTGTGCTTCACTTACTGGCATAGACCAGTGAGTGCTTCCAGGGGTTCATCAGTTTGCTGAAACATTTCCATTGGCATGCCATCAATTTCTTCTTTTGGCTCATGCTTTCTGCGCAGCTTAAACTTTTTCCTTCAGGACCATTGGTTCTTAATTATATGCAACCCTTTGAAATGGTTGAATGTCGACGAGTTCTTTTGGTGCCATGATTCTGTTCTTTTGGTGTCCTTTCCATTTTTGTATGATGCCTCCTGCATGGTTCAGTATTTTGCCTACATAAATGTTTCAATATTGCCCTTCGAGGCTTGAATTTTTCTTCAGTTTTTGTCAGTTTAAGATATGCTGAGCACGTTCTTCTTTTTTGCTTGTCTACCTCTAGGTCTTTGTACATTTCATAGTACTTTGTCTTCTCGAGCTGCCCTTTGGAAATTTCTGTTCAGCTCTTTGACTTCATCATTTCTTCTATGTGCCTTAGCTACTCTATGATTACAGCAAGTTTGAGAGTCTTCTCTAGAACCCACTTGGATTTTTCCTCTCTTTACTGTCTCTTTAATGATTCTTTGCTTTCTTCATGCGCGATGTTCATGATACTCCACAGTTGTCATCAGGTCTTCTGTTATCAACAATGCTCAATGCGTCAACTCTATTTTTGAGATGTGCTTGAAACTGACGTGGGATCTACTTATGATCGTATTTTGGCTCTCACGGACTCATTTTCACTTTCTTCACATGTGAGCAATTCATGATCTGTTCCAGAGTTATCCTCTGTTTTTTCAGCTGCCATTATTGAGCTTCTCCAGTCCCTCTTCCCAGGGGTGTAGTCAATGTGATTTCTGTGTATTCCATCTGGGAAAGGCCACCTGCATGAATCACCTTTTGTGTTGTGGAAACAGGTATTGGCACTGAGGAAGTAGGTAATTTTGCAAACCCCTATCATTCGATAGCCGACTTCATTTCTGTCAGCAGGCTGCATTTTCCAACTATCCTCCCTTCCTCTTTGTTTCCAGTATTTGCATTCCATTTGCCAATGTACCTTGATTGCATATTGATCAATTTCAGACTGAAGATGCTGGTCGAATTCTTCAGTTTCTTCATCACTAGCTTTCATGGTTGGTGAATAATTGACTGGATTCTATTGACTGGATTTCCTTGTATGCAGATAGATATTATCCTATCGCACACAACATTATACTTTGAGATTCCGGAAGAGTCCTTTCGGGCAATGAATGGAACACCACTCCTCTTGAATTTGTTCTTCCTAGCATAGTAAATCATGTAACTGTTGGATGCAAAAATGGCCAATACCAGTCCATTTCAGCTTACTAATACCCATGATAGCAATTTTTATGTGTTTTATTCCATTTTGGGCACTTTCCAGTTTTCCTAGATTCACACTTCTTACATTCAAAGGTCCAGTTATTGATGTATATTTTCAGCTGTTTCTTCTTTGCCACTTTGAATATTATTGGCTCAAGTGAAGGCCCTGAAGGCTTTCTTCATCCGTATTGTTATGGTCAACTCCACTGAGAGAAGGCAGCTAGCTCTTCCTCAGTCATATTTTGAGTGCCTTCTGATTCCAGAGGCTCATCCTCTGGCACCACCTCTGATTCTAGACACGAGGCTTTCAGTATCTGATCCTGTTGTGCTGTTATCCATAAGGTTTTCAGTGGCCAATTCTTCAGAAGTAGACAGCCTATTGCTTCTTCGTGGTCTGCTCTTAGGCTAGAAGCTCTATGGCAATCTGCTCACTTTGAGGGAGCCTGCTGGTATTTGACATACCATTGACAGGGCTCCCAGCGTCACAGCAACCTGTGATCGACCACAGTACAACAAACTGACAAAGGGGTCACTTAAGAGCATAATGATACTGTTTCAATGATAAAATATTTTTTTAAAACTCGAAGAGAGAATTTCCAGTATAAATTCAAGCACTTTGAACTGCATGCTTCTGTTTTCTAATAGATTTGTTAACTAAGTGGAAATCACAATGAAGATAGAGTACAAAAATTAAGCCCCAATTAGATCTCTTAAAAAATAATCAGGAAGGCATGGAAGTCAAAACTCAACTGTAAGAGGAATGTCACAGAGTTGAGGGTCAACCCTTCTATAAAACAGCCAGAATTTAAGTCACCTGAATAAATAGACAAGAGGAAAGGGTGATCTGAACTTTGCAACCTCTCATATTTAAAAGAAGAAACGGAAGAGGGAATTCCAATTAACCCTTTGTATTTTATGAGGTTCGCATCTTTGGGCAGGCTAAGATGACAGCCCATTATAAACACATGTCCGTTTACATTAACAGCCTTCTTCTGTAGCTGATTTAAGTGCATATTCGAAACATTCCACTAGAGAAACAAAATAAAAGACATCAAAGGACCAAATAAATCCACGAAAGGCATTGGTATTTCACAGGCAGTTTACTTGGACTTTATTTAACCCTTCTTCGCCCACCACAATCCAAATGAAATCATGAAAAAAAATCAGTGCCCCAAAGACCTGCTTCCCATCGTCAAAACAGCAATTTTGTTTTTTAAAATCATTTTATTGGGGACTCAGACAACTCTTATCACAATCCATCCACCCATCCATGTGTCAAGCACACTTGCACATTTGTTTCCTTCATCATTCTCAAAACATTTGCTTTCTACTTGAGCCCTTGGTATCAGCTCCTCGATTTTCCCCTCCCTCACGAACCCTTGATAATTTATAAATTATTATTACTTTGTAACCCCCTCTGGGGGAAGGACAACAGAAAAGTGGGTGAAGGGAGCCATTGGACTGATCTTGATTCTTTGGGGGCATGGTAGAGGAGACGCTGTAGTGTTAGTAAAGGGAGTTGCGGGGAGTGGGGGTGGGGTCCTCAGGGGATTATTTTACTAACACATTTCACGTGAGTTAAATAGGTGACAAGTTCTTGTCTGAGCACTAATTAAATCTGGATGAACCACAATGAACCAGAAAGTTCGTTGAGGTTTTGTTTTGTGGTGCTTCATTTCTTTGCATGCTTAGATGGAATGACCCAATCGGGAAGAGTCCTGAAGACCACCTTGGGAGGATGATGTAATCCAAGAACAATTACTTTAACTTTTCAGACAGTTGGTCCAGGTCTAGACTTTCTTTGTCTTAGCCGAACATTCTCTTTCTAATGATTTATCCCCTTCTTCGCTTACACTCCTTCCTCCCTTGATGTGTCATTACATATGGAAAGTTGCAGATGTTTAGTTTATATAACAGGCAAGATTAATACTCACTTTGTAAAAATATCTGGTAGATGGATAAAATCCATATAACAGCACATATAATACCCACACAAGGAACTTGGGGCCCCTTAACTTTACTAAGAGCTGAAGAACGTTTTAAGTGGAGACGAAGACATCATCAGAATATTTGCTACAGGGTGCAGACATCAGTCCCTTGGTACCATTAGCTCAACAAGAATTAAATGTAACTGTGAACAGGGGAAGTCGTTAAGTAAAATAGTATTTTTCTAGGAAGTTCTTACACTGCAATCTGGCTAAACGGATTCATTGGGTTTGCCCAAGGAGCACAGATAAAAAAATGATTGGATAGAAGAGAAGAAATGATGTGAGCTAATGACACGGACTAAAGGCCCAATGACTGTAAAAGCAACCCAGAGGACAGTGATGGGGAT
Organism: Echinops telfairi; assembly: GCF_000313985.2. Lineage (NCBI taxonomy): Eukaryota > Metazoa > Chordata > Mammalia > Afrosoricida > Tenrecidae > Echinops > Echinops telfairi. The sequence continues at coordinate 16,623,934 of NW_022103900.1, forward strand.
GATAAGAAAGAAAGTGGACCCAAAACAAACTCAATGTCACCGAGTGGATTCCAACTCACAGCAATCCTACAGAACAGGGTAGAAATGCCCCTCTGGGTGTCTGAGGTTGTAACTCTTTACGAGAGAAGAAAGCCAAGCAGATGTTAAACACATAGCCCCTCTAACTGGTGGGTGTCTCAACTAGTGACACTGTCATTAATCAATACTGCAACTGTGAGTACCGGTTCTCTAAGGGAAAAAATCAGAAAGGGGTTCTTTGTCCTTTGTTCACATCAACATCAACATTTGTGCAGCAGAGAGAACTATCCTGTGTGTTTTCTCCCCCAGTGAGCCAGGATGACTGGGAAGTGTTCAGTCAGAAAGACATAATGATCAATCACTAGTTGTGTCTTGTTTTTTCGTTGGCATCACCGGGACCATATAGTTTATCTGCCTGCTTTTCTCTAGTTTTACAGTCAACACTACTGGTCATCGGAAGCATTTCTGACATGTCTTTGGAAACATTCTTTCTCAATCCCTCCACCAGATGATGAGCTAGTACATTTCCTTAAAGTTTACCATTAATCTTATAACAAATATAAAATGCTACTTATAAAATGTGAACAATAAAGAGGAATTTAAGAAAAAGTTTCAGTAAAATGTTCTCTCTTAACCACCTCCTCTCAGCACTGTCTTTCTTACCGACTGCTGCTACCTCCCAAAGTTACAGACAACACTAAACCTTTCTGATCTCACACAGTTTCTGTGAGTCCGAATCCAGAGTGTCTCAGTGGGGTCCTCCTTGGCCCAGGTCTCTTGTGAAGTTGGGGTTCAGATGTCAGAAAGGCTGCCGTCATCTGAATGCTTGCCTGGGGGTGGGGGTGGGGGGAGGATACACTTACAGACCTGGCAAGTTTTTGTCAGTTGCTACCACGTGGACCTCTCCATAGTGCTCTTTGAGTGTCCCCCACGTGGCAGCTAGCTTCCCCCAAAGAGGACGATCCATGAAGGCGAGGAGAAGGCCAAATACCTTTCATGATCTAATATCAAGAACCATCCGTACACTGAGACCAACACATATTCAAAGTGAGGGTCCACTTGGTGAGAGGCATATTGAACAGTGTGGCTATACTCACTGCAGTGCTTCTGTTCCTTAAAAGTAATGGCTATTAATGTATAGCTATGTATTTCATAGATATTATCTATGTACATACAAATAGGCAAAGATCTACTTACATCTAGCTATTATATATATATATATATGTATACACTAGTCAAAGTTGTTTTCACAACTCAAATAAAATGCTATGGATATTATATTTACAGCTTTTACTCAATAAATAATTTATTCAAGGCATCTATCTGCCTCATAACTCATGTGATATAGAATGCTCCATAGCATTACATTACATGCATTTCTCTCTCTCTCTTTCTCTTTCTCTCTCTCTCACTGCCATCGAGTTGATTCTGACACATAGCCACCCTTTAAGACAGGGTAGAACTGTTCCTTTGCGTTCCCAAGACTGCAACTCTTTCCTGGAGCAGAAAGCCCTGTCTTTCTCCCTCAGAGTGGTGGGTGATTTCGAACAGATGACCTTGCTGTTAACAGCCCGGTGTGTAACCCTTGCACCACCAGGGTTCCTTACGCACATAGCAGGCCTCACTGAATCATTTCCCTGAAGATGTACATTTGGGTGGTGTCCTTATTTCCTAGTGTTGCTGTAACAAAGTACCACAAAGTAGGTGGCTCAACATGACAAAAATTGATGGTCTCATAGTTCTGGAGACTAGAAGTCCAAATTCAGGAAGTCAGCAGGGCCCTGCCCTCTCCAAAGAGGAAGGTTGTCTTTTCTCTCTCCCAACTTCCGGTAGTACCAGAGACTCCTTGCCCTGTATCTGTAGCATGACTCCTTTTCTGCATCTGTTGTCACATGGCACCTTCTGCTGGGTCTCTTCTCTTTTCTAAGGAGGCCATTCACAGTAGATCCCAGAGCTAGAGCACCACACAAAGTTTGCGATTGGCTGCTAACAGACAAGTTGGCAGTTCAAACCCCCCACCCCCCCACCCCCCACCCCCGGCTCCATGGCAAAATGCCTGAAGATCTCTTCCTGTAAAGATCGGAGCTAAGAAAACCCTGCAGTTGCTGCTAGGTGCCATTCGGTGAGTTCCGACCTCCAGCCTCTGCACAGCAGAATGCGAGGCTGCCAGGTCCCTCGCCATCTTCACAACTGTTGACGTGCTTGAGCCCCCTGCGGCAGCCACTGTGTCCATCCATCGCCTGGAGGGTCTTTCTCAAACAAACAGGATGTCTCTTTCCAGGGACTAGTCTCTCTTGATAACCCATAGAGAGCTCCACTCAATGACACACGGAGTTGCCATGAATCAGACACCAACTCCATGGCAGCTAATGCCGACATATTGGATTAGGCCTTACCCTACCCACTGCAGTAACTGACAGCCTCTTCAAAGACCCTATTTCCAAAGTAGGTCATGCGAACACGTGAGGACTTCAGCCTCTCTTATGGGAGGCAGCATAATTCAATACATATTAGGCTGTCTCTAATTTTTGTTTGTTGCTTTGAGTAAAGGCATAGTGAACAGCCCACACAAAACCTGGTCTGCTTATGTAAATGCAGTCGGCCCTTGAATAACGTGGAAGGTTAGGGCCCTCCATCCCTACCCCAAGCACCTTTTCATTCCCCAAAACCTAAGGACTAATAGCCTACTTGGACCTGAAGCTTGCAGTCATTGAACATCTATTTTGCATATGTATTATATACTGCACCCACAGAAAAACTGCCCTTTCAGTAGGATATCAAGAGGCATTTGGCAAAAAGTCCAAGAGCTTCATGCCCGTTGGAAGAGCTGCAGTGACAGCGGACCCCCATCCCTCCGCCCCGGCGCTTAGTCCGTGTTTATTTATCTTGGAATGGTGGGCAACCGCCAAGCAGAGCTCAGTTGCAACGCGCCTATCGAGCGACTCGCCGGTCTTAGACCTCGCGGTGCTACTCAGGGTTTACCGTAAGGCCGGACGCACGATGACTTAGACCCGAGAACCGAGAGCGATCGCTTTTCCCGGCAATACACAATTTCCTGGGGTCACACGGCGCTTTGAAAACAATCTGCACATAGTGGACCCGCGCAGCTCACCTCTGTGTTGAAAGAGAACTTCCCTGTGTAGACCGTTGTGCTCTGCCTCGCAGGGGACCTCTCTGCATCCAGGAGGCCCGGTGACCCAGGGGGATCTGCACTGCACCGCAAACAGAAATCGGTAGCTCAAACCCACCAGCCGTTTGTTGGAAGAGAGATGAGGCTGTCCGCTCCTGAAAAGAGGTCAATGTGGGAACCTCTCCTGTACTAGAAGGCTGCTAGGAGCTGTGGCCTGATGACAGCCGAATTGGTTTGGTTTTGCCCCATGAGTCAGATACTCACCCCTGGCAAAACAGCTGTTTCCTGGGGTGAGCCAGGAAAACCCTGCTTCCCGGCCAAGAGGCTTTGGGCATGATGGCATTCAAAGGGACAGCCAGCTAGCTCCTCGTGGTCACTCTAACCCCACCGCCGGTGAGTTGATTCTTGCTCAGCGTTACCCTGGATGGAGTGGGGGGGATGTCTGGCCCCGGGGCTGTGCTAGAGCCTGCAAAATCAAGTCCGCCTAATATCACACCTCGTCAAAGAGAAGCCGTGCCAGCCATCGCGTCAGGGGTGAGTGAACCAAATGTTAGACCAAATAGGGCAGGCTACTTTTTAAGTTGATAAATGTGCATGGCCCGCGAATGATGTTATAAATATCCAAAGGCGCCTTGGCAGGGAAAAGGTTCCCTGACTCTGCTACATAGCACAGGGTTTCTGAGTCGGTAAATGTCCCAGGGATCAGACAGCCTCCTGGTCCCTTTCCTGGAGAGCTGCTGCGAGGTTTGAACTGCCGATGTTGGGGTTAGCTGTCCAACACCTAGCCCACCATGCTCCCAGGGCTCCTTTATTGTTACTTTAGCGACCCTCAACCGTCTCTCTGCAAAGTGAACATCTTTAGATGCTCTTCATCTACTGCACAGGATTGCTATAAGAATAAAACGTATGCATCCATAGATAATATATTATATTTATGCCAATTATATTTTATTATACATAAGATCTTATACATCTACCTATTTTATAATATATTGTGCAACACACATACTATATTGGAATATAAATATAATATACATGCTATGTATGTGTGTATACATTATTATATCTTATACATATTACAGTATAATATACATATAATAAAACCTAGTATAATTGATATAAATTTAAAAGCCTTATACATATACAACAACTAGCAAAGTCTCCAGCATTGAGAGAGCTGGATGGTGGGCAGTGCCCTGTAATAAATGGGTCTGAAGGCTCACTGCTGAGAACGAAAGCACTGAGCACCACATAGTACCAGCCCGGAGTCCTGCCTGGGACTGTGGCCTTCTCTGAAGGGCTGGCCTGGAATGCCTGGCACGAGAGCCTGCGAGCCTGCGAGCGTACCTGCCCAGAAGCTGTGAGTGTGGAGTGGGGGGACTTCCACAGGGAGTGTCGGAGGAGTGGGAGGAAGAGCGAGTGAGTATATCCATTTCTTGAAGCATAAGGAGGGAAGCACCCTGAGTGTGTGTGTGTCCATCCACACTGGTTCCCTTTCCAATGAGCCAGGCACACGTGCGGCTCTCCGGTCCCCATGCTGCCAGCAACAGGGATGAGCAGAGATCCCACTGGTAGCCCGTATGGAGAAAGGGACTGGAGAGAGATGGTGGAGCTGAGAAAGAACAGATGGCCCTCGTTTATTTATTTATTTTTAATCTTCCCTGGCGCAACATATTTTTTAAAATTAAAAAGACATTTTCCCCTTAACACACAAAGCAAACAAAAGACTCCTGTTGCAAAATACGTAGCAGACAGGCAAAAAAATGCATAACCCAAAGTGTGCAGCCTCGTAAGGGACAAAGCCAGGGCCGTGTCACTTCCACTGGGGTCAGGAAGTAAAACTTTGGCAGCCACCCTGAAGCTTCCTCCTGTGCTCTCCTTCAGAAAGCCCCCTCCCCAGATGGCAACCATATACCCGACCTTTAGAGTAAACACTTCCTTATTTCAAAACAACAACAGACTCTGTTCACTCAAACGTGCAGCCCAAAGCATTATACTTCAGATCTGCTTGTTAGGAGACATGAGGCAAATGGAATTATACAGTAGGGAGAGCCATCAATTTATCTCTCTCTATGCTGCTAGTTTCCAGTTTGGGGCTATTTGCAACACATTGCCCTGAACACTGTGTGCATGACTCCCACCACAGTGCACACACTGCTTTAAGTGCCCAACGCTGTGCGGTGTTGTTGGGTCACAGTGTGCCATCGGCAACTCCTAGCACCAAGAGGATGTGACTCCTGCCCTCGACTCTAGGAGCAATTTCAGGTGTTTGTATGTGTGTGCATTCTTTTTTTTTTTTTTTTAAT
>NW_022103900.1:16630554-16641062 GCF_000313985.2 Echinops telfairi
AGTGCGCATGAGGAGGCCCAATGTCCACCTGCCACCCTACTACCAAACCAATAATTAATGCATCTAGGTCCGTTCCCCCCTTAATCTTAAATATATTTATATATGTACATGGCTGTAGTTAGGCTTGTATATATGCCCTTTGCCTCCTACTTCTTTCCTCTATTTCTTTGCAGCTTTGTGTGTGCATTCTTACCAACAGTTCAGGTGAGTCCTTCTTGCTCCACATCAAAACTGGTGAGTTCTCCTGTAGAGGTTCTGCACTTCCATCTGAAAAAGAAATGAAGCCATAACATGGTAGAATTAATGGATTCTTCTGTGTGGCTATCTAGTCGTTTCCATCAGACCCTAATTGTATTTTCCCTGAAGTGGTTTAGCCAATACTGTCTCAAATGCTGGAAACCACTGTCCTAGAGAATGTAAGATAGATGGTCCCTTCCCTCTTTCTTTTTCCTTCATCCTCAGTCCAGCCTCCACCATGGCCATCCTCTAGCCTTAGAATGTTCCAGCTGTTGTCACTAGGGGTGGAGTCACCCAGCACAGTTACTTATGCTGTAGCCCCATCTATGGGAGGGGCTGACCAACAAACCCCACTCCCAGCATGGGCCCCTCCTGGCCCCACACCAATATGGCTGCCCACAGCTGTTGCCTTGTCCCGTGGATCCACGCGGAGAGCCTGCCTGTGCCCTGACTGGTTGGTGTTGAGTGGGGTGAGAAGGTATCGTACTGAGTGATGAGTTCCCCGGGTCCACCTAAAGCCGTGCCGTGCCTCACACCCTGATGTCATTTTTTTTCTTCCTACTATTATCTTCTTTTATTTTTTGCTTTGTTTAATTCCCTTTTACACTGCTTCTTTTTTTCTGTTTTAAACTTTCTTTTTAAAAAAATCAATTTATTGGGGCTCATACAATTCATCACAATACATAGATCAATTGTGTAAAGCACATCTATACATTTGTTGCCCTCATTATTCCATCCCCTGATGTCATTTTGTTGTCACTGTTTCTGACAGTGCTTGGGAGTATATTCCCCTCCCCCACAGACCCTAGGGATGCCACTGCTCAGAAGCCAGAAATCATAAAGCCCAGAGGAGCCATTTCAGGGTACACTGTCTGAATTCCTCGAGTGCAGACACCTGCAGTTAATACGTGATTTTTGTTGTTTCACTCCGCCAAATTCTAGGATGATTTATCATGTGGCAATAAATAACTAATGCAGCACACAGGACCACTTAGAAAGAATTCTTGCCAAAAAAAATTGAACCTGAATCCAATTATGTCTCTATATTTAACTATAAGTTTCAAAGTAGTGGAGATAACAGAGGACAGAAACACACTGCAGTCACAATCACCACCAAAATGCAGAATACAGGGACCTTTAACTCACTCATTCACAGCCAAGTCTGACCCGTAGCAACCTTATAGGACAGGGCAGAACTGTGGTTTGGGTTTCCAAGATGGTAACAACTCCTTTTCTTTCTTTCTTGTTTCAACCAAATGTTTTTTCTTTTCTTTAATTTTTTAAAATTTTATTTATTTATTTTTGTTTCTTTAATTTCCCCCCACAGTTTTTTGGTATATAATTTACATACCACACAATTCAAAACTTCAATCACATCATACAATCATTACCTCAATCAGTTTTAGAATATTTTCTTCATTCTTGTACTCATCCTTATCAGCTCCCCGTTTCTCCCCAGCCTCCCTTGCTATACCCCCAAGGAACTATTAATCCAGTTACTGTCTCAATAGATTTATCTATTCTGAATTTCAGATGCAGAAAAACATTAAAGAAAAAAAAAACCCCAAACTAACAACAATAACAAAGTAAAACAGCTAAAATACCTCAATTGAAAAGAAAGCAGAAAATATTTAAAAACTAGAACAAATTTAAATGGCTCATCAGGGAAATCAAATCATAGGGTGCTAACTTTTAACCCGACTGCATCAGCAGCAATCCACTTCTCAAAGCATTCTGAATGATGGCAAGACGACTCACATCCCTCGTCCCTCGTCAGAGAAGATTCACCAGGGAATACACGTGTGCTACCCACCCCCCTGTTCTTTAACATGGGTCAAAAGGGAGAGCCAAGGATAAGTTACTGTATTTTAACCTAACCACATCTTCCGTAATTGAATTTACAATGTCTGATAAAAGGGCTAGTCATATCCCTCAACTACAGTCACAGGGCATTCACTGGAAACTTCATCCATGTGTGGACCCTGAAAATGGATTTGGGGCTCCCATTGTCATCAGAGCCTTCTGCACCAAGCGTTCACAATTTAAGCTCTGATGCCATTCCCTCCTTCAGATTTGGGTTATATTATTTACAATCCTTGGATCACACTGGCCAGTGTGCTTCTTCCATGTAGACTGAGGGGATGCCTCACTTACATGACTGCTCATTTGAAAACAAGCCTTCAGGATTCCAGACACGATGCTTTCTGATAGTGCTGGGCACCATTTATATTCTCTACAACACTTTGCTATAGCACCCGTAGCTTCAGTGATCTCTTCAGGAGGGCGAGCATCAAGCAGGGCCAGAAGACTGTAGCTCTTTATGGAAATAGAACACTTTGCTTCCCCCCCATGGAGTGGCTAGAGGTTTTGAATTACTGATCTTGGGGTAAGCAGCCCAAGGCACAACCACTACACCACCAGGGATTCCTACAGGGAATTCTAGAGCGCCAATATTTCAATTTATTCAACTAAAAGTAAAAACAAAATAAAAATACAAACATAAACAAGGAAGCTAGCAAAAAGGTACTGCATAATGTATGACTGATCCTCAGCTCTAGACAATAAGAAGCAGTATACTATAGAAAGAAGTAACTGATTTTTTTTTCTTCTGAGGAAGGATGCTCCATCTCTGACCCCACTAACAAAGGAGCCCTGGTGACATGGTGGGTGACATTTTGGGCTTCTAATTGCATGGGCAGCAGTTGGATCCCCATAAGCTGAGCTGCAGGAGAAAGAGGAGACGTGCTGCCTCTGGACAGCTCCGAAGCCCAGAGGGGCAGTTCTTATTGGCCCAGGGTGTTGTTCTGAGTCGAATCCACTGGATGGCAGTGAGTATGCTTTTTGTTGTTGTGTTCGCTCTAATATCAAGTTTGTTATGTGGTTTACTTTGACCAGTAAAATCGCATTCTCTCATGGCGGAACTGGTGGGAGTCAAACGGCTGACCTTGTGCAAGGCGTAACTCACTAGGACACCAGGACTGAAAGCTAGTGACCCTATGGGACAGAGCAGAACTACCCCTGTGCATTTCTGACCCCGTGAAAGCCTTACTGGAGTCGAAAGCCTCATCTGCCTCTGTTGAAATGGCTGGTGGTCTCGAAGCTTTTGATCAGCAGCCCAGCATGTCTCCGATCACACCGTCCGTGGTCCTCAGTGAAAGCCCAACAGGGAGAGATGCAGAGGGAAGCTGTGGAGCCAAGAGCTCGGGCTTGAATGAATCTTGCTCTTATTCCTTCTCTAGCCGTTGGCTAAGATCAGATGCAGAATCTGCTATCAGCTCAAGTTTGTTTTAATATGTTCTCTCTCTCGTGATACGGAATGGGGAGCTAGACTGGGAGCTTGCCCAATTCCTTGCCTAGCCTGGAATTGCAGTTCTTCCAGGAACAGGACATTCCTTTGGGATTAATGACAGATCGCTTTTTCTGTTGTCCCTCTTGCCGCCTACAAAGTGCTCTAAATCACTCCTAATGAGGCTCCAGCCTGCAGCACTTCCATTTGCAGAGGGAAGATAGAGTTTCTGTAAGTGGAGTAGATGAGCTAGCTGGGCAGGAGCCATTTTGCCAGTGCCTGAGATGGTGTGAGATATGAAGACCTCTTGGAGAGAGGGAGGAGAGGTGGTTGAGGAGAAGGTCAGGGGAGGGAAGCAAGAGGCCGAGCCTGAGCAAGAACTCCCATGCCCAGGACGTGTGCCTGCAGGAGAGCCAGTAGCCAGGGCGGCCTCAGCAGGGGACCAGGGGACCATAGGGTTCCAGAGGCGGCGGCAGAAACCTCAGTGGCAGCACCTCCTGCCCCCTGGCCTAAAGAGTCAAGCAAGGAGATGCTGCCTCTCACCCTCCTTCAACCCCAGAGTGGTTCCTCCTCGGGAAAGGGGCAGGAGACTCCATGAGAGTGGATCCAGTTCCCACCCCACCCCCACTGGCCTGGCCCGGCAAGACCTGGGAAAGGGAGAGCATCTGACATTGGCCTTGGGTGCTGCTTTGCTTTCGAGAGTGGAGTTTGGCCAACGAAGTAGACTGAAGAGTTGAAGTCATGAAAAATGGAATTGGGAAGTGGAAGTTATGAACTTGGGGCACCAGTTTCCGGGATGTTCCGGGAGCCCCGAGGAAACTGGAGCAGGGATTACAGATGTGGGCCTGGGAGGAGGGCATTTCCATCATTCATTCTTCCCTCCACTGAGGCACGACGACGCGGGGAACCGCGGAGCTGCTTCATTTCCTACAGAAGTACTAAGAAGAAAATGCTTGGATTCAGATATTTTTAGTGGTACTCCATCTACTTCCAGGATTCTCCCTTAGACAGAGCTGCTCTTCCCCCTCCTCCATCTCCTCCTCCCCTCCTCCTCCTTCAGTAATTTAAAAAGATTGCCAATGAGGTGGGGATTTACATTTCAGATCATCAATTTTGTATGCAGCAGTTCAATTCAAACTAACTTATCCGAGCCCCGCCCCCAGTAGCTTATCCCCCGCCACTGCTTTACTTTCCCTTCTCCCTTGTGGATCACCATCTTCCCCTTCACCCACGATCATGCCTGTCAACCCTCTCATCAAGTGTATCCCCACCTTGGTTCCCTCCACAGTTGGCTCCCTTTGGTATGAAAGCCTTGGTCTTGTGTTTTTCTATCTGTAACAGTGGCCCAGACTGTATGTGTCCTTTTGTGGTTAACTTCACTCAACAGAAAGGAGCCCTGGTGTTGGGGTGGTTATCCTTGGGCTGCGATCCACAAGGCCAGCAGTTCCAAACCACCAGCCACTCCTCCGGGAGAAAGCTGGGGCTTTCTACTCCCGTAAAGAGTTTGGTCTCAGAAATTCACAAGGGGCAGTTCTACCCTGTCGTGTAGGGTTGCGATGAGTTGTCACGGTCTCCATGCAGTGAGTTTTTCTGAGTTTCACTCAGCACAACGTTCTCCAGGCCAATCCCTGACCTGAGGGGTTTCATCATTGTTTTTTTGAGGGATCAGTAGTATTCCGTTGCCTCTATGTATCAACGTTTCTCTATCCAGCTGCGGTAGTTTCATAATCTGGCGTCAATTTGGGACTTAAAAGGATTAAGAGTGAAGAGGTGGCGTCTAGTCTGTCAATTGGGTCATAGCCAATAAGGCCTCTGTGTGGGCATGGCCTTCCCTTGAGGATTCTGGGAACTCCTGTATTTTCGTCTTGGAGATGGGAGACACTGTCTTACAGCTCACTCCCTTGGAGACTCCCTACTGACAAGACTCACTCCTTGAGAGATGCTTTGCTGACAAGGCACATGGCATGGCACTGCGCTGATAGATCCCGTGCCCTGGGAACTGGAGGAATCACGTGGAGACCCCTGCCAGCATTGAGATGCTTCTACCGCCACTGGACCCACAAGACTTTGCACCCACTGGGCTGTGATCATCCCGCATTTGGCACCATTGCATGTGTTTCGTGAGTCTGAAGAGGACTTTATAGATTGGTATCGGACATGAGCTAATATCAGATTTATGGACTTGATCTGGACTGGGCTGGGATGTTTTCTTAATATTCAATTGCTCTTGTGTATAAACCTTTTTCTGTACACATGTAGGTGTTTATGAATTTGTTTATGAATTTATTTCTACCCAGACTAACACACCAGTCTTCCACTGATGGACATTGAGCTTATTCCCATCTTCTTGCTACTGTGACCAGCACTGCGATGGACATGGGTGCGCAGATGCCTGGATGTGGCTCCACTTCCTCTCCCCTCCCTCTGCCTTCCCTCGGCCCTGCAGAGAACCATACCCTCCTGCTGCCCTCTGTACAATTAACTAGGGCAGCACCTAGGTACTATCAAGGACACTAAAAATAAACATCCATATTTTCTTTTAATGTTTTGCCTACTGTGACCCACTTTCAAGCGCAAAGGGGATGCGGTATGTCCTAAATAAACCTATCTGTGGCCTCTGTTGTGCACTGTTGACTGTTGCAGCCTTTGTCCCATCAACCAGGGTCATTTCCTATAGTCAACAGAAGCAACAGTGCCCATCTATTTCCAGAAAATGCGTGCTTCCGCTCTGAAATTCCATCTGCCCCATCTAAAACCGACTTCTTTGGGAGCCGCTTCCCATCGAGAACCCTGGTACTAAGTATTCTTGTTAGTGTCACCTCCGATGTGGCTGATCCACGTGTACAGTCTCTTCCCACCCACCCACGCACCTGCAAACACATTTCCCAGCAATTATCAAACCCAAACCTGAGAAAGTTCCTTGCAAACCGAGCATTGGATCAGCTGATGTGATTTTAATGATTTAGTTTTAATGAAGGGCCCATGGATAACTTTAAAAATCAGAGTCAAGAGCTAGCGTGTCATGTCAAAACAAATAAAATTCACCCTCCTTTTAAGGGTTGGGCTGATATTAGGCGAATATTAGCAACCATTTAAACGCTTTAGACAGCAAAATGCATCTGCCTGCTTTACAACTTAGCTTTCATATTTGTTCAGAGTTGCTAATTGATATCTGAAGTATCCTGCGGAGCACACACACCAGGGGGTGATTTGTTGGAGAAAGATGAGGCTTTCTGCTTCTTTAAAGACGGGCTGTCTCTGAAACCCCCCATGGCAGTTCTGCTCCATCCTGCAGGGCCCTTGGGAATCAGAACGGACTCCTCAGCAGTAAGGGGTTTGCCTTCTGGAAGGCCCCGATGAGAAGCCTGGGATTTGGAATCTTGTGTCGGCAGCCACTCCCTCAACTCCACCTGAGATGTCAATAATCACTTGTTATCAGTGAAATGAGTGGCTTTTGACACTTCACCCTGAAACCCGCCAAATGTTAATTTCACAGGAGCCCCAAACGGTGCTTCTATGTTTCCGTCCTGGGTCTGCCACTAAGCAGAAGGATCGATCACCTGACCCAACGAGAGTGAGGGCGGCTTCAAGTATTTCCTTCTAAGTGCTACCCAGAGAGGTTGCAAGGACAATGTGCTCTGATTCATGTGCTAGTGACGGATCAGACTTTGTGGCATCCGATCTGAGGTGAGCTCTGCTTCGTCTCACCCCCCGGGGGTGCAGGGGTGGGTGCAAAGCCTCTGAATACCGCTTGGTTCTCAGAGGTCTCTCACCCAAGACAGCATTTGCAATTGCGCTTACGCCAAACTTGATCAGGTTCGTTTAACCTTAGGGAAGTGTGTTTAGTTAAAAAAAGAATGAAGACCAAGTTAAAAAAAAATGACATAAAATGATACTTGTATGTTTAAAATGTGATACATTTTCATAAAGTGATGTTTTTGTCTATTGAATAATAATGAAAATAACAATGTCAGAATGATGTAGGACATCCTACGTGCAGGCAAGGGGCCTTCAATTGCTTGCCATAAGGCTGGCAGTTCAACCACCCAGAGCTCTGTGGAAGAAAGGCATAGCAAAGATGACTTCTCTTGTAAAGCTGCCGGCCTAGGAAACCCCAGGAGACCAACGCGTCAGCGGGCAGTCCTACCGTGTCACAGGCCGAAATAAGCCGGCAACAGCAAAACACATGCCATGCACTATATGCAGAAATTAATTTAATTCTCACCACACGTCTATGGGAAACTGTGCCTGTTTACAGAGAGAAAAGCGACAGGCACAATGTGGCTTGTATTAGACCATACAGCTCACACTGGTCCTAGACCACACAGGAAACAATGGATTGAATCCCGGCAGTTGGCTGACTGCAAAATTCAAGCTTGTAAAGGTAGCACACACCAGCCATTCCCTTCTGAAGAATCGCTGTTAGATAAGTGACTAGGAGCCAAAGGAGATTATAGGGTTAAAGAAAACGGAACTCTCTGTAGGACTCCAGGGGGAAACTAAGGAATTCTGAGGTTTTCTTTGGCTTCAGCAAGGCCCTTTCCAACAAGGGATTTTTCTGTCAAGCATCATTTGGGCAGCGAGACTTCTGTGATGAATTAAAAATAAAGACCTGTCACTTGGTTGATGATGTGCATAACAGTTTTCCTAGACCCAACAAAACTGCTGAGTTTTAGGAGGCTCTGAAGAGAATGGCATAGGGCAGACCACCTGCCTCTCTCTATTCGATTTCATCCTTCTTCCTTTTTGTGCCCTGCTTTATCATCCATGATGAGAACAAGCATGCACACAGGAGAGAGAGAGATTCTCCCGCAGTCAGGTTTTCTCTGGTTCCTCTCAACCCCTCAGAGTCCCTGGGTGGTGAAATGACTGCTAGCCAAAAGACTGGCGGCTTGAGCCCACCCAGAGTTGGAAGAAAGGCCTAGAGATGTACTTCTGAAAAAGCAGCCAAGCACGGCCTCACAAGCACACCCATGGGTCACCATGGTGATGTACATTGGACAGCAACTGGTTTGGCATTGGGTTCTTAACCACCTGGGCCAGGATAAGAGTTGGATGGATCACCTGATTATTAGCACAGGTATTTGGGGAGCTCTGGCTGTGAATCTGATCTTGCATCTTTCTTTTGCAAACTCCTCTTTGGGTGTGGTTCTTGAGCAAGAAACCACCAGGCCATCCCATGATTTCAAGGACGCCTTTTACCCTTTTGCTCACTTTAATTCCTGCAACATACTGTATAAGCAAGGGTGTAGAGGTCCGCCCAGAACCTCTTTCCCCTTCGCAAGGCAGCACCATCCAGATATTCAGCCGTCTTGTTCGCTCAGTGGTCACTCACTCACTCACTCACTGGTGAATCCCATTCCACAGGACCACAGGAAAGTGAACCTGAGAGCAGTGGATTAGCACAATGGCTCTGGGGAATCCTGTCCCCAGACCTTAAACCTTTTGGAAGACTTCAGCCTTTGGGGCACTTTTTAGTTACTGGCAGGTTGTTAATTCGTATGAGACATCTCCGATGTTTATATGCAATATTTCAGATATCAGAGTGCTTTATGTTAACCTACAAATGCAAACTAAACGCAGTGCCATAGGGTAGATTTCGATCATGGCATCTCTGTAGGTTTCCCTGTAAATTTTTACATGGGCAGAAAGCCTCATCTTTCTCCCAAGGAGTCACTGGTGGGTTTGAACTACCGACCTTGTGGTTCGCAACTCGCCCGGTGATAACTCACTACACCACCAGTAAAACTATTGTGACTGCTTGATATGTTCATCAAGCTTTAATTGAGTTCAAGGAATTGGGCTCGAGGCTTTAGCGAGGAAGGAAAAAGACCCAGAGCCTGCTGATTCACCGAGGGCTGCGTTGGTTGTTGATGATAGTAGCCTGACTTAAATGAGCTTAAAGAAAAAATGCATTGACTCATGTAACGATAAAGTTCTGATGTAAATTTCAGACAAAGCTGGATCAAAGGGGCTCAATTTCCTTTAGCAGGCCTCTCATTTCATCTCTGCTCATCTTGGCTTCTCTGTGTGCTGGCCTCATTTTCTCTTGCTAAAGATAGCTCCCTCTAATACAGCCTAAACAAACGGCTAGAAGAAGCTCAAGCTGAGATAATTCTCAGAGATCACAAGTGCGGGGAATGGGTTCTCCCCAGAACCCATCTATCAAAAATTAAGGACTATTCTGGTTGGTCCTCTTCATCATCTGCCCATTGGACTATTCTAACCAGAGGGGAAATACAATAGGCCCTTGAACAATGCAGGGAGGTGGGGGCACAGTAAAAAACTCTATGTATAATTTTTGACTCCCACAAAAGTTAACTGTTGAGCAGTATTCTTCTTGTGAACACAAACACACTCAAATAACACATAGGTGTAAGTTGTTTGCATTATATACTGCACCCACATAAAAAGGTATTTCATAAAGCGTTCAGAATCTTTTTGCTTGCTGGTGTAACTGCAGCTACGGCTTCACACACTTCCCTTCAAAAAACAAACTGTGATATGCCAATGACAGTCTCACTTGCTGGAAGTGAGGGGGTGGGGGGTTGAAGCACTTGCTGATAAAGATCAAGGATTCAGCCTCAGTATGGATTACAACTCAATGTAAAGAAAACGAAAATCCTCACAACTGGACCAACAGGAAACATCATGGTAAATGGAGATAAAAATTGAAGTTGTTAAGGATTTTGTCTTGCTTAGATCCATAGTCAGATCTCATGGAAGCAGCTGTCAAGAGATCAAATGACACATTGCACGAGGTACATCTGCTGCACAAGACCTCTTTCAAGCATTGGAAAGCCAGGATGTTACTTTGAGGACTAATGTACGCCTGACCCAAGCCATGGTATTTCAATAGCCTCCAATTCATGTGAAAGTTGGACATTGAATAAAGAAGTAGAGTCGCTATAGAGCAGCTGTCCTCAACCTGTGGGTCGCGACCCCTTTGGGGGTCGAACGACCCTTTCACAGGGGCCGCCCGATT
>NW_022103900.1:16641706-16643140 GCF_000313985.2 Echinops telfairi
AAACCTTTCTGTGCATCTTGGGAGCACTTCCACCATCGCTAGTGGGACTTTGTTTGGGTCACACAGTTTTAGTCAATATTTATGGTTTTTCAGTAAACACGATGAAAATTATATGAGAAAATTGAGGAATCACTTTTTTACTGGATTACACAATTTTCTGGAGAGACAAACTACTTATATGACACGATTAGTATTAGGATGATGATTTTTCCATATAAGTGGACCACACCATCCCAACCCATGTTGCTCAAGGGTTAACTGTAGTATTCAGATTGGCCAAAATTAGGTGATCTACTTCTCCTAAAATAAGAAGGAATTTGGTCTCACTTGCGTACCAGAAGAGGCATTTCTCACC
This sequence comes from Echinops telfairi, assembly GCF_000313985.2. NCBI lineage: Eukaryota > Metazoa > Chordata > Mammalia > Afrosoricida > Tenrecidae > Echinops > Echinops telfairi. The sequence goes on from NW_022103900.1 coordinate 16,642,062, forward strand.
CAAGGACATGGGAGGTAGTCCCATGTGGGAGCCAGCCTCCGCGATGCCCCCTATGATCTTCTGGTATCTACACCACTGTACAATCTTCCACACGGAATCGTGGCTGGTCTGAATGGGCAACAGAATATTGTCGAAGTGGTGTTGTGTGTGACCTTCAGGGCTAGATCATAAGAGCGATTGTGTGTCTCCGATGACTCGTTGGGTGGGAGTCCGCCGCCATGTTGTCAGCAGGTGAAGAGGAATCGGGGCCTCTGCCAATAGCTTGTGCCAATTTGCTAACATGTTGAGCAAACCCTCTTGAAAGTGGGTCTTCCAGCCCCAGAAAAGCTTCCAGAGGAGTGCAGCCCTGGGCTACATCATTGTGGTTTTTGTTTGTTTGTTTTTCATTATAAATTGGGTGATGGATTACAGAGCAGATCCGTTTCTTAGCCAATAAAGCATCTACATTTTGTTTCACCTCATCGATTGAAACGCCCACAATGAAGTATCGCGTCTGCTACATCCTCCCTGGCTGTCCTCTTTCCACTCCTCCTCCTCTCCTAACACGTGTGAACGCCTCCCTTGGATAAATGCTGCCCTTTTCTCTTAGATTGTTGATGATTGTAAGGCCTGTGTACCTCCTTTGTGTAATTGTTCCGCCTTATAGACTCATCTGTTCCTTCGTTACAAATTGACCCCTGGAGGTGAGTTCATTTCCACATCTAAGGATCACTGAGGGTCATAGTCTCAGGGGTTCCACCAGCCTATACTGGACCAGTCAGTCTGGTCTTTTAAAAAATTTTTTAAAATGATTTTGAGTGTTTTCCATTTTCCCCCTTTATTCTATTCAAATGCTCACCCCATCGCCTACCCAAATCATACCCCTGTCATTGACTTAACTCCAACCCATACCACCCTGATACAGGCTTTCTGAGACAGTAAATGTAGATGGGAAGAGACAACATCACCTTTCTCCTGTGGAGTGGCTGGTGAAATAGAACAGCAGACCGCTCAGAGAGCCGCCCAACCCCTAACCCACAGGGCCACCAGTATGCTCCAGGACCTTCATCCTCATGATGGCTGGGCACCATCTAGTCCTG
>NW_022103900.1:16644331-16646876 GCF_000313985.2 Echinops telfairi
GCATTAAAGAACTAGAGGAAAGTTGTATGTTTCATCAGTGTTGTACTTCCCCTTGACTGGCTCATCTCCTCCCCAAGACCTTTCTGTAAGGGGATGTCCAATTGCCTACAGATGGGCTTTGGGCCTCCACTCTGAACTCCCCTTCATTCACAATGATATGGTTTTTTGTTCTTTGATGCCTCATACCTGATCCTATGGACATCTCGTGATCACACAGGCTGGGGCGCTTCTTCATGTGGACTTTGTTGCTTCTCAGCTAGATGGCTGCTTGTTTATCTTTAAGCCTCTAAGACCCCAGATGCTATATCTTTTGGTAGCTGGGTACCAGCCACTTTTTTCACCACATTTGCTTATGCACCCATTTTGTCTTCAGTGATTGCGCCATGTGGGTGAGCATCACAGAATATCAGTTTGTTAGAACAAAGTGTTCTTGCATTGAGGGAGGGTCTGGGGCCTCTGCCAGAAGTCTGTCCACTACCTCAGTGTATTGCCATATAAATATATGTACACAGGCCAATACCTCTATTTTTATGAATTAATGTCTTTACATATGTACACACCAATGCTTATACCTCTATCCATAGCTTTGCTTCTTAGATCTTTCCTCTGTTTCCTTTTACCTTCCTTCTGCCCCACCATCACACTCGCCTTACTTCCACCTCTGAGTATTTCCTCTCAGGTAGATTGCTGTTGTGCCAACCCCCCCAGGATCTCTATGTCCTCCTTGTTATTGATTTTAATTCCCTAGTTGTTCCCCTGTCTATGGCGTTGTTTGCTCACTGCTCCCTTCCCCCGCCTCCTTCTCCCCCAAGTCCCTTCCATGAGCTTTGATTGTGGATACAAACAAGATGAAATCCTTGACAACTTCGATCTTTTCTGTTTTTCATGGTGTTTATTGGTCCAGTTGTGAGAATTTTGGAGTTCTTTACATTGAGTTATAATCCATACTGAAGGCTGCAATTCATGGTTTTATCAGGAAATGTTTCAATTCCTCCTCACTTTTGACAAACAAGGTTGTGTCATCTGCATATCACAGGTTGTTAATAAGCCTTCTTCAAATCCTAATGCCACGTTCTTTTCATATAGTCCAGTTTCTCAAGCATACAGACTGAATAAGTATGGTGAGAGAGTACACTCCTGACACATTTTCCAGATTTTAAACTATACAGTAAACCCTTGTTCTGTTCAAACTACTGCTTCTTGGTCCATGTACGTGTTCCACAAGAGCATAATGACATGTCCTGGAATTGTGTGTTAGCCTGGTTGGCTAGAGAAACAAATCCAGAGACACTCATATGTGTGTAAGAGACAGCTTTATATAGAATAGCAATTGTACATTGAAAAAACTTCCCAGCCCAGTCCAGATCAAGTCCATAAGTCCAATACTAGCCCATATGTCCAATACTAGTCCATAAATTCCTCTTTAGACTCTTGCAGCATATGCAATAATGCCAAATGCAGGAAGATCACAGGCAGGTGGATGGAAAGTCTTGTGGATCCAGTGGCAATGGAAGTGTCTCAGTGCTGGCACAGGTCTCCTCGTGGTTCCTCCAGCTCCAGGGCCCTGGCTACCATCACTGTGACTCCACATGTCTTGTCAATGCGAATATGGATCAAAGAGAGATTGTGGCCTGCCTCCAGAAAGAGAAGAAGTTTCAAGAATCCTTGGGAGAAGGCCACACCCACCAGGAGGCATCATCAGGCTGTGACCTGATTGACAGGCTAGACCCCACCCCTTCACTCTATTTATCAACTTGACATAAAATTATGTAACTTCCGCAAATTGCCATTCTTTTCGATGCTATCCATCGTTTTTTATGATCCACACAGTCACATGCCTATGCATAGTCATTAAGACAGCAATAACAATCTTTCTGGTATTTTTTGTTTTAGCCACAAACCATTGGATGTCAGGAGTGATAGTCCTCATTCCACTTCCTCTTTGGAATCCAGTTGGAATTTCTGGCATCTCCCTGTCAATGTACTGTTACAACCATTGCTGAATTAGAGTCAGCAATATTTTATTTGTGATATTAATGATAGTGTTTGATAATTCCCCCTTTCTATTGGGTCACCTTTCTTTGGAATGGGCACAAATATGAATCTCTTCCAATCGGTTGGTCAGGTAGCTATCTTCCAAATTTCTTGCCATAAATGATGTGCATTTTCACAAGTACCTTAGTAGGTTTTCCTCACACTAGCATAGAGGTCACTCGCTCTTTAGCAGATTGAATCAGATGGATACAGGGTAGATGAGTCACAAAATGGGCAAATTGTGTGAAAACCAGAAGAGAATTGCTCTGTGGGGAAAAGGGAGGTGGTGAAGCAAAAAAAAAAGGATGTATATTCATGCCATAATGAATGCCAAATAAGCTTAAATAAAGATGGGCAGAAAATAGATCCTTATTTATCTTACAGTGGTGGCGTTGTGGATGGTATTGAGTTTTAGTGGTTGTTATTTTGTATTTAGGGTATAGGTTCATGACTCCTATAATTTAAGAAGCTGTACTAATGCTGTGGAAAAGTCAGGTTAGATTAGGACTGA
>NW_022103900.1:16647315-16648343 GCF_000313985.2 Echinops telfairi
CACATGGCTATAGAATCTGGTTAGGATACAATCAAACCTCAGTGTAGCGGAAGATTCCCTGCCTTGAAATCAGTTCAAATTCTGGCCGTTCCTCTGAGTCATCGTGCAATTTGGAGGAAGTTATTTAACCTCCTTAGTTTTCATTTTCCTTCTTTATGAGTTAGCTGTGATCCCTCACTCAAAGGAATTCAGGAAACTTAAATGACATAAAATGCAGAGAGACTACCTAGAACATAGCCTGTAGAAAACATTTCATCAAAACCCGTCTTCTTTTTTTCTCTTCCTCCTTGTTTTGTACCTTAGAGGGTTTGCTCGCTCCTGGCATTGGGCTTGACCTTTTGCTCTGCTTTCAAGCGTTAGACAAAGTTTGACCAAGCTGTAGACAAAGCCCATGTTGTAGGCATGCTCATGAGTTAGCTGGGCATTCTTGCCCTTTCTGTCTGTTCCTCCAAGTCATCATGCAATTTGGAGGATGCTCTGTTCATCAATGGGCATGCAAAGCCTATTCCTAGTAGAGAGAACAAAGTAGAACAAGTCCAATTGTTGACTTTTGAATGTCAAAAGCTTGGCTGGGGTATGAACAGGCTAGGAAGACTATGTGAAATTTTGGATCACTAGCTTCCTGGTCTACTCAGGAGGAGAAAGGAGACTTGAGGGAAAGGCGGTAACTGAACACCGATGTGGTCATTGAGAAAGGAGCCCATACACTACTCTCGTTCTCCTGCGCAACAGCTGCTGGTTTTGAACTGTGGACCTTGAGGATCGCATTGCAAAGCGGGACCACTATGCCACCAGGGTTCCTCTTCCTTGCCTTCAGTAACTGCGAATTAAAATTCAGGATGAGAACAACCCTCTTCTCTTTTAGGGGATGCTCAGATATTTCAGGAGCTAGCACATGTCAAGGACCAATGATGCTGAAGGAAGAAGTCAGGCTGCAGTGAAGGCATTGGCAAAAACAAGCTCCTAGGAACTGATGCTATACACATGGAAATATTTCAACAAATGAATACAATACTAGAAGTGCTCCC
>NW_022103900.1:16648935-16654286 GCF_000313985.2 Echinops telfairi
GACAGGACTGGACTTACCTGATTCTACAACGGTGAACCATTTTTCTTGATATAAACTTCTTTTTTTTTAATCATTTTATTAGGGGCTCATATGACTCTTATCACAATCCATACATACATCAATTGTGTAAAGCACATTTGTACATTCTTTGCCCTTGTCATTCTCAAAACATTTGTTCTCCACTTCAGCCCCTGGCATCAGGTCCTCATTTCCCCCCCTCCCTCCCCGCTTCCCCCTCTCTCAAGAGCCCTTGATAATTTATAAATTGACAGACTTCTTTAGGTACCTATACAAGTGTCTCTGGTTTTGTTTCTCTAGAGAACCCAACCTAACATAATTATGAAGCCCAGGACATTGGAAGCTTCGGATCAGTAAGGGATAGTTGATCCCAAATGAGTGTTCAATAAAATACTCAGATAATGATGATTGGAAAAGGAAAAGAAAGAAAGAGAAGAAGAAAGAAAAAAATAGAAGAAAGAACTAAAGAAGAAATGCAAAGGAGAGAGATGGAGAGAGAAAGGGAACATTACAGTTAGGTTTCAGAAACATAACTTATTTAAAAAAATAAAAGTCCAGTTAATGGTGGTGAAATAATTTGAAAATGGACAGTGTAGCGAATTCAATGAGTTACTTAATGTGACTATCCTGGCCACCATCTCTGTAACTCCCACCCATGACCTTTTCCTGATGGATCTGGGTAAGAGAAGGTAGAGGAAGAGACTGATTAAGGTGTTAATATGATTCATTTTGATTGCCAGCCTGCTGCACGTACCACAAGCCACCTCAGAAGCAGGAGAGGAGATCTCACTACCAAAAGAAGGAGGAGTCAGGAGAGGAGTGTGTCCTTGAGACCCGAGACCCCTGCACATTGAACCCCTTGATCCAGGAGACAGCTGGGACACCAGTGGAGTGACAGAGAAGCAGGAGCCGGAGCCTGAGGAAGCATGGTGGACTCTCTAGCCCAGGGTACATGCAAAACGGAATGCCTTTTGGACAGAGGGGAGTGGAGACCCTATGCGCATTTCATTGGAGGCTGGGCTTTCTGATCCCTGGAGCTGCAGCTGGAGCTGAAAGGCCTTCAGGTTGAAGCTTACAGCAGAATAGCTTACCCTTTGGGCATTTACTGGCAGCTCTGAAAAAATCTTTGTAACATTGTCAGAGCAGGGCAGTGGCCAGGCCAAATGACCACGGGCCAGACAGAGGCCAGCAGCAGGGACAACAGAGAAGAAACTGCCCTGACTGAACAATTCTATTTTGCAAATTTCTCACCTGAATTGTCACCTGTTAACTTCTCTACGAAGCCCTATAGCCACGAGTATCGTCTGTGAGTTCTGTGTGGCTATTGCAATGAATTATCAAACGGAGTCACAGAAATGGAACACTGTGGGAGGCCAGTTGGCGTCAGAAAAGGGGTGGAGGGTGGAGACTTGTCTGACATCAGGCTCATAACAATCTGCCTGGGTCGGTACTGAAGGGGAGTTTGATGTGAAGGAGGTCAGACGTCGCCGCACAGCATTTTTCTTCAGAGAGTGGGAAAGGTTTCAGAACGTGAAGAATGTCATTGTACATGTAGAAATAATTGAAATGGCGTCTCTTTCACTGTGCGTATTCTCACATACACAATTGAAATTTAAAAGCTCAGCAAACAGATTATGACATTGTGATATATCCTTTTTAAAAAAAGTTTCCAGTGCTTTACAAAACCGTACAAAATTATTCTTTTTTCAATAGATAATGCCAGCAAAGGGAGCCCTGGTGGCACAGTGGTCAAGTGCTTGACTGCTAACACAAAGGTCACCTCTTCGAACCTCCCAACCCCTCTGTAGGAGAAAAATGTGATAGTCCATTTCAGTGATGTTTAAGCCCAAACCACCAAACCCACAGGCATCGAGGCGATTCCAGCGCATCGTGACAATGTACAGGGTTTCTGAAACGGTGCATCTTGGCGAAGCAGACAGCTTCACCTTTCACACTTGCATGGCCTGTGGGCTTGAACCTCTGACCCTGCAGTGTACAGTCCAGCACCTCACTCATACTGCCACCCGGGTTCCTCAGAAACCCTGTGTAACAGCCCTTCTAGGGACACAATGGGTTGGAATAATGGACTCGCTGACAATGGATTGAAGACACGCAGCTAGATCGGAGAAGTTCATTGTCTAATGCTTCCTATGTTAATTTTCTCCTTTAAGTACAATCAGCCCATTTAATTCTGAAGATAGCTGCATGAATTGGGTTCTATGAAAATCCCCGTTTTCGAGCTGAGACCTGACTAAGAAAAGGCCCGGCCAGGCTGCCAGAGTCCTGATTTTAACTAAGACGCTTGACTGCCTCCTTCCATGAAACAAAAGGGCTGGTCGGCCCCCTGCTGAGAAGCCAGCTCAGACACCAGCGTCCGGGGACCCTTTCAGAGGGTGCAGACATCAAGAACACGCTCCTTTTAGGGCGCTCCTTCGAGCCCGCTTTTCAATCTGCAGTTTGGAGAATGGATTCGGGCCCTTTCTCCCCCCACTCGGTTCGTTCTGTCCCATAAACTGTGAGGTCCCCCAGGCGCCTGCCGAGAGGCGCTGCCTGTTACACTGCCACCTGTAAGCCCACAGGCCCACAGACAAGGGGCCTCTGATTTATTGAGCTTCTCCCCGCTGGTCCACAGTGCAGTTAGTCTTCAGCCCCAGGGCAGAATTTGACGGCTCCCCAGGGTCTCATGAAGTGCTCTTTTCAAAGTGAAATTCTCCATCAAATAAACTTGAAACAGACTTGGCCTGGATCCAGGTACTGGCGCACCCCCTTCCCCTCGGCCTCTGGCAGCACTGGGCTGCACTTCACTTGCTGGGCTGGTGAGTCCTCTGGGGCAGGCACCGGTTTCTCCTTCAATAAAACAGTGATTTAAAGCCCTTGCCCTTCCTGTGTCAGACTGTGTGGGAGCAGATTCATGCTGTCTGCACAAAGGAGCACCCCCAAACATCCACCGGACTGTGGGGCCACCCCTGGGGTGCCTATCAGGTGGACAACCCCAAGATCTCTTACCTTCATCCAGGTAGAACCATTTTTGTTTTAACGTTTTATTTCCTGACTGGAACTTTATTTGGAGTCTTCTGACTTCCCATTAGACCTTCTGATGATCCAGGAACACCGGTGGTTACTTGTTTTAGCAATTCAAAACCATCAACCGCTCGGGTGGGGCCGGGTGGGGGTGTGTGCAAAGATGCGGCTCTCTACTCCCATCGAGAGTTACAGTCTGGGGAACCCACTGAGGCCGTTCACCCTCTCCTGTAGGGTCATCTCTTCAGAATGGGCTTCACGGCAGTGAGTTTGGGTTGGTTCGGATGATCCACTGCCTTCGACGAGTGTCCACAGCCTCTCATCCTGTCCACTAGAGGAGGCCTGGTGGGACAGTGGTTAAGTGCTGAGCTGCTAACTGGATTGGAGGGCGAGCACTTCAAAGCCACCAGCTGCTCTGTGGTAGAAAGATGTGGCTGTCTGCTGCTGTGACGATGACAGCCAAAGGAGGTCCTGGTAAGGCAGTGTCGGAGTGGTGCAAAGGTTAAAGCACTTGGCTGCTAACTGAAAGGTTGGCTGTTCCAATCTACCCAGAGGTACATTGGAAACCTGCCCTTGGAATCTACTTTAGAAGAAGCAGTCACTTAAACTATGAAGCACAGGTCTATTATGGGTCAGAATCAGCTCCACAGCAACAGGGTGTGTATGTGTGTGTTGGGACAGTGTTGTGAGGAGAAAAACACAAGCAGGAAGTGTCTGTGTTACAAATATCAGATTTAACACACACTGTGCTCTTACTTTAAAATGACTGAATTATTGCATCGGACTTCCAGAGGGGTTCCTTCCAACACAGCCCCTCCTGAGAATGTACATTTCCACCTCGGGTATACCTAACCCGATGCTGCAATTCAACGAGGTCCCCAGGTGTTTCCTAGATCCCCTGGGTGTCTGGTTCAAGTGCAGCTTCTGGTTCTGTACTTCTAGGGTGGAAATGCAAATTATCATCCCGGGTGGATACAGAATGATCCAGAAGGTGAAGCGCTGATGGAACAAATTCTTATTGACAACAACTCCTTCATCCTAATCGTCTTCACTCGCTGCACTTACAGCTTTTCAATTATTCAAGCCTTTGCTTGTATCAGCACCAAATGCACACCCTTTGTCATAGAATCAGCTCTGACTAAAGCAGGGCCAATAAGAAACATATGCACCTAAAAGTCAGTTTAAAGCCACACTCAAGAATGGCTCTGGGTGTACTCGGGGGGCTGCCAGTAGACAATTTATAACAACCCCACAGTTTATATTAACAAGTTAATTAGAGACCCATTCCTAGTCACTTCATGCTAGGTTTATCTATTTTTTCCCTGCTGGGTATGCTGCCGGGAAAGACATTTATGCTCCTTCTTTCTGACACAGGGTGCGCCGTCGGGTCCACTGCTACTCCTAGTGATCCTTTACGACAGAGGCATCCTGGTGGCATAGTGGTTATCAGTTGGGCTGCTAATCACTAAGCCAGTCGTTCTAACACACCAGCAGCCTCTTGGGAGAAAGATGAAGCTTTCTACTCCTGTAAAGAGTTACAGTCTCAGAAACCCAGTGGCAGTTCTACCCTGTCCCATAGTGTCACCATGAACCAGAATCAACTCGATGGCAGTGAGCTTGGAGCTGGAGAAGTGCCCTGTGGGGTTTCCGGGGCTGGGATCTTTATGGGAGCAGATGGCCAGGTGTGATGGAACCTTGCAGTTATCAGTCTACCTGTTTTCCTTTGATGCATGATGTATAAGGGGAAATAGCATGTATATCCTTTCTCAGTGAATACTTGCGTGCAGTGTGCAATTCCTCCGGTCCTCCATGCAGTGCTGTGCTGGCCTGCACAGTGGGTGTGGATATGGAGTCTCCCAATCTGAGTCATTGGGTGACAAAGCTGAGGGAAGCCCCCAGCCAGCCTGCAACGGACAGCACAGGGAGAAAGTCACCTTGGTCATGTTCGGCGAACTAAGGTTTGGAAGCGGTCATTGAACTCATCCTGACTGGTCAAATGGGAAGCAACCTACATAAGTAAGGAAGCTCGTTGTGGATTTTACTCCACAGCAATCAAGGAGAACAAGAATCAAAGTCTTGTTCATCCACTGGGGCAACCTCAAATGATTTATAAATGTATTGACTTAGCAAGTATTTACTGGGGACCCTCTGTGTCCAAAACAATATAACAAGGGTAGCAAAAGCTTTATTTGATCACTAGGAATCTTTATTTACAGAACACGAAAATTGTAGAGGATTCCAGACATTCCATAAGGTTCAATATCTAAAATGCTATATAAAGGGTTTTCATTACAATTTCATTTTCCTCTGCG
>NW_022103900.1:16655198-16657327 GCF_000313985.2 Echinops telfairi
CCACCAGAGCGCCTCCCCCCATGGCTGGGTATACAAATTATAGAGCCATGAAACAGCTCAAAGTTGATGAAAGGCTAGGTTCCGAGAAAGCAAAGGGTGAGCTTAGAAATGTATAATTTCCCATCAGTGATACCCTGTAATCTATTTTGCTTATCCCAACTTTTCTTAGTGTGATCCCCTAAGTTAAACAAAAACAATGAAAATAAGCAACACTCTTCACCGAGCGTTTTCTCAGTGCTAGGCAATGTACCTAGACCTTTGCGGGTAAAAGTAGTCCTTCTGATCCTAATTGTCCAGACCCAGGTCAGACTTAGGGCACAGCCCTCAAAACTGCCTTCAGTTCAGATACGACTCCCAAGCGAAGCGATTCCCAGGGCACCCACACTTCTGAGCAGCTGGATATAAATTTGGGGTTCCGATCAGCTGTGTGGGCTCAATTATTTGTAAGGACAGCTCACAGACCTCAGGAAAGTCCTGTAGGTAGGTTTACAGTTTGATTATAGCAAAGAAAGGCTACAAGTTGGAACCAGCTAAAGCCTAGAACAAGGTCTTTGCTTGTAGAGCCAGGATTCTCCAGCCACAATGGTGGAGACAATAGTAATTAGAGACAATTTTCATTTTTTCGTGTACCATTATCATTATTATTTCTTTCTTTATCATTCCTTGTGGTGACATGGGATTTCTCAACATGGCTCTTCTACCCAAGTTCTGTACCCTGGGACTATGCAAACAGACCATGTGCAGCCTTAACGGACCGGTCAGTTTTCATTATACTCCCGCCCCCTGGCTGTAAGGGTAAGCCATCTTTGCACAGCAGCCAAGCTGGGAAGACCTGGGAGGAGCATGTCCAAGATCGGTGTGAAGTGGCGGAGCCCATTGACAGTAGCTGTGCCAGAGACTGGCCGGAGGCTCCGAGGAGCAGCGCTGAGACCATGAGGTACCTTCCTCTCATTGGCTGAACCTATGGCACTGTGAGACACAGTGACAGCGGGGTGGCTTCCGGGCCCATGGAAGCAAAGGCCAACTGACCACATGACCGAGAGACTGAGGACACAAGAGAGATTTGATTGCTGACTGCAGAGAGTCACTTAGGTGTACCAATGGCAGTTTCCTTACTGTTTAATGATCCTGCTGTGTAGTAACCTTTTAACTTCCCAAATAAACATCCTTAATTGTGACTACTGTCTGTGAGTCCTGTGTGGTCACTGCGATGAATTATTGAGCCCAACAGAGAAGAAGTAGAGTGTCATGGGAGGGAGAGTCGGGGTTGGAGGCCAGAAAGCAGCATGGAACAAGGAAGCATGTCTGACCTCTGCCTCAAGGCAGCGGAGAAGCCAGAGGAGGTCAGGTATGCTGCCCCCCCACCCCACCCCCGACACCCCATGCCATTGACTGCGGTCCTGAAAATGATTTGGGCATGTAGAGAGGAGTGTGCTGAGAAATACTCTCTTCAAGGTGTCAGATGTGTTGTGTGGGTCCCTATTAAACACCAGTTGTTTGGACTATACGTGAAGACTAGCGATCACGTCACACGAGTTCAAACCATCTTTCAGCTGCTGGTTGAGTCCAAACTAAATGACAGAGTTTTAATCATTTTCCTCTTCAGAACCTTTTAAAAATCAAATCTCATAAGAAACTGTGTCATATTTAACCTCTAAAAATGCCATGTTTTGATAGTAAATAGCTGAGCTGTGGAAAATCAATGTGATGAATCAAATATATACACATAACAAAAACCACACCCACAAACACTTTTTAAGGGAAAAATCTATCCTAAACCTACAAAACAGTAAGGTTTCCTCTGGGTTCTTTTTCTCAACATACCAGATTGATTACTTTAAGGTAAGAATAGGCACAGACATTCCGTCTCCAATTCCTGTCTCTTTGTTTATAGATGAAAATAAACTTTACGTTTTAAGCAGACTGTTGTTTTGGCTTGACCAGAACATTGTTTGACCATATTGATTTGTGGATGATGCTGTCTTCTCATCCAGCCCATCCATATTCCTCTTTGTACATTGCTTCTGTCTTAGGTCAATCATTGTAAATTCCAGGACAGTGCCCAGCCTTTGCTCAAGGCATCCTCTGACATCCGTTAGCTTCCAGTCACGACGGAATTTTTCTCCTAA
>NW_022103900.1:16658761-16660637 GCF_000313985.2 Echinops telfairi
CTAGTGGTTAGAGGGAACAAGTCAGAACGGAGCAGTTGCAGGGGTCGGTCTCGGATGAATCGGGTGTCCAAGCAGAAGAGAAACTCGAAGTGTGGAGATTGTTAAAGCCACAACACAGGAGCCCATCCCAGAATGAAAGCGAGGACTCCCTGGTGCACAGCCGTACTGAGAATGATAAAGAAAAATGACCCTTACCAACGTTCCTCAAGCACCGAACCCACCACCACCGAGTCGATTCCGACCCAGAGATCCCACTGCGGCCTGTTCAAAGGTAGCCTAAAAGTTACCGGAAAGAAAAAGAGAGGACAAAAGGACCTAAGAATGCCAGGAACGCTCAGTCACAACGCTCACAGCTAAGAGAGTGGGAGATGGCTTCCAAATCAACCTGATTCTCTGCTCTGCCAAACGAACAGTCACAATGAAAGGCAGCAGAAAACAAACAAACAAAACAAAAACCCATGTCATGTATCAGGCAGGCAGAGTCTCCGAAAATGTCCTTCTCTTGCCCACTTCTTCAGAAAGCTCTTGGAGCATGCGTGCCAACCAAAGGAGAGAATACACCAAGGGGGAGGAAGATCGGAGTGAGAAACAGCTTCAGATCGGAAGATCGGAGTGAGAAACAGCTTCAGATCGGAAGATCGGAGTGAGAAACAGCTTCAGCCGAGGAAAGAGCTCTAAAGACAGCAAGAGAGCAGCCAGTCCAGGTGGGAAGCAGAGACTGGAGAGACCCAAGAGAGATGTTTTTTAAAAAAAGACTGCAAGGGCTAGACTACCTGAGATGCGCGGCCCTGCTCCTGGGAAGAGACTTGGGAAGGAGAGAGAAGATCGGTAGAAAAATGAGCAGCAGTGACTACAGAAGCGAGGCACAAAGAGTGAGGGGAAGAAGGAAAGAGAAGAATGGAAAGGGAACTATAAAGGAAGATTTTCTGATTGCCTATCTGTGCACAATGTTTGCATCCTTACCGTATTATAAAGACTGAGTATGTATAGTTGCTTTGATAAAATATTTGCATCCGTTCCCCATTTGTTGTGAAACTTGATTTTCTTTACATTGAGTTGTAGAGAGTTCTGGAATGGAGAAAAGACCGAAGTGGTTCAAAGATTTCATCTTACTTGGATCCACAGTCGATGCTCACAAAGCGGTAGTTAAGAAATCAAATGACATGAAGTGCTGGGCAAATCTGCAACTCAACACCTCTTTCAACTTTTAAAGAGCAAAAAGTGTCAGTTTGAGGACTAAGGTTTGCTTGCCCCCAAATCCATGGTATTTTCAACCACCTCGGGGCATGTGAAAGTTAGACCATGAACAAGGAAGACTGCAAATGAAACGACGCACTGGAATTCCGGTCTCGGTTAAGAATATTGAAAGCACCAAAACCAAAAATAGAAAAAAGCAAAAAGAAAGGAGAGTACCGTGGATGGCAAGAGAAACAAACAGGTCTGTCCTGGAAGAACGGCAGCTAGAATATTCCTCAAAGGCAAGGATGGCGAGACTTCATCTCACCTACTTTGGGCATCAGGAGAGACCAGTCTCTGGAAAAGGACATTATTCTCGGTAAAGTTGAGGGTCATCGAAAAAGAGGGAGTCCTTAGGGAGCTCACAGTAATAAGTATAAGAAGGAAGAAAATACTCTAAAATGGATTGTGGTGGTGATTCTACAACTCTTTTTATAGGATTGAACTACTAAATCATATGATATGTGAATTATATACCAATACAACTATTAAAAAATAAAAGGGAGCCCTCGGAAGAATTGGATTGACCGTGGCTGCAACAACTTTGCAGTGGTTGTGAAGGTGGCACGGCTGGGACAATGCTGCACGATGCTGTTTCCAGGTTTGCTGTGTGTCAGGACTGACAGCCAGGCACTTAACA
>NW_022103900.1:16661401-16662866 GCF_000313985.2 Echinops telfairi
CAGGACCTGATGGCATGTCCACAGTACATGAGACGAACTCCCACCATCCTTCCCTCTAAGGAGCACTTTGACTGCACTTCTTACAAGACAGATCTGTTTGTTCTTTTGGCAGTCCACGGTACTTACAATATTCTTCACCAACACCATAGTTCAAATGCATTGGCTTTTCTTAGGTCTTCCTTGTTCAGTGCCCGTCTTTCACAAACGTATCAGGGAATTGAAAAGTCATGGCTTAGGTCAGGTATGCCTTAGTCCTCAAGGTAACATCCTGGCTTTTAAACACTTCAAAGAGGTCCTGTGCAGAAGATGTACCCAATGCAATGCATCATTTGATCTCTCGACTGCTGCTTCCATGAGCATTGATTGTAGATCCAAGCAAGAAGTAATCCTTGACAATTTCAACCTTTTCTCCACTGATCATGATCTTATCTAGTGGTTCAGTGGTGATTATTATTTTTTCCCCCAGTGGTGATTATTTTAGTTTTCTTTACATTGAGTTGTAACCCACACTGAAGACGGCAGTCCATGAGCTTCATCAATAAGTGTTTCCAGTCCTCCTCTTTTCGGAAAGCAAGGTTGTATCATCTGCATATCATACATTGTTAATAAGCCTTCTTCCAATCCTGATGCCACATTCTTCTTCATAGAAGCCGAACAGCTTCTCTGATTATTTTCTCAACATAGATATTGAATAAATATATAAGACTCTACAACCTGTACACATACCTTTCCTGATTTTCAACCATGCAGTATTCCCTTGTTCTGTTCACACAACTGCCTCTTGATCTGTGTACAGGTTCTGCAGGAGCCCAATAAAGTGTTCTGGAATTCCCATTCTTCTCAAGGCTAGCCATAGTTTGTTATGATCCATACAGTCAAATGCTTTTGCATAGTCAATGGAAAAAAAAGTAAGTATTTTTCTGGTATTCTCTGCTTTCAACTAAGATTTTCTTGACATCAGCAATGATATGGCTGTTAATGTACTGCTACAACTATTCTTGGATGATCTTCATCAAAATTTTATTGGCTGATGATATCAGTGATATTATCCTATAATTTGTGCATTAAGTTGGGTCAACTTTCTTTGGAATGGATAGAAATATGGATCTCTTCCAGTCAGTTAACCAAGTAGCCGTCTGCCGAATTTCCTGACATAGACAAGAGAGAACTTCTAGTGCTTCCAGCGCTTCTTCAGCTTGTTGAAACATTTCCGTTGGGCCTGGAGCTGTGTTTTTGGCTAACGCTTGTAGGGTGGCTTGGACTGCTGCCTTCAGCACTGTTGGCTCCTGCTCTGATGCCACCCCTTGAAATGATTGGATGTTAACGAGTTCTTTTTGATGCAGTGACTCTGTGCATTCTTTCTATCTTCTTTTGACGCACCTTTAATCATTCAGTATTTTGCCGATTGACTCTTTCAGTATTGCAACTCAAGCTTTTTCCCCCTTGAGTTCTTTCCGGTTACGGT
>NW_022103900.1:16664670-16665651 GCF_000313985.2 Echinops telfairi
GTTTCCTTATGTTCAGAGAATATAAGACTTTGCCATCCTTGCCGCTGTACTTCTCCCAAGACAGATCTGTTTGTCCTATTAGCAGTCCATGGTATTTTCAATATTCCTCTCCAGCACCATAATTCCAACTCATCAATTCTTCTTCTGTCTTCCTCATTTAATGTCCTATTTTAACATGCATATGAGGCAGTGGAAAATACCATGGCTTGGGCCAGGTGAACCTCTGTGCTCAAAGTAACATCCAGGCTTTTCGACACTCTAAGGAGGGCTTGTGCAGCAGATTGACCTAACGCGATGTGTCTTTTGATCTCTTAGCTGCTGCTTCCATGAGTATTGATTGTATATCCAAGCAGTACAAAATCCTTAACAACGTCAAACTTTTCTCCATTTATCATGATGCTATCTATTGGTCCAGTTGTGATTACTTAGTCTTCCTTACACTGAAGTATAATCCATACTGAAGGCTGAAGTTGCTGATCTTCATCAGCAAGCGCTTCAAGTCCTCACTTTCAGCAGGCAGGGTTGTGCCATCTGCATAGTAAGCCTTCCTCCGATCCTGATGCTGCATGCTTCTTCATATATTCCAGCTTCTCTGATGATTTGCTCAACATACAGGTTGAATAAATATGGTGAGAGGATGCAACCCTAATGCACACCTTTCCTGATTTTAAACAATGCAGTATGCCCTTGTTCTGTTTGCATTACTGCCTCCTGATCCATGGACAGGTTCCACGCGAGCACAAGGAAGCGTTCTGGCATGTCCATTCTTCTCTATGCATTAGTGAACTGAACTGGATTGGTGCTGGCCATTTTGATTCAGCCAATCAGATGATTTACTCTGCTAGGAATGACAAATTCATTAGTCAGGATGAATGGAACATTCATTCATTCTGACAAAAGGACATTTCAAGGTCTTCTTGAAGCACAACACTGTCTGTGGGGGGAGGTCAGGTGCTTAGGCATTACCCCCCCCTGAGGGCA
>NW_022103900.1:16666958-16668671 GCF_000313985.2 Echinops telfairi
TAAAGCAAATAAAATAAATGGTGATATAAAAGAGCTGAATAGAAATCTCCAAGGACAGTTTCAGAAAACAAAGTGAGTATTATAATGAAATGTATGAAGACTTAGAGTTAGAAAAACAAAAAGAAGAACATGCTCAGCATCTATCAAATTGAAAGAATTGAAGAAAAAAAATTTAAGCCTTGAGTTTCAATATTGAAAGACTCTATGGAAAAAAACCATTGAACGACGCAGGAAGCATCAAAAGAAGATTGAAGGAATACACAAAGCCCACTGAACCAAAAAGAACTGGTCAACATTTGACTATTTCACGAGGTCACATATGATCAAGAACCAATGGCACTGAAAGAAGAAGTGCAAACTGCACTGAAGTCATCAGCAAAAATCAAGGCTCTAGGAATTGATGGACTACCAACAGAAATGTTTCAACAAGCTGGTGAAGCACTGGAAGCACTCACAAATCAAGAAATTTAGGAGACAGCTGCCTGGTCAATTGACTGAAAGAAATCTATATTGGTACCCATTCCTAGAAAAACAAGATGTCTTGATGTTAATTACCTACTAGTTATGAATCACTATTTTGTTTAATTCGGGTTTTAAATGATATAAATGACTACATACATTGGGACTTATACCTGATATTATATAGAAAACATTTCTATCAAAGTATTTTCTATAATAAATTAGTCTATTAACTCTTTTAAAATGCTGTTGCTAAGAATCTTTCTAGCTATATCTAGACTCTTTATATAGGATCATATAATTCTCTAATTTGGTTTTACTCTTTTGTCTGAATTTTCTATCACTTTTTCTTAATAACCATCAAAGGAAACAACCCAAGATTACTACTTATGCCAATGAATTATTTAGATGTATCCTTTAGAGATATTTAGACATTTCCCTTCATATGATTTCCTACCTCCTAGTTGGGTATAAAAGTATTAATATCCAGTGTCTCTATCTTGATTTGAGTTTCTTTTAATTATCTTTGTATAAGCAACACTCTTAAAATAAACTTATAATTGCACGGAAAACAATCTGGAGGAATCTATAACAAAGAGCTAACAGTGGATATCTGGGAAGTGGAATTGGGGAACAATTTTAAAAACTCTTGGGTATGTTATTTTTGTAGTCAGAATATGTTGTACACAGGTGTTATATGTGAGTATGTATTTATGTAAAATAAAACAGATGGTACACAGTGGTAGTTTTAGGCATCATGATTGTGGGGTGGTTTTTTTTTGTTTGTTTGTTGTTGTTTTAATAGTTTTTCCACACAAAGGAATTTCACCAGCCTATGTCTGGAAGGATTTCCTGTTGGACTTCACAGAACATTCCAAAGTTTTGGTTTAATTACTCAGCCCTGTATGAACCTGTACTGAGGTGACCTAAGGTAACTGCCTGTGGACGGTTAGCTCCAAGTTGGGAGCAATGTGTAAAGGCTTGACCAGGAATATCCCTTAATAAGCAATCAACCACAGTAAAAGTACATACAAGTTTAAGAAATACATTTCACAGATAAAAGAAACAACAAATAAAGGAATAAGGATGCATTGTTAACTAATAAATAGCATTAAGGTTCAGCCTGATTATGTCTTTCTTCCTCCCCTGGTAGGCTGTTTCGTGTTGGCCCGAGGCTGCAGAGCTGAAACTCTGTTGGATAGCATCTTTCAGAGGAGCTGCCCTTACCCAGAAGCATTTGGCCAGATCAGTTCT
>NW_022103900.1:16670170-16676124 GCF_000313985.2 Echinops telfairi
ATGTCGTTTACTGTTGTCATATTAAAACTGCTACCCATGCTACACCATGCTTCAAGACAAAATTTCATTATTTGTCATTAGAAATAAATATCTCACAATATCGAATGACATATCGTTTTTTGTGATTAATCACTATGCTTTAATGATGTTTAATTTGTAACATTGGAAATACATCCTGCCTATCAAATATTTACATGATGATTCATAACTGTGGGAAAATGACAGTGATGAAGTAGCAATGAGAACAATTTTATGGTTGGGGTCACCACAACATGAGGAACTGTATGAAAGGGTGGCGGCATGAGGAAGGCTGAGACCCACTGGGCGATGGTGTGGCACGGGACAGAGAATTCTGACGCTCTTTGTTCTACAACTGCCTCAAACGAGGGGGGTCGGGGGTCGAACTCCTTGAAATACACCTTTGATATGGCGTGTTCTCTCCTGACCCACATCCAGCTCATTTGCAAATCCTCCCAATGCTCCCAGACCTGTCTCCGGTGGGCCTGCTTCCGTCTGTCTTCCAGTCCAACAACACTATCCAAACTCTCAGGTCTGATGCCTTCTCCCGACCACCGGGATCCCTGCCCCTCCGGTCCTTTAACACGCAGCCGCGGGAGTGGCCTTTTTGAAACAGGCACCATCCTGTTTCCCTCCAATTTATTATGATGAGTTTTTCAGAAGTCAGGCTTTTGAAGGCTCATTTGCATAGAGTACAACTCACGCTTTTAAGGCCTACAATTGGTCCTTGTTTCCTAGAGGCAGGGCAACAAAGTCCCACCACCTGGGTGGCTGCTGAACAACAGAAATGTACACCTTCTCTCACCGCTCGGGCGGCCAGCCGTGGGAAATCCGCGTCAGCCGTCTGATTCGTTCGGAGCGCACTCCGGGATGGCGAATTGCGGGGTCCCCAGCCAGCGCAGGGAGTACGCCGCCTCCACAGGGCATACATTCTGCATGGCCCCTCGTCAATGCCTCTTCTTGCTTTTAAGGAGACTTTAGAGGAAATTGGGGGTATAAAGTCCAAAGTCCAGGGTTAAGACAGTTTCAGGGATTTATCCAGACTCCGTGATTTCGGAAAATCTGGAGTTTGGGAGAATTTGACGTTTCTTTCTGCATTTCCGCAACCCTCTATGATCTGGATTCTTCTGATAAAAGTGCTCAGTAAGAGCAGCTGGATCATCCGATTCTGGTCTCATGACAAGAGAAGCAGTTGCTCATGGGGGTGGGGGGGTGAGGGGAGTTGGGGGGCCCTAGACACACACTCCATTTTTTCCTCTTATTCTCAAGTTTCCTTCGTTGATTTTCAGTTGTTTCCTAATCCAGAGCCTTCCTTAACTCGAGTGTAAACTTCCTGCATTCATTTCAACACGGTCCAAGGGTTTGTGTAAATGTTCTTTATGAAAAATAAAACTGATATGAGGTGTGAATGCGTGTGGTTCATGTGTGGAGGGGTGTAGTGTGTTTGGGGTGTGATATGGGGCATGCTGGTGTGCCTGTGGGTGTGTGTGAGGTATATTGGGGGTGTTGAGGTATGATTTGAGGCATGTATATGTGGGTGTGGGTTGTGTGTAGTATGTTGGGGTGGGATGTGGAGCGTGCATTTGTAGGTAGAGGATGTTTATGATGCATTGAGGATGTGATGTAGGGTCTATGGAGGGTCATGTTTGTAGGTGTGGGTCATGTGTGGTATGTTGGTGGGTGTTGGTATGACTTGAGACATGTATATGTGGGTTGTGTATGATGTGTTGGAGTGTGATGTGGGGCAAGCATGTGTGGGTGTGGGTTGTTTGTGGTATATTGGGGGGTGCTCTAGGACATGTATGTGTGTGGGTTGTGTGTAGCGTGTTTAGTGTGTGTGTGTATTCTGCATTGAGGCACAGGGTGCTACAATCTGTGAGCTCACCGTAACTCAGGCTGTACCTGCCCCGGAAGCTCTTCAGAGGGTCCGTGCGGAGCTGCTGAGAGAGCCCCACAAAGCCCTTCTTTGGCCTTCCTTCACCCCTCTCCAAACCTTCAGGTTTCTGTTTTCCTTCTATTTACTTTACAGCGGATTTCTCAGGCTCCTCTCTGTGCCTTTTGCGTCTGATCTTTATCTGACTAGAGAAAATGTTCTGATCTGTGTTTCTGTCTCGCCAGCAGTTTATGGCGTTCGTTCTTCCTAAGGTTCCCTTTTGATCACCCTTCGCCTCGGCTAATTCGCTCCGAAGAGCGAAATCTCGGGAGGAGCTTAGCGAGGGGAAGGGCCGCGTTCAGCTTTATCAAAGGAAGTGTTTTTGGATGTGATCATTCATTTCTCACTCAGGAGGATATTTATACTTTGATACTTAACATTCTCATTGCTTGTCTCATTTAGTCATCCATGTCTTTAAGGGCTACACTGAAGATTCGAAAAACTAAGTTTTCTTAAAGGCGCCTCTGGGTGTTTCAGTTAACACACTCAGCTGCTAACAGAAAGGCTCGTTTCAATGCCAGCCAGTGGTGCCTCTGCTCCACCATTTAACCAAAAATCACCCGGAAGGCTAGGCTTCCTGGATGGTGAGAGACTGGAGCAAGCCCCAAGATGATGGCCCTTAATCACCTTACAAGCCTGGAACTGAAATCACCTGTCACTCAATTTACAGCCGCACGACAGACAGACCTGTAGCGTGAACAGGAGCCCAGGGAGAGATGCACCCCTGAGAACAATTAAATAGACAAGCCGGAAAGGGCAGCCCTGGCCCACAGAGAGAGTGCCGAAGTCGGAGGGCTAGAGGGAAGTATGGGTGGAGCCATAGGAGGAGGGGACGGTGTGGTTACATTGAGGGGATGGGAGACCATGCCACGAAAGTAACGGTGGATGAATTGTCCAATGGAAATCAAAACCAAATTTCTCTCTAACCGTTCACCCAAATCACGGTTAAAAAAAAAAAAGGTTAAAATAATGAAAAGAAAACAAGAAATCTCGCCTCTGAAAGCCTGACAGTGCTAACCGCAGAAGTGGAAAGCTAAGCTTAACCACCAACAAGACTGTCCTTTGGTCAGTCCTGAAGACAACTCCCACCTTTCTGTTAATATTGGAGGTGGTCCCAGTGGGGCACCTCCTTAGACCATCAGTGAGCTGATGTGTTAGTCCGGGTTGACTAGAGAAACAAATTCATAGAGATTCATATGTGTATAAGAAAGTGCTTTATATACAAGAGCACTTGAATATTGAGAAAACATCCCAGCCCAGTCCAGATCAAGTGCATAAGTTCGATATTAGTCCATATGTCTGACCCTAGTCCATAAATTCCTCTTTAGACTCGTGGAGCACATGGAATGATGCCAAATGCAGGAAGATCACAGGCCAGTGGGTAAAAGGTCTTGTGGATCCAGTGGCAGTAGAAGCATCTCAACCCTGGCACCGGTCTCCAGGGGTCTCCTCCAGCTCTCTGAGTGTCTCAACAGCAGGAAATGGAAGGCACAGAGAGCGTGTCTGGCCTCCAGTGAGCTATTTATCTCAATTGCGCCTGCAAATGAAGTCATCAAGGGACGACCTGATTGACAGGCTAGACTCCACCCCTTTGCTCAAGTTGACAGGAGATTTTGCAGCTGCCACAGCTGGTTATCTCCTAGGAAGAGGTGAGGGAAGAAGCAAAGTTCAGGAGTCCCAGGGGGTCTCCTCTCCTGCACAAGTTATTTCCAGGGCAAAATGCTGCCAACAGAGCCCTGTCATACTCTTCTTCCCACATTGTTTATTTAAAGAACATGGGAACCATCACAAAGAAGATTCATCGGCTTAAAATGTAAACTTGGACATCTGCTCTGTTTGAGTTAATGAGGTGGTGATTTTGGACTCTCCTCTTCCCTGGCCATCACCTCTGCCCTGGGAAATGACAGGGCTGGAAATTTATAGGGATTCCGAGCCGAGGGGTCGGAAGAGCACAGGAATGGAGAAAGTGGGAAGCTAGGAGATGGCCCCTCACGTGGTATGTTTCCCACAAGTGGGATCTTCAGGTCTGCTCTCCACTGCCCCGCTGTTCAACCCTTGGGATGAGTTACTCATTCCACAGGGCCTCTGGCCCGTGGAAGGCAGGCGCTCTATTTACGTGACTCCCCTTCCCTTCTAAGCTTAAGGTTGATAAGCTGCCACTTTGATGGGTGGGGGTGGGGGGAGGATTCCTTCAGCAATTGGAATAGCTCTAAACTCGAAATTGTAGATATAAACTACACGGACATGTTACATAACACATCATACCATATTTCAGAGGATAAGAATCCCATACAGATCGAAAATGGCAATTTTATTTCTCAAAAAACAAAACAAACCAGTTTTATTTACCCTCCTCCCCACCCCACCCCCGAACTCACTGGAGACAAGGCTGAAGGCTGAAAGAAGCCATAGAATAAGCCATGAAAGCCCTGGATTAAAAAATATTTTGTAAATGGCCTCATTCAGAAAAATTTCAAATGAAGAGTCACATTCGAGTGAATGAATGCTGCATCAAATGATCCCAAGACAAAGAGAGAAGCCAGTCTACCAGAACAGACGCAGCTCCTTCTGTTTGGGGGACAAATCATTGTTGCAGTGTTTGGAAACGTCACTTTTAAGTCAATGAGAGTTGTGTTCAAATAAGAGGCGGATGCAAGACCCCATTATGCTCCCTGCGATGTGCTGTTTTGCCTCTGAATGGTTTCCACAGTGCATGAACATTCCTTTTGGGGGGGCAATCTCTTTAATGTCTTGAACGGTTTCAGGTTTTACACAGTGCTTCAGTTTTCACGTCTAAAGGGCAGACGTAATGACACTGGAAGACCAGTCTTGGGCTACAGAAATTCTGACTTGGGGACACATCGTTTGGAACTCTTCACTTGTTAAAACAGATGCCTCGGGAAACAGGCTCACTGGCTCATGTGGGACGTCGTCTTCTGGAAGCAGACCAGGGCTTCACTCGAAGGTCAGCCCAGGCCATGTTCTCCAGTTTGGGTGCTATGCCCGCAGGAGCGCTGCCCTTGCTAATTAATTGAGCCCTCTCCCACCCCCCCGCTGGTTGATTCTCACTGGGGGAGATCCCACGTGTACAGAGCAGGACTGGTCACGCAGGGTTAACAGTCGCGACATTGCAGAAAACAGATCTCCAGGCCGGTCTTTCGGGGTCTTTAGGACAGATTGCTGCCAACCATAACAGTTTGTGCCACCAAGAAGCCAATATGCCAGCCTTAGACTCAGTTCGATCCAGCCACTCCCGCTGTCGTTAAGGGGCATGGTGGTGACGCGTTGGGCTGTGAACCGCAGGGTCAGCAGTTCAGAAACAATTTTTTTTTTTCAGGTTTAGAAAATAAAGTTTGTTGGGCTCTTGAACATGGTGGATCAAACTAACAAAAAATAGACACATTCAAGCCTTGTGGGAGAGTAATTTCTCTTATTGAGCTCCTGAGACAACGCGCAAAGCGGCCCTTGCCCGGCCAGGGCCGCCGGGGGGCGGGGCCTGAGCCTTTTTTTTTTTTTAACTAATTAAAGATTTATTGCGTAAGAATTCACTTGATAATTCAAAAGAAAAATATCAGTTCAAAGGCAATGGCAGATCCCATTAAGGGAGGAGGAGGGTCTAGAATCAAATACTAATAGCAGGTGAAGGGTGGTGTGGTGAAGTCACTGGAAGGAGACACTTCAAAACTGCTTGCTTCTAACGTTGATTAGGGATTATGAGAACACCTGGAGACATTACAGGTAAGCAAGAACAGGGAGACCATTCAGCCAAGTAGAGGGCTATTCCTTCTTCAGGTCTTAGAGGGTAGCGGAAGGGGAAGAGGTAGAGGAAGAGGAGCTCCGGCCAGGGGTGCTGGAGGGGGACGAGGGGAAGCTCTCACCATAGTGCCCAGGGAGGGGAAAGATCCTGCCAGGAGCAGAGGGTGAGGAGGCATGCATGCGAACAGCACGAGCAGGCCGGGATGCTAGTCTTGGGCTCTCCGGATCAGGAACATCTGAAAGCTCT
>NW_022103900.1:16677007-16685652 GCF_000313985.2 Echinops telfairi
GGCTGCCCAGGCCAGGGGAACAACTCGCAGCTAGAAAGACCAGGCTTGCAACTCCCAAACTCGAAGGGGCGGTTCTCCCCTGCCCTATAGCACTGCTCTGAGCCGACTTTGCGGCGGTGAGTTTGAGTTTTAAGGAGACCCGGTGCCGCTGTGGGATAAGCACTGTTGTACTAAGCACAATGTTGGTGGTTCAAACCTACCAGCTGCTCTACAGGAGAGAGCCAAGGCGAGGCTGTCTCCTCCCGTAAAGACTTACAGGCATGGATTACCATGTGTTTGAATTGACTGGATGCAGTGGGTTTAGGTTTGGGTTTTGGTTTTTGGTGGTATGACCGCTAGATCCCTGTTTTTCCTGGGCTCGATGGTGTCGACAATGGCACCTGGTAGACTCAGAAAGTCAGAGCGGAGATTGAGCAAAGCAGACCTGAAAGGGAAGTCAACTCCATTGTGGAGAATTAGCCTAATTGGCTGACAACTGTGAGATTTGTTTACAAAACAAATCAAAGGAGCAGTTTCTGGGCCAATCCCTACTCACTTATGGCGACCCGTGGGTGTCAGGGTAAAACTGGGCTTCACAGGGTTTTCAATGGCTGGATTTTCGGAACTAGATGACCAGGCCTTTCTCCCAAGGAACCCGGGGTGCACGGAAAACACCACATCAGTTGGGGAGCTGAGCGGTGGACTGCTTGCCCACTCCAGCGAGGCAGAAGCAGCTTGCGGGTCTCAGCTCATCGCCGCAAATGGAAATCCCCTAATGTTATCGGGTAGCTCCATGCAATCAGTTCATTTTTTGTTGCCAGCAGTAAACTGTCCAATACTCTCAAACTCTTTCGACACGTAAACTAGCACACATAAATGGGTGATGATTTGTATCTCATTTTGATATAGGTTTTTCTTTTCTTTTTTAAAAGATACATTTCTTTATGGAGAAACATCTAACTCATTGCAAATCAACACAAGGATTCCCAGGCTGAACTCTTTAGACAGGAACAGACAGCCTCATCTCTCTTCTGCAGAGCAACCCGTGCCTTTGAGCCACCAACCTGGTGGTTGGGAGCCCGGTGCCTATCCCATAGCAGTTCTGGGCTGTGGATGAGGCGCCATCCCTCCTCATGGACAGGTCAGTCCGGCAGCCAGAGGCTGTCTTCAGGAAGCGGCACCTGCTCGCTTTGATCTGTACAAGTCTACACAGAAAGACAAGCAAACCGACCATGGCTCTTTGTGCGCCGTTTTTAAAGCAGACACTTAAAAAAACCGGAATGATCCTACTAAGCTGTCTACCTCTAAAAAGGGATAGTGGTGGTGGAAAGACACCACGTTGTTGAGGGGCACAGACTGTACACACGGCCTGTTGTCATCAATCAAATCCTCCACTTACTTGTGTTTTCCATTTCTGTTGTCAGGCAGAAGAGTGGCAGGCAGTCCCTAGCCTGGAGCCAGCCTGGCTTTGGGGAGTACTAGCCAAGGGACGGTGTTTGCTGCTCCTCGGATGTGCTTAAGTTAAGCAACACGTGGCACAGATCAGTGTCAGATTTCTCCCGAAAGCTCTAATAAGAATATCATTACTAACGATTAAGAAGACGCATGCCAATACTAACAACGAGCATACAGTGCACTGTACTTGGGGCACGTCTGGACCTGGAGGAGGCCATCGGCTTGGTAAAGTCGAGGTGGATTGACACCGTGGCTGCAACAATGGGCTTAAACGTAGCAACACGTGTGAGGAAGCGTAGGACCGGGCTGAGCTTCATTCTGTTGGACATTGGGTCACCATGATTCAGAACCAACTGAATGACATCGCCCACGACAACAACAACTGCGTGCTGCTAGTCACCGCCCTCAGGGCTCATGTCCGTTTACTCTTCAATCCGTGTCTTGAGGTTGGTATTATTAGTCTCAGTTTACAGATGAGGAAACGGAGGCTAAAAACAGGAATTACCCTAAAGCAGCAGTTCTCAACCTGTGGGTCACGACCCTTTTGGGGGTCACCCATTTCATACCAGTAGCAAAATGACAGTGATGAAGTAGCAATGAAAAGAATTGTATGGTTGGGTTCTCCACACAGGAGGAACTGTATGAAGGGGTCACGGCATTAGGAAGGTTGAGAACCACTCTCCTAAAGTCACCAAACTAGTTGGTGGAGCCAGTGATTTGCCTGCAGGTGGGGTAACCTCAGAGGCAGAGTGCTCCCCCTGTAGGTCGGACAGATGGACACTTAGGGAACGGACACGAGCTTGTTCTGCAGTGGGCAAGCACGGACAATTGTACCGGTGTAGTTGCAGATACCATGATTATCATTCTTCTACAGACAAGGAAACGGATGTTAAAAACTGTCCCGAGTTCACACTGCAATTATGGGGCGGAGATGCGCTTTAAACTCGGTCCCTCTAGCCCTAGACTCTGAGCACTGAATGTTCTGTTGCTGTGATGTGCCATTGAGTTGAGTCACGTCAACCCTGCAGGACAGGGAGGACCAGCCCCTGGGGACTCCCCAGCTAGCCTCAGACCGGAGCACGGCACCAGGTTCAGGCCTTTTCTCCCTGGAAGCAGCTGGTCCCTTTGAACGGCTGATGGCTCTCTCCGCAGCAGTACACCCACAGCAGCTCTCGTCTGACTCACAAGGAGCCTTGTGCTTTTCCAGGACTGTAACGCTTCTCGGGAGTAGAGAGCTTCCTCCTCCTCTCCCACGGTTTCGAACTGTAGACGTTTAGGTTCAGCAGCCCAGGGTGCCAGCGTACCATCGGAATCCTTATTTAATGTCTAAGGTAGTCTAAATGGTTAGAAAACACATTCCCCGGGGGATTTTGAAAGGTCTTTTAAATGTATTTTTTGGTGTTTAAGGTATTTTTGTTCTTTTTTTCAGGAGGGGTTGGAGGTGGCGAGTTACTTTGCCTAAACTGTCATTCTCTTGAAATCTTTACCAGCCTCCCCAGCCCGGATGGAAGGCTTTTGCTGGTCTGTACTGCCCTCTAGTGGTCGATTGAACATTCTGACGCCCAGACAATTGGATGGTTACAAAATCGTCCTTTAAGGTCACTGCATTTAAACAGAAAGATCAGTACGAAGGTAGGTCTGATAGTATTTACACTATAAGCACCTTTTTGAATGAGAAAAGAAAAATCCCCAAGCACCACCTCTTCCTTTTAATTGTGACTTGATGAGGTCTACAGCACAAATCATCAGTTTGACCTTCAACAATCCTGACCCATCGCGACCCATCTCACTGATTGTAACCCCCACACTGTAACTTCACGTGTCCCACTTCGTCCCTGTGTCTCTTGTGTCCATCCCCCTTCCTTCCGAAGACTTCAGAACTTTGTCCTGAGGTCCAGGCTGACCTTTTGAACCCAAAGGGTGGCCTGTTCTAAGGTGTGCATACCCCCTTAATGTCCTTGTTTCCATTCTAGACTTGTCTGTTATTTGGCTGAAGGTTGAGCCAAGGGGGGTGAGCTCAGTCCCAGACCCGAAGGCTGTGTGAAGGCCATCGTCTCCGGAGTTCCGTCAGTCCCCACCTGCCCAGTAACCTGGTCCTTTTATGAATTTGAGCTTTGCTTCCCCCACTCTGTCCAGGACCATCACGTGAGCCCTTCGGTAGGAGTTGGTTTGGAGAGTCAAACACCCTCTAGTTCTTCTGGGCTCAGGGTTGTGGAGCTGGTGTTTGCGTGGTCCACTTGTCACTTGGAGTCATTCTTTCCATGTGCCTTTTGGTGGTTTGACACTCTTCTCTCCTCAGACAAGGGAAGACAATCACTGCACCTTAGATGGTTGAAATGGATGGAGAACATCTTCTTTGTGTCCCCTGAGACACTAAGACCACAGTCCTGAGCCTGATGTGTTGAAGAAGTTTCTATAACTGTCCTTCCTGTATGTTCTACCACATGCAGGATATATTGGACAAAGGTAGCCATGCACAAATATCCCCCATCAAACCTATATATGTTTGTGTGTTTACTCCCACGCTCTCCCCCTCACCCACTCAGGCTGCACCTCTATTCATGCATCTACTCATAAATCATTATTACTACAGGACTGTGTGTGCAACACTATTTTCCTCTGAAGTTCTCTAACATCACGAGTCACCCCTTTTCACTTTGTAGTTGCCTTCACGACAATCGGGACAGTTTCCTGTCTTTCATCTGGTAAGTAGTTTTACTTTGTGCGCTTCTATATCTAGAGTGACTTCGGAGTGGGGTAAAGTATGTTCACCGCAACTTGTTACCTGCCGTAGCTATTGTTCCATCCAAAGAACTCCCTTTAGGGTTCCTTGTAAAGTTGGATTGGTTTTTACTATTTCTTTTTATTTTTGTTTACCTGGAAAGGTTTGAGTTTTACCATCATACTTGGGGCACAGTTTTTCTGAGCATTTTGTTCCTTTAGCATTTTCTACAGGTCATTCCACTGCCTCCTTTCGGCGGGTTTCTGCTGAGCTGCTGAGCTGCTGAAACGCTGTGCTGCTGGTTCCTTTTGCAGGTGACTTGATTCTTCCTGAGCTGCTCTCGGCCTTCGTGTCTGTGGGTTTGTAAAGTCTGATCAACAAGCGCCTGGGCGAGGTTGCGTTGAAATGTCTCTTACTAGAGGTTTGTTCAGCTGATTGGATGGATGGTTTCTCACCTTCATGAGGTTAAGGAAGTTTTCCTCCAACAACTTTTCAACAGCTTCCTCTCTCTCTCTCTCTCTCTCCTTCTGGTTCGGGACATCAGGCACAGGTTAGTTGTTCCTCGTTTCAAACAATTCGGAGGCTCTCTTCAGATTTTTTTTTTTCATTCTCTCTTCTGGCTGTTTCTCTAGCACAGGGGTTCTCAGCCTTCCTCAGGCCGCGACCCTTTCCTACAGGTCCTCATGTGGTGGTGACCCCCCAAACACAACATTATTTTCATTGTTACTTCATAATTGTAATTTGCTATTGTTATGAACTGGGCAACCCCTATGAAAGTGTCGTTTGACCCACAAAGGGGTCTTGACCCACAGGTTAAGAACCACTGCTCTAGCAGATTCGTGATGAGAGACTTGTCTGGAAGTTCACTAATTCGGCCTTCCACTGATTCTATTATACTCCTTTGTTCTGTGAATGAATGATCTATTTCTGAATTATTAGTATTTATTCTCTGTATTTCAATTTGTTGGTTTTGTCTGGGTTTCTCAATTTTCATGTACTCTGTCAGTTTGTTCTTGTAGTATTTTCCTGAATTCTTCTTTTTTCCCCATGTTTCTCTTGATTTTTGTCTACAGCATTCTTATCCTTTCTCTCAATCCATTGAAATAACCTAAATATCATTCTTTTGAATTATTGATATATTGCTTCCAACGCCCTTTCTTCCTCAGAAGAGTTGCCAGCCCTGTGTTTTGGGCTAGGGTATTTAAGCCAGCTTATCTGGTTTCTTTGTGTGAACTGAAACTGTCTATTGTCTTCAAGGCATTGCCAACACCCAGTCTTGACTCATAGCTTGGCGACATCTACTGTATTGTATAAGCATAAATATAGGGTGCCTCAGTGGACATCAGAGGGTGTGAGTTTACTGTAAATATTTAATAGTCAAAACAAAGTTAAGGTGTAGCCTTATTATGTAAATCAAGGAATACTTACTTCATGTATGCATACCACATCACAATGTAAGTCAAAAGTGTTTAGGCACATCTCTTCAATCAGTGGGTGGGGCAGAGGCTTCTCTTAGTCTCACTAGGGTGCTTAAAAAAAAAGGTTCAATCAAACCAGTGGCTCCTCAACACACATGTGAAGCAATGCATGTGCACATTAACCGTGAAGAGAACCAGAGACGTCCTTTCAATGCAGCATGAAAACAAAGATCAAACACACAAATGCTGATGAGGTTGTGGAGAGACCAGAACCCTCATGCACTGTTCGTGGGACTGTAAAATAAGACAGCCCCCGTGGAAAACAGTATGGTGCCCCCGAAAGAGTTGGAAATAGAAATGCCACACAATGCAGCAATCTCACTATGACTTATATGTTCTAGAGAAATGAGAGCCGTCACTCGAACAGAACACGCCCAGGTTCATTGCAGCTCTGGTCATAATAGCAGAATGTTGGAAGCAACCGAAAGGAATAGATAAGCAAACTGTGTGTGTGTGTTCAGGTGGTTGGAAAGTCCACGCTCAGGCCAAGGTCCAGAGCTGCTGTTGCAATAGCGTACTGTACAATCAAGATCCAAACTTGTGTAACTGGTGCTTTAGGGAAAGAGATGATTACTGTGTCCCACGTTCATGGTTGAGCAGATTATGGGTGAGTAGAGGGAATCCAGGAACCAACTCGGGAACAGGCTGCGAAGCAAGATAGTCAGGAGACTACACATCCTTCCGGAAATCCCCAGAAACAGTAAACCATTCTGAGACTATATATATACACATATGTTTCCAAATACACACACACACACACACACACGCGTAGGATGGCTCCGTGAGTGTTTAATCCAGTGGTCTGATGATATAAGCAAAGACTCAAGTTCTTTCCACTTTCTACTTTCCTGTTCTGAGTCTGTTAACTTGGCCCTCAGGCCAGCTCCTCTCAGGGTGGTGTGTGGCTGCCATGGTCCAGTGGTCACAAGCAGACACGACAACCTCCAACAGAAGACCAGGCTCTTTTTCAGAGTGAAAGAGCCTTTCCTAGAAGCCCGCACACCTGTCTGGCCAGCAGGCCAACAGATACCCACGCCTGAACAAGACACAGGCTTGAGGAATTGTGTGATCGTCACATCTGCATTAATTGGCGTACTCCTTTAAACTGGGGATAGGGCCATCTTTCTGAAAGCTGATGCTGTAAAGAAATGAGAGTCCTATTTTCAAAGAAAAACTACTGTGTTGTAATCTTACCCCAGAGGCTTCTTTGTCCCCCAGTTTCCATTCTGGGTAGACCTTAGGAGGCATGGAGTGCTGAGGGCAGAGCTATGGAGACAAGCCACCCTGTGCAAGCAGTAAGGCTGAGACTTACATATAACAAGAGCAATTAGCAGATGGCCTGCTTCATTTCCACATTAGTCCACAATTCTAAACAATGTCAGCGATTACATAAGTCTCCCTGAAGAGAAATTTTTGGCCTTCGTTCTAAACAATTGCTGTGGTTTCAGTCCAGTTTTAATAATGTGCATATAAGTTTCCAATTAACACATTTTTATGAGCTATGATTATTGTGTTCTACACCATGGGAGTTCATTTGGAAAACTGACAGCCCAAACTCAATAGAAATGGAGAACAGAATCAATAGACATTAGAGAAAAGACCATAAACTTTGCAAAAGCAAAGCATGAGCAAATAAACATTTCAATAAAGAATCTCATGAGAGAGGACAAGAGACTTGTCAGAAGAAATCAAAAGGGCCCTCTGGGAAGTCTCCATTGTTCTCGCCCAGCAGCGGCTCCTCCTTCTGAAGCAAAGGATCACACGCAATCAATGTTTCCCATCATTCAACCATTTCCTCGGAATTTTGCGAAAGACCCTTTCAGGATGTTTTAATCAAATATAGGAGAAGTTGACGATGGATTTCTGTTGAGATTATTTGAAGGGAACATCTTCCCTTTGAACTGCAGGGGCATTTGGAAACGATCAGAACCAATGTTGGAGAAAAGTGACGCACAGGATCACCACCCCAGTCACTGTGAAATGGAATGGTTCTGCATGGCTGCCCGTCTCCTCCTCTGAACGGCTTATATCCGAGGCACGCGGGAGGGAGGGCAGGTTATATGGTGGGCTGCCGTCCGAGGCTACGGGCTGCTCTAGGGAGAAAGATGAGGCTTTCTGCTCCTGTAAACATTTCAGCTCTGCACACCCACAGGGCCAGGAATATACTCTGTTCTATAGGGTTGCTATGCGTCGGGATCCTCTCAAAGGCAGTGAGGATTTGGGGGTTTGTTTTCATGTGTTCGTCTGGGTAGATTAGAGAAACAAATTCATAGACACTCCTATGTGCATAAGAAAGGGCTTTATAGCAAAGAATAACTATATATTCAGAAAACATCCCAGCCCAGTCCAGCTCAACCATCAGTCCAATGTTAGCCCATATGTCTGACACGAGTCTATAAATTCCTCTTCAGACTCACGCAACACATGCAATGATGCCGAATGCAGGAAGGTCACAGGCAGTGGGTGGGATCCAGTGGCGGTGGAAGCATCTCAGCGCTGGTGTGGGTCTCCACGTGGCTCCTCCAGCTCCAGGGCTCTGGTTCCATTAGAGTAGCTACATGTGTCTCGTCAGTGGGAAGACGAAGCAGATAGTGTGGGTCTGGCCTCCAGTGAGCTATTTATCTCTTTCGTGCCTCCAAATGAGGTCATCAAGCTGCGACCTGATTGACAGGCTAAACTCCACCCCTTCACTTTTAATAGTTTCAAGGTGGCACCAGATTATATAACTACCACATTTAGTTATTTGTATACATATTGCCATTTTGAAGCAAAGTAGAAATAATTAAAAATGTCCTATGTCTAGCTGAGTGGTGACAGCTGTGCTGTTTATAGTCCACATGTGAAGAAGGTGGCAAGTCTACTGAAGTTAAGGCTTGAGAACAGAAACTCTTAATATTATGCCTCACCGGGATGGACCAAATGTAAGTACACATTAAAAAAAAATCACTGGATCACACGTTTTTTTGTGGTACTGTAATATTTGTTTTTCATTTTTATTAAACGGTGTTTTT
>NW_022103900.1:16691115-16692432 GCF_000313985.2 Echinops telfairi
CCACCCATTTATCCCTCTGCCTTTCAATTAGCACCACATGTGATTATTGGCCAGGTTGGCACAATTAACTAACTCAGTGTATCACAAGAATCAATTTGTTAGATGGAATCATAGATGTCCTATTACAATTTGAGTAACCCTACTTGCGGTATACTAGTTTACCAATGGCTGCCGCCAAGTCGATTGTAACTCATGGACACCTTCTGTGTGTGCCGAGTAGAACTCTGCTCCACAGAGGTTCCAAGGGCTGAGTGCTCCAGAAGTAGATTGCCAGACCTTTCTTTCTAGGTCCCTCTGAGTAGTCTTGAACCACGAACCTTTGGGTTAGCAACCAAGCTCTGTAACCATTGGCAGCACCCAAGAGACTCCATTGTGGTATGGCTCCCTTCCGTAAAAATAAGTAGGTAAGCAACTAAATGAAATGAACAGAGGGCAGCTAATTGCCGAAGCACCATACAAAGGACACACGAGAAAAAGGCAGCTTTCGCTTCAGAGACACTGGTGCCATTACAATTTCCAAATGCACGGACAAGTCTGTAATGCCCTTGACAGGATGGGTGACCCCTAGGACTGGGCCATCGTTCACAGAGGTCCTGGTACAGAAGCTCAGAACATGCTGGCTACCTAGGCTCTCTACCTCGCAGTGGTTCTCAACCTTCCTAATGCCGTTCCATACAGTTCCTCATGTGGTGGTGCGCCCCCCTCAACCATAAAATTATTTTCGTTGCTGCTTTATAACTGTCGTTTTGCTACTGTTATGAATCGGGTGACACCTGTGAAAGGGTCATCGACCCCCAGAGGGGTCGCGACCCACAGGTTGAGAACCACTGTCTTAGAGGCTCTGTAACTAGCGAGGTGGGGTATGAGAGTTCGTCTTTTTACAGCCCAAGAGGCGGGGCGGGGCACAGAACAACACATTTTCACTAGAGAGAGTTTGAACAATAGCAAGATGTTCCTCTTGAAAATGCAGTTGTATGGGGTTCATAAGCCCAAAAAATGAAGTCTCTCAAAGTGCCCAGGCGACACCTTCGGAGGTGTCTTGGAGGCAGAAGCGTAGGCAGAAACGTGTCAGGAAAGGACGAAGCTGGCGGCAGAGACGGCCTTGTCCGCAGATAACAAAGTTCCTACTCCCACGGGCTCTGAAAGGCCCGCTACACCTTTCCTGTTATTTGGGAAGGCCTACTATCCCCACTAAGAAGCCACATGAGGCAGCTAGCTGCAAAGTCATCAGTTTGAAACCTTCAGCCACTTCCTGGCAGAAAGATGAGATTCTCAGGCCAGAAACCTTCAGGGGAAGTTCTGCTATGTCTCTCGGGC
>NW_022103900.1:16693367-16707614 GCF_000313985.2 Echinops telfairi
GGCATGGTGCAGAGACAAGGGGCAGGAGACAAGGCGGCCTCAGATGCCAGTGGGATGGGGTTTCTTATTGAAGGGGAGAACTACGGCTTCGGTGGCAGAGAACAAAGGGACGCGGGAGAGAACGGAGGCAGCCACACCAGGGAGATGGCTGTGGGCATCCCCGGGCTGTGGTACACTGGTGAACTTGCAGACAGGGGGCGGGGAGAGCAGCCTTCCTGCAGCCCCTTGCCCCCGTCTGTTCTTCACATGCACATGGTGCTCGCCCCCACCTGTGAGCCGACGGAACTGGGGGGCCTGACATATGAAACAATGGGGACGCTCTGAAAAAGGGAGGGCCTGCAGTCAGTGTACCTTCCCCACCCCCACTCTTGTCCAAATACCTCAGGTAGCGACTATGGCTTCAGCATGTGACAAATTCTCTAGCAGTAACTGGGTAAACAAGGGACGTCCCCTATCCCTTCCAGGGGAAACAAATGGCTAACAATGTTGCTGAAGGAGTCTTGAGGGTACAGCAGCTACCTGTTGGGCTGCTAACCGCAAGGTCGGCAGTTCAAAACCACCAGTCTGCTCCTTTTGGGAAACATGAGGCTTTCTATTCCCACAAAAAGTTACAGCTCAGAGACTTACAGGGGCAGTGCTACCCTATCCTCTAGGGTCACGGAGCGTCAGAATGGACCCAATCGCAGTGTGTTGGGTCTTTAGGTCATTGTCAAGCCCTGTAGGAGCAGAGGGCCTGTGTCCGTGGAGTCCACCGGACTCGAGACTGAGGTGACCTGGGTCCTCAGCCTGAGGACTGGTGCAGCAGTAGTCTTCTCAGCTGAGACCTTATGCAACAAGACCTTGTTCTATCCGCCTTACAGACAGGGCGCTACCTGAAGTCTCCTGCTATGGCTTTCCTGTCTGCCAGTCCGTAGCTCGGCATAGTGCCTGCTTTTGCAGCAAATCACTCTTAGATGGCCCAGACTCAGCAGATATTTACTGAGAATCTCTACCTACAATGGTGGGCATCTGCTCTAGCTGTGTGTGTGTGTGTGTGTGTGTGTGTGTGTGTGTTTTAAGTAGCACATTATCTGTAAAGATTAATATTCAGACAAAACCAAACACCTTGCCCCTGAGTTGATTCAGACTCATCGTGACAGAGCAAGACAGAGTAGAAGTTCTCCTTATGGTTTTTGAGACTAAAATCTTTATAGAGCAGTTTATGAGCTTGAACTGTCAACCTTGTGGTTAGTAGCCCAATGCCACTCCTTATATCACCGGGGCTCCTTACATTAGGAGAAGGAAGAACTGTGCTCAGCAGGGTTTCAGAGTCTCCTGCTGGGTCAGCTGTTTGCCCTTTAGTTGCCTGACAGAAAATTGGGTGTCCCCGGAGGGAGGGTAGGACCGTCTGGGGTGGGGGCACTTATGGAAGTTACCACGGACTGCCAAAAGGACGGACAGATCTGTCTAGGAGGAAGTAGAGCCAGCGTGCTTCTTAAAGGCAAAGATGGTGAGACTTCGTGTGCTTTGGACATGTTGTCAGGAGAGACCAGTCTCGGGAGAAGGACATCATGCTTGGTAAAGTGGAAGGGCGGCAAAAAAGTGGAAGGCCCTCAACAAGACGGACGGACACCGGGCTGCAGCGACGACGGGCTCAAGCAGGGGAACAGTGGTGAGGAGGGAGAGGGGGCTGTTTAGAGGGCTACTATGAGTCAGAGTGCACAGAGGGGGCCTAGCGGCAACAATTGCAAATGACAAACTCGGGCCGTTGTCTACAATGTTGCAGTCATGGGCAAACTAGGAAGAGCAGATGACTATCTCATAGGAACAAAACCAAAAATGAAACTGAGGCATCAGCCACCCCGTCACAACCTGCTCTGCTTCCCAAGGTCTCCATTCCGAAACCTGGCTTTGTGGCGAACGGATTTGAAGGCAGGAAGCTAGGCTAGACCATGTGCTAAACTGCTTTAAAACTTTAAGAGTAGATCTTTGAGAACTGAAAAACAGTTCTCGGTCCTTGTGTTACACAATGCTGGGGTCGAGCAAAAATAAGTTAGTTGCTTGCTCCTGGAAATAAATTCCTGCTTCTAAAAGATAAGACGACGAACTAACGAAACAGCCCCACAATCAAGACCAACAGCTTACTTGTAAAACTCCCTTCAAGGCCATTGCCTCTCGGAACATGTGGGTGCAAGCCACTATGTCCTACACTTGACCTCTTCTAACCAGGGTCCCTCTCAGTCAGCATTGACTCGGTGGCAGTGAGTTTGAGTTTGACGGGGTCTTAAAACATTAAAAACGTCCCGCCATACTTTCCCTTTTTGAGACACTATTAATGCTGTCCAATAGAATCCTTTTGCTTAGTAGTGTCAATAGTTGTGTTGTTGTTGTGTTCTGGTGGTCTTGGGGGACTTAACAGTTGATATTCAGCAGACAAAAGTTCTGGTAGTAGCATTGTCACCTTTTGGAAGGACAATTAAATCTTAGAGCAACAATATGGATGCAACATCCCTGTATCAGAGTAGGATGTGCTGGAAAATACAAACGCTGAACTCACTGCCATCAGATTGATTCTGACTCACAAAGGCCTTATTACTAAAATGCACAATAATCTGCTAGCATCCAAAATGAAAAAAACTAATTGCCCACTGAGGAGGTGGGCAAAGGACCTGAACAGAAGTTTCACAAGGGCAGAAATCTAAATGGTCAATGAACATATGAGAAAGTGTTCCTGATCATTAGCCATAAGAGAAATTTAAATGAAAACAACAATGAGATAACACCTAACACCCTCAAAGATAGCCCAATTAAAAAAATCAGAAAGTAACAAGTGTTGGAGGGGCTGTAGTGAGATAGGAACTCTCATCCACTGCTGGTGGACCTGTAGATATGTACAGCCACTATGGAAATTGATTTGGCGATTTCTAAAACAGATGGAAATTGAATTACCATATGACCCAGGAATCCCCCTACTGGGCATATACCCAGAAGAGGCAAGAAACAAACCATGGCCAGACATCTGTGCTCCAATGTTCATTGCAGCACAGTTCACAGTTGCAAGGAGTTGGAAGCAACTCCAAATTCCATCAACAGACGAATGGATTTAAAACTGTGGTACATACATACAATGGAGTACTATGAATTGCTTAAAAGCATTGGTGAATGCATGAAGCACATCGTTGCTTGAGAAGATTTGGAGGAAATTATGTTAAGCGAAGTAAGCCAAGCACAATAAGACAAGTACAACATGAATCCGCTGAGGTAAGCTTAAAAAAATGTAAAAGGGGTATAGGGGAAAACCTACTGTATACAAACATTCCTGGGGCGAGGACCAGGTAGTATGGTGGGGTCCAAACCAAATCCAGGGATACAAATGGTTGCCAACTAAGGGGGGTGGGGAAGGGAAGAAAAGAAAAGACATGGGTAGTTGGGGAACAGGGCACTAACCCTCCCAAGGGGAAGGTATTGTTTATATCTCCACAGGGAAAGAGAGACCAGATTTCAACTCGGTGCTCCAAGATGTGAATGCAACATAGCGGCATGGAGCAGGGAACCAGTAGAGAGGTCCGAGGGGCCGGCCCCAACCCCAACTATGTGGACAGCCCCCCTCCCCTCCCAGAAGAATTCACTTCAGAGGACAGCACTGAAGCTACAAATCCGGGAGAGGGACATGTCTGATCAGAGCACACGGGAGCAAATGAAGGGGGAGGAAGAGAGAGTGGAGCACATCCTGGCCCACCAAGCCTTGAGGACGACATTCCCGCTCAGAGCAGCCAATGCACAGAGAGGACCAGATGGCTGATCCCACTATGAGACACAACATTCTTCACTGAACCATAGCCCTGTGGGGGACAACACTGGATACACATTGCAGGAATTGCACCCAATCTGACCCCACCACACCGAGGTGAAACACTAAGGGGGTGCAACAGAACAGCAAGGGGAGCAGAACAAGGACGTCCTGAGGGAATACAAAAAATAGACTTTGGGGCCAGAGTGTGGCACCCCATCAGATTTGTCTGGAAAACACTCTTAAAGGTCAACAAACAGACCTTGAGCTATTTACAGGCTTTTTTTTTTTTTTTGTCATTGGGGCTTTTTTGCTGTTGTTTTCTTTTGCTCTGTCTTATTTTTTGTGCATATTATTATCTCTTCAGGTCTATCTAGATAAGATAGGTGGGATGA
The DNA here is from genome assembly GCF_000313985.2 of Echinops telfairi. Lineage (NCBI taxonomy): Eukaryota > Metazoa > Chordata > Mammalia > Afrosoricida > Tenrecidae > Echinops > Echinops telfairi. The sequence goes on from NW_022103900.1 coordinate 16,697,532, forward strand.
ACAATCCGGAGGAGAAAACAATGGGACCGATGGTTCTGGGGGACATCTTGCATCTTTTGTTTAACGTAATGGTTTGGAGTTGCAAGTATCATGCTTGTTGTTTTCTTTTTACTGTAGAGCACCATACCACTATCAGAGACCTTTGTGGCGTAGTGGTTAGAAATGCATCACCAGTTACACCAGTTACAAATGAAATCACCAGTCGGCCAGAGGGAGAGAAATGGGGCTTTTTAGTCCCATAAAGAGTTGCAGTCTCAGAAACTCACAGGGGCAGCTCTACCCTGTCCTAGCGGGTCACTATTTGTTGGCCTCCACTCAATGCATTGAGTTTTGGTTTTTATTCCACTAAAGGGATGTACTAAAACTGGTTTATCCTTTTTCCTGTTGATGGTTATTTTGGCATCAAAGGGTTGATTTATGTTTTTTAATTTATGATAAATTTCAAGACTTTTCCAAAGTGGTTGCACTACTTTATTTTACCAGCCATGTTGGAGGGTTCTAATTGCACCGCATCATTGTCAGCATCTGGTTGTCAGTCTTTTGTGTGTGTGTGTGTTAGTCATTTTACTGTGTGTGACATGAAATCTCATTGTTGCTTTAATATGCATTTACCTGGTGATTAATGGTATTAGACCGTTTTCCTGTCCTCTTGTCGATTTGTATGTCTTTTGTGAAGCATTTGTCCACGTGTTGCCCATTACACACACACACACACACACACACACACACACACAAAAAAAAAAACAAAAAACAACCCCACAAATGCTTTAGTATTGATTTGTGGCAGCTATCTATATATGCTGAGTAAGGGTTCTTTTTCAGATAAATATGCTCTGAATATTGTTGTAGCGTGTGTATCTATTTCTTAGTGGTAGTTTTTATTAGAAACTACCCTTTTGAGTATCAGCCACAGTATCAAAGTGCTTGGGAAACATTATTTCATTTAACCTTGAAGCAACTGTATATGTTTATTTATAATTTTATTCATTTTCTCCGTCGTAGACGAGAAACGAGGCCTGGGGGGAGTCAGACACTTACCCAGGGCTCAGGGCTGGCAGAGTAAGCCTGAAGTTCTATCTGTATTTAAACGTGTGTTTTCACTCTCCTCTGTGAAGAGGGACCCACCCCACTGAAACACATGAGAGTCCCTTTCCCTTACAACCTGCAAGAGACTCACGTCAGGACACAGGTGGGCGGTGGTGAATTCCACGCACCGATGGGGCAGACCTGCTTCCTGCCAACCGACTTCTGTGCCTCCAACACCCTGACTGGCAAACAACCCCTGAGCTCAAGTCCTTCCCAGAACCCGAGGGAGCTTCACCGCACCGTCCACTGCTCCTTCTGACCAGCTGTAGAAGTGCCGGGTGTGTCCAACTGCGCTGAGGTGAGGGTCTGGAACACCGAGAGGAGAGCTTTCCTTCGGAGAAGCTGTTCAGATTTGGGGCTTGCCTTGTCTTTCCTGAAGTCCCTTTCATTATTTATTTCAAACTGGTACTTCCTCCTTTTGTTGAGGGTCCACTCGATGGTGCCGGCCCATCTGTCCTGCTCCAGGTGTTAACAGAACAGCCACAGACCAGGTTGTCTGGTAGCCACTGCCAAATATCTGAGCTCTTTGTTCCCATACGTATCTCCGGTGTCCAGTAAATATCACCATCTGAACTTACGTGACACACTTCTTGCCATAACTCAATGATGTATAAAGCCTGGGTCATCGTCATCCCCGACGGTGCACAAAAGCTGCGAAGACTGGGGCATCGTGAAGAGCCCACAGGTGCTGTGAACCTTCAGGGGGAAGAAAAGGCTCTGCAAAGCTGGCTATCGGCACAAACTTCTGATCTCTAGAACAAAGGGAGCTCGCGGGCCTTCCTAAAGTTACAGGTACAGAGAGAAGTCGTGGGGAGAAGGCTGAAGGCAGCAGGGAGGCGGGCTGCCGAAGAGGAGGCCCCACAGGCTGCGGGAGCTGTTTAATGTGCAGTTGACACAGGGCAGAGGCAGGTCTCGGGAAGTGTTTACAGGGTACTCTAGAATTTAACCTTCCACCACCAGCCCTGCGACGCTGTGCTCGGGGCTCCTAATGAGCAAATACAGAGATGGGATTGTGTCTGTCTCGCTGGAAATGCTTCGGTGTTTACCTTGGCTTGATTGGTCCCAAAGCGCTCCTGTTACCAAGAGGTGTGATGCCCTGCACTGCTCTTTCCTCGAATCACGTTCCTTTTCACGCAATTGCTGAAGTTAGGAACCATAGAAGGTTAGTCTTCTTGGCCATCTGGCCTGATTCTGGCATAAAAATGAAATAAAACTGTGCCAGGGGCTTAGGTGGAGAGCAAATGTTTTGAGAATGATGAGGGCAATGAATGTACAAATGTACTTTACGCAATTGATGTATATATGGATTGTGATAAGAGTTGTATGAGCCCTAATAAAACGATTAAATAGAAAAAAGAAAGAAAAGTGGCAGACAAAACACCCCCATGCCTTTCCCCCTTCCTGCACATGATGAGGCACTGATTATCAGTAACAGGTCTAATTCTTAGTTCTGGAAAGAAAGCTAAATGTCTGACAGCAAAGGGAGCACGCATCGTGACTGCATACCAACTTGCTGTGTGGCTTCAGACAACTTATACAAATTATTAACCTTTCTGAGCATACATGTCCATGGACAATGATAATACTTACCTTATATAATCCCTGTGACTATGAAATGAGATGATGAGATAGTTAAGGTGTATTGTGCCATCCTGGCTGATAAACACCTGTGGAATTAATTGAAGGGTGGAGAGATAAGTGTCTTGGTAAGCCTCGCCTTTCTAGTTCTTGGGTCTCTTACCTTCTGATAGTCAGACCAGGGTGTAGCTGCCTTAGCCAGTTCCCTGCTTCAGCTGGCAAGACTCACTTCCTGTGGGTGCTGGAGCAGTCACGTGGAGACCCCTGCCAGCACTGAGATGCTTACACACTCGCTGATTCAGCTTTCCTCCCACAGTCAGCGTCATTGCGTCTGTTTTGTGAGATTGAAGAGGACTTTGTAGATCGGTGTTGGACATATGGGCTAATGCTGGACTTAGGGACTTGGACAGCACTGGGTTGGGATGCTTTCTGAATGTACACTTGCCCTTTATATAAAACTCTTTCATATATATCTTAGTTTCTGTGGATTTGTTTCCCTGGTTTACCCAGACTAACTCAGATGATAAATGTATTTTAAAACCAAACAAGTAGCCTCCCCATTCACTAACATTCCCCAACAGCTAGTTCTCTTTCTTTCCCCTCTGGATGTCACTGTCTTCATTTATGGAAGAGTGTGGCTCGCCTTTCCTTAAAGGACCAAATGAGAGAATATATGACTGGGCTTCAATTGGCATGTGGAAAACTGGAATAGAAAGAGAACAGAATTTTCCTATGAGCTTTTCAAAGCCCCCTCGCCTACGCAGATGCTATAAACAGTGAAGGGCTGCATGTTGTAGTTGTTGTTAAGAAACAATCATTGTATCTTCATTATATCCAAGCCAATCCCTTTTCAGTTCCAGATAGTCCTTAGAGTCAAGGCTCAGAAGTTCTCTGTGGGTCCCTCAACCTCTGACTTGAAGGGACTGGAATAGAGCGCGATGGGGTTAAAGCCATGTGAATTACTAGAAAAGAATGGCGGGTTCATTGTTGCCTTTATGCCTATCCAAGGATTGCTGTATCAAGGCTCTATGAATCATTGAACTATGGCAAAACACTGTGTGATGTCAGTTCATATGCTAGCGGTTCACTGATCACACAAGATTCTCAAGAAAGTGAAGAGTGAAGGGGAAAAACACATTAAATGCCATTCTAGACAATTTCAAGCACGAGCTTCATCTTTCTGTCTAAAGAGGCACTTAGGTGAAAGCAAAGGCAATGTACAATAAGAGGAAGGCCGGCCAAAAGGATTGGAGGCAGAGAAAGATGCTGGGACGAGCACAGCCGAGGTAGACACAGTTACACATGAGACTGTGATCATGATGTAACTCTGAGCTCTTCACGGAGCCTGGCTCATTTTGAATTGCCTCACAGGCATGTGAAAGTTGGACACTGAAAAAGGAAGACCCATACATTGGAATGATGCTGCTGGTGAAGACTATTGACGGGACCATGGACTGCCAAAAGAACAAACAAACCTGTCTTGGCAGAGGTACAGGCAGAATGCTCCGGAGAGGCAAGGACGGTGAGCCACTTTTATTATAACGAGCACGCAGCCCGGTTGTTGGAGCCGTCAGATGCTCCAGAGCCTGTTCCAACTCAAAGCAACCCCATGCACCACCAACACTGCCCGGTCCTCTACCACCCCCCAAATCGTCTTCTTTGTGCCCACCGTGGCAGCCACCGTGCCCATGCATCGCTTTGAAGGTCTCCCCCACCCCCTTTTTGTTGTTGCTGCTGACCCTCTACTTTACCATGGGGGAGAGACAAGGCGTTGTACTCCTGTAAGGAGTAGCAGTCTTGAGACCCACAAGAGCAGTTCTACCCAGTCCTCGAGGGTGGCTTTGAGTTGGACTGGACTTGATGTCATTCAGTTTGCTTTTTGGTCAACTTTACCAAGCATGCTGTCCTTTTCCAGAGCCCGATCTCGCCTGACAACATGTCCGAAATGTGGGAGACGAAGCCCAGTCATCCTCACACCCAAGGTGCCTTCTGAGTATTTTTTCCAGACACCTTGGCTTGTTTCTCTGGCAGTCTGTGGTCTCCTCGATATTCTTTGCCAACACCAGAATTCAAATGCATTAAGCCTACTTTGGCCTTCCTTATCCATTGTCCAATTTTCATATATGAGGCGATCGACAATATCAGGGCTTGAGTCAGGTGCACCTTAGTTCTCAAAATGGCACCTTTCATAATTATAAGAATGGACACAAGGGGACATAGGGAATATAGTGGGGGGGGAGGGAGGGAAAGGGAATTTGAGGAGTAACTAATGAAGACGGGAGAGGGGAGGGAGCACTAGAATGGATTGTGACTGCATGAAGCATCTTGAAGGTGATTTGGCCATGGGGGAGGGGAATGCCCTAAAATTGATGTGGGGATGATTGTACAATTCTCCATGATATGACTGAATGATTATTGAATTGTATGATATGTAAATTATTTACAAATAAAACTGCGGGGGGCGGGGTGGGGGGAAGGCATCTTTTCTCTTCAACCCTTCAAAGGGGTCTTCTGAAGCAGATTAACCCAATGCAATGAGCCATTTGATTTCTTGACACCTGCTTCCTTGAGCACGGATTGTGGATACAAACAAATGAAATCCTTGACAACATCAGTCTTTTCTCCAATTATCATGGTGCTGTCTATTGACCCAGTCATAGGGATTTTTTATTTGCAGTCTATACTGGAGGCTGCAGTCCTTGACCCTCACCAGCAAGTGCTTCAAGTCCTCTTCATTGTTAGCAAGCAAGATTGTGTCATTTGATATCACAGGTTGTTAATAAACCATCTTCCAATCTTGGTGCCTTGTTCGACTTCATCGAGTCCACCTTTTTGTATTACTGGTCAGCAGAAACATTGAATAAATATGGTGAAAGGAAGCAACTCTGACAGACACCTGTCTTGATTTTAAGCCATGTAGGATTCCCTTCCTCTTTTTGGCCATCCCTCCATTTACCAAACATGATGTCCTTCTCTAGGGACTAGTCTCTCCTGACAATATGTCCAAAGTAGGTAAGATGAAGTCTTCCCAGCCTTGCTTCTAAGCACCACGCTAGGCTTACTTCTTCCAAAACAGATCTGTTTGTCCATGGTACTTTCAATATTCTCCAGCACCACATGCATCTATTTTTCTACAGTCTTCCTTATTTAATGTCCAACTTTGATATGATGCAATGGAGAATACCATGGTTTGCATCACACACACCTTAGTCCTCAAAGGCACATCCTTCAACGAGATGGATTGACAACCATGGGCTCAGGTATAGGAACAATTGTGAGGCTGGTGAAGGACCATGCCGTGTTTCATTCAGTTGTGCATAGGGTTGCTATGGGTTTGAGCCGACTTGATGGCACCCAACAACAACAACAACAACATTCCCTTGTTCTGTTGGAATGACTATATCTAGGTTTATGTATAGGTTCAACATGAGCACCAACAAAGTGTTCTGAAGTACCCATTCTTCTCAATGTTATCCAAAATTTATTTTGATCCACACAGTTGAATACCTTTGCATAGTCAATACAACACAAGTAAATATCTTTCTGGTATTATCTCCTCTCAGCCCAAATCTACCTGACATCAGCAATGACATCCCTGTACCACATCCTCTTCTGAACCTGGCTTGACTTTCCCGCAGCTCCCTATATTGTAGACTGTGGAGACTCTGCTTCTGGAAAGATTTCCAGGCTTGTAACCCTATACAGGGGCATTTTAAGTTCAAGTCAACCCAAAGCCGAAGATAGGGATCATTTAGGGAGCCCCAGTTGTTATGGGTTAGGCTGTGATCTGAAAGGTCAGCAGTTCTAAATCACCGGCAGCTCGATGGGACACAGATGGGGCTTTCTACTCCTGTAAACAGTCACAGTCTCAGAAACTCACAGGAGCAGTTCTACCCTGTCCTGTAGGGTTGCCGTGAGAAGACATCGACTCAATGGCAGTGATTTTGTCTTGCTTGATTTGGTTTGAAGGCACTTTGGGTTAGGCATTGAACTGCTGACCATAAGATCCAAGGTACAAACCCGCCAGCTCCTGCCTGGGAAAAAGATGGAGCAGTTTGCTTCTACAAAGATGTATTTGCCTTGGAAACCCACTGTAGCACTTCTACCCTGCCCTATAGAGTCACTCTGAGTCAGAATTAACTTGAAGGTAATGGGTTTGTTTGGGGCGGGGTGGGCTTGAGGGGTCATGTAGAAATGTATGGGAGTGTGTTTTGGTTGTCACAATAACTAGTGGATGCTGCTACCCTTAAGAGGGCAAAGGTCTTAAAGTGCTAAGTATTTTAATATCTCAAAAGTTGTTCAGCTTGAAACGCTGATAGTGTTCCCACCAAGAAGCACGCATTCTCCTGAACACACTTACAGAAGACAATGGGAAACCCAACACACCTGTATGCTGATTACATTCTAATTCATGCATAGTCACCACACCCACCTACTTCACTTGTGGTGAAACTGCCCTGTGAGCGCTTTGCAGTCACTCAAGCGCATCTCTCATCAACGGTGCCGTTGCACTCTGGCTGCTTGTGAGTTACAACCAGAAGAAGGCCATGATGTGGAGGAAGGATGGAATAGAAGGTATGCCAGAGACGGGGCCCTTCAGGGGCCTGGGTTCAGGTTTAACTTCCTGTGTTGACTGAGGACCAGGTTCTGCCTTGGGTTTGAAGAAACATGACCAGCCATGGAGAACAGGCTAAATTATGACCACATTCTAATTCCCGATACCTGTTAGTATATTACTTTACATAATAAAAGGAACTTGGAGGTGTGACTAAATTAAGGATCTTGAGATACAAAGATTATCGGGGTGGGTTCAATGTAATCTCAAAGGAGAAGGACACCAGAGAGTCACAAGCCGGGAAAAGGAGGTCTGATGGAGAAATGCACCCTGAAGATGGGGTAAGGGACCTTGAGCTGAGGAAAGGTGGCCACCTTTAGAAGACGGAGAAGGCCCTAGAGCCACCAGAAGGAACACAACACTTTGATTTTAGTCCTTAAGACACATTTCAAGCTTCTCACCTCCCAAACTGGAAAATGATAAACATTTTTTTTATAAGCCACTCATTTTGAGTAGGACCCCCAGTCACTCTGTTGGGTAAGTGTGGGGCTGCTAACCCCGAGATTGGTAGTACACACTCACCAGCTACTCTGAAGGAGAAAGATGAGGCTGTCCACTCCCATAAAGAGTTACCGTCTCAGAAACCCTGCACAGCAGAACCCCAGACCTTGATGCTAATCCATTCTAGAAGGAGCAAGAGGTGATGCAGTCAGCTCGAAATCAGTTTTTTCCATAAGAAATAACTGAAAATGGATGAATCCATTCTCGACCACCAAGTTTTTACCCTCACCTTGCCTTTTTATATAAAACATTATACGGAAATTTCAAAGTAAATAAGTTCAGAGTTAAATAATACAATTTAATTAAGAAGCACAACATTGAGAAAGTTTTTAACAACTACAGTATGGCCCATACCTTGAGAGTGATGAGGATCTGGATCTGTGGACACGGATGTGGAGAGGAGGGATGGAGAGAGAGTCATCGTTTGGAATGTGACTCTCCTTCCAGAAAATGACCTGGTAGCTGCTTTCAGGAGTTTTTCCCCTTCTTTACCTTTTTCACTAGGACCTGGCTGGCTTTCTCTTAAAATAAAAATCTGTCTAATGTGGTCTGCTTTGACGTTTCCTTCACTGTTTTCTATAAGGGTTTACGAAATTATCATCAACAATATCCATAACACGGTTAACCATCTCCTTATCATGACGATTCTTTAAAAAAAACAACCCAACTTTCTTAGGACCCATGCTTTTTATCTAAAAACAGTACAAAAAGCCACAAAAGTAAGAAAATTATAGCAAAATGCTTGGAACACAGCCACAAAAAGCTTAAACAATGTGTACTAACAACACCAATGTGACCGAAACACGAACTGCTTTTGTTTACAAAAATCACGTGCATTGTGTTGGATGCTGATGTTTTGTTTGAGCTCCAATGCAAAATTTTCTTGAGATTTCACTTCAAAATCGGATTATGTTGAGAACTGATGTGGTCGAGCACCAAGGTTCTGTTGGGAGCCATCCCAGCCGTGCTGTCTAGCAAAGCTCCAGCCTGGTGGAAGATGCATCTGCAGAGCAGAGCTTCCCAGGGAGGGTTTCCAACATCCCTCAAATATTTACTCTTGTTAAATCCATTCTTGAGAATTTTGTGCATTGTCACCACACCTGGAGCAGACGCGAGGGCAGTCTTGAGAAGTATGAATGAAACCAGATCTAAAACTTGCTTCTATATAACGGGGTTTTCCTTAATTGAGGCATTGGAGAGGCTTAGACAGCGAGACATCTTAGGGAATTCTGAGGAGAATATGTGAGAATTGAGTGAGGAAGAAACCCCAAAGTTGAGGTCAGAGGAGAAAATGAAACTCATCAAAAAACCCTGGATTCCATTCAGATTAGGTAGTGGGGGACTCTTTTGGCCTCCCCGATATCGAGGACCTTATAGACTGCCTCCCCCAACTCACACCCCTACACCTTCGACAGGGGCTTAGATAGAAGGAGAGAGAATGTTTAACATTAATAGAAAACACGTAAAAGGGGAAACATTAAGTCTCTGGCAAAGAATCAGATGGTTTGACCCCCCTCCCCATGCTGCCTCAGGAGTACAAAAAATAAAGGAGACATAGGTAGACAATGGAACAGTTACCATGGGAGAGTTTGTAAAGGAAAATATTTGAGAAGCATTTAACTCTGCTTGTAGATATTTTTAGAATAAGGTAGGCTTTGAAGCAGCACATGAGGTAGTTTCATTATGTTAACCAAATTTTCTGTTCTGAACCCCTCAATCAAGAATAGTATGTGACGTATAAGACAAGCAGTCCAGAAAGAAAGAACCAGGAAGAGGACAGAAAGTGATAGAAAAAAGCACAGACCTTATAATGGTCTTTTATCAGGTTTTAGTGGAAACAATAAGGGTGACTTCGGAGTTAATCATAAGGCATTGTTTTCATGTAGTGGTCTGAAAAATATCTTATGGTGTAAATAAAGCTGTTTGGAAGAACTCAGCAGAGACTGCTTCCACCAGAACATCTCTCGTGTCTGTCTCATCTGTGTTCGCTAATTCCACACCTCCTTCAGGTATCCAGTTCCACCCTCCCTCCCAGAGCTGGACTCCAGCAGGGTTCTGCTGTAGAAGGTTGCTATGAATTGAAATCAAATCGATGGCATTGGGTTTGGCTGGTTTGGAGGTTTGTCGTCATTTGTTTTAGCAGCAGCAGAAAAATAGTAATATTAAAAACCAGTTACTGTCAAGTCTATTTTAATGTACCAGGACCCATCTGTGTCAGAGTAGTACTTTTTTTAATTGGCTGGGATTCAATACATATCTCATCCCATATTTCCATCACGTCAAGTAGAATGTACAACTGCTAC
>NW_022103900.1:16708597-16711683 GCF_000313985.2 Echinops telfairi
GAGAATCTGTGGTATTTTGGTCATGAGACCTCACACTGTTCCTTATCTGCACAGAGAATAAAAACTCCTTTCTGTTTCTGTTGTACACTGTTTGCTTTATTTCACCTGGCTAATAAAGAGAAGGAGAACTCACGGGTTACACTTGGTACCTTAGGGTTTGCCATGGCCGATTTGCCAGGCCTGTCTTTCCAGGCTCTCAAACGACCAGCTTTTGGTCAGCAAGCAAGCATGGAAATCATTTGAAGCACCCAAGGAGACTCCAGGAAAACACAGAGTCCAACTTCTGATAGAAACCTGAGGACTTAACTGATTAACTACTGAAAATCCTGGCCCAATCAAGTCGACCCATACCCATCACGGTCTCTACACAGGAGACCTCAGTAGTTCTCAGACCCTCTCTGGAAAGGGCTCCCATTCACAATATACCCCACCATTGGTACTTTCAATCACCTCTCTGTATGTGAAAGTTGTACATCAAGTAAGGAAGACGGGAGAAGAATGAATGCATTTAAACTCCCATGCTAGTGAAGGACATTGAAGGTAGCATGGGTGCCAGACAGAAACACAAATCTGTTTTCAAAGAAGTTCATCCAGAATGCTCCTCAGAGGCATGGATGGATGGATGGCGAGACTGTCTAACACACTTTGGACATGGTATCAGGAGAGATGGGTCCCTAGAGAAGGACATCATGCTTGGTAAAGTGTAGGGGCAGTGGAAAGAGTAAGACCCTCAACGAGATGGATTGACACAGTGGCTACAACAATGGGCTTAAACAGAAGAACAATTTTAAGGATCTTGCAGAGCAGGCTGGTGTTTCCTTGTTACGCTTCACAGAGTTGCTGTGAGTGCAACTGATTGCCGACACCTAACAAGACCATTTCTGAAGATCCCCACGGAGGCGGGAAAGTGGGCCTGGTAATTTCTCCCTTTAGATCAGCAGTTCTCAACCTGTGGGTTACGACCCTTGGGGGTCAAACGACACTTTCACAGGGGTCGCCCGATTCATAACAGTAGCAAAATGACAGTTATGAAGTAGTAACAAAACTGGATTAAAGGGTCGCAACATTAGCAAGGTTGAGAACCACTGCTTTGGAGCTGGTCATCAATATGCAATCAGCTTTGCTGTTGCTGATGGCCATCACGCTGACTCCGACTCAACGGACCACGTGCGTGCAGAGCAGAACTGTCCCATAGGGCGTTCAAAGGTTTTGCAGGCAGATCTCTAGGCCTGTTTTCCCAGGTTGCTTCCAGGTGGGTCCAAACCACCTACCTTTGGCTAACAGTACATTGCTTGGTATAACCCAGGCACCACAGCACATCACTTTACGATACAGATGCATGTGCACATGAACCAGAGTCTAAATTAAATACGAAGGGCTTCTACCAAATATACGTGTGTATGAGCCGAGTTGTGCAGCATATTTTTAATGCAGTTTTTGTGGTAAATCTAGGTGTCTTTGGCTGATATTTGGTGCCTCGGCTGATATTTGGGGTGGCTTCTACTCGAGTATATACGGTACATTATCTGTGGCTTATCCCTCCTCTGAGTTTTCTGTCTCTGTCCCCATGGATCATTGAGCACTCAGGCTATTAAATCAAAGACTTCAAATTGCTTATTTTCATTTGTAGAGGAATTTCCTCTACCCTACAAATTCCTAGACAAATCCAATGCCACCTCAGGTATTTCAGAAGAAAGAGAGAATGAAGTGGCCATATTCAGAAAAACATAAAGAATCTCTTTTATTCTGCAGGTCAAAGCATTGGAGTATGGCAACGATCAAATCGCCGCCGTTCGATAGTTGTGAGGGTGCCTGCAGAAAGGCATTGCACCGCGACCCCTGACTTCTCCCTCTTCCTTCAGACCACGTATAAATATTTAGCTACAAACTTCAAAATAGAATGAAACCAGACTTTGGGCTTATTTGACAAGAAAGCTCAGTCTCAGATGCTTAAATCGCTCAGGAGGAAAGGCAGCCTAACTCGTTGTAAAGCTAAAGATGAGCAGGGAGCCAACATGAATTCCTTCATAGCCTGTTTTCTACTCACCAGTCGGGGGAAAGAGGTCCACTCAGGACTGGACATGGGACCGCGGACTCTGGATTCCTTGGAAGGTCTGGTTCCTCTCAGGGCTAGTCAGTCTGGCACAGGGAAAAGAAAACAAGCTTTACAAAAAGGGGAACGTCAAAGGTATTCCCGGTTAATGTTTCCACCGGAGACTTACAGGCATTTGTGCTGAATAAGTACATAAAATGAGAGTGACTGCAACCTCACTGGGAAAGTCAACTAAAAAGGCACAGAACAGGCTCCTCAGGCGGCCAAGGCCCACTTTGAACTGCTAGAAAGGAACGCTGAAGAAATAATGCGGTGTCTTTGGTTTACCGAGCAATGAAGAAGAAGCAGTGTGTATGTATGTAATCAGAAACACAGGACTACAGCACAGAGTGAAATGTTCCCGAAGCAAGGGTTCCAACTCATGTGGATCTCACGTGCTTCCGAACAGACCTGGTTTCCCCTCCCCTATCCCCACCACCCCTGCCTTTTTCTGTTTGGATGAAGGTTTAGATCGGTCTTCCATTCATCAATTCAGACACATTTGGGTTTGTGGCATTGACTGCAGTCCTCAGGGCATAAGAGCATTCTTTTTGTTTTAAATCATTTTATTGGGAGCACTTACAGATATGACGATCCATCATTCAGTTAGATCAAGCATACTTGTATAACTGCTGCCGCCATCCGTTTCAAAACCTTTTCTTTCTTCTTGAACTCTTTGATCTCAACTCCCCTTTATCCCCTCCCTTCCCATATAAGAATACTCTTTACACTCCCTCCCTGTCTTGACCATTCCCATGCGTCCCTCTTTCCCACCTTCCTGCCCCCTGAGGTTTATTCCTGGGCAAATGCCCACTGGGCTGTCAATGACTGTGATTTTTCAGAAGAAGAATGCCACTCCTTTTTTCTGAGTTTGCTCTGGTGGGTTTGAACCATCAACCTTTGACTTAGTAGCCAATCACTTAACCATTTGTGCCACCTGAAAACCAAACTTGCTGCTATCACATCCATTCTGACTCATCAGGACCCTACTGGA
>NW_022103900.1:16712537-16714670 GCF_000313985.2 Echinops telfairi
CCTAACTACAACAGGCTCTGAGTCCACCCTCCTGACTTCCTCTGTCTCACACATCAGCTCTCTGACCCCACAGAGACCTCTAACCTTTGAACTCTACTTTTTCTCCCCATCTGTCAGGACCGTCTGTGCCTTAGCTCATCCAGGCAGGATCACACAGTTACTTACGTGAAAATCAGGGTCAGAGTGAGTATTCAAGAGATTGTGGTGCAGTCTCATGCGACAACTCAGTCAAGGGCATAAGACAGTTCACAAGAATCACGATCTGCTTCCCAGTGAAGTGTGTAGCGAGTGTGTGAGGCCTTAAAACTTATGCGTGGCCATCTACGACAGCTAAGGAGCAGAAGGATCGAGAAGAAATGAATGTACGTGAGCCACAACCTCATCTACCCAAAATAACTAGATGGGACCCAGTTACCACCACACACTGACCATGGTCATTAGAGTTGGTCACAGATAAATAGGGAGCAGAACTTACATTATGCATGAAATTCAAACAAAAACTGGATCAGTAAAAAGTAGGAACTTTTTAGACACTCTTTAGACCTAGAAGTGAGCCCCTCACCAAAAATCATGTTTTAGTAAACACAGCTGAGTGGCACATAAAATTCCGGGTATTGATTATGCGTAAGATCAGAGCCCGACACCTGAAGGTCAGCGACTGTTCAAAAGCAAAGCTGAGACGAGAAGGGGGCAGGGAAATGAAAGTACGAGAATGAGTACAACCTGAACACAATTCAAGAGCGGGTCTACACAAAGGGACAAATACACCTAGTGTCACCGAACTGTTACGGAAATTGTTCAATGAGAATCTAACGTGTTATGTCAACTTTCCCCCCAAACGCAATAAATATGATTTTAATTATTTAAAATAAATAATAATTTTAATAAAAAATTAGTGTTGTTCAAATAGATGGTTCTGTTATCCTTCGGTGTAATTCAAAAAGTCTAAGGAAGCTCAATTTCTTACTCACCACCCCCTGGGACTACTTCATCATCTCTTTGTGGGGCTTTGGGTGGTGATGTGCAGGAACAGGACCAACGCAGACCTCCAAAATCACGGGTTCACCGACTCGATGCGGACTCAGCCTCCAGGAGGTGGTTATGGGGGGCCGTTAGCTTAGTGGAGCTCAGTAGAGGGCTCCCTCCCTCACTGCGATTCCGACTCGCAATGACCTTAGAGAGCAGGGTCAATTTGCCCCTGTGGGTTTCTGAGACTGTAACTCTTTGTGGGAGTGGAAAGTCTTATTTTTCTCTTGAGGAGCACCTGGTGGCTTTGAATTGCTGACCTTGTGGTTAACAGCCCAATGCGTAACCACCACACCACCTGGGTTCCTGGGAGCAGTATAAAGTCTAGGAAATACAAAGTTTTTTAAACAAACAAACAAAACCTTTCCATTCCTTTCCCTCCCGCCCACCCCACATCCCACATTTGTATGGGGCTTTGCATTACTCATACGCCAAGTGTGGGTTTACTCCGTCTGTGGGTAATAGACATCCAACCCGAGTTCAATTGTTCTCTGATTCCAGCATGCCTCAGAATCACCTGAAATGCTTGTTACAGGTGTAGATCCTCTCCCGTCTCCAAATGCTTGTTACAGGTGTAGATCCTCTCTCCTGTCTCCTTCTCCTAGGAGCCGTGGGAGAAGTCTCTCACCTCCCCCACTACCCACCCTGTGGTTTGCATCCTAGCCCTTCCTGCCGGGAAGGCTATTGCTTGTGGGCTGGATTTCAGCTTTACTGCTTTTGCGGCTGACATAGGTGTGACTGGCGTCACAGTCCCACCTCCGCTCCCACAACCTTAGACAGTCCACCTTGAGGCCCTCAGATCCAGGGTCAGTTCCTCCCTCACCATGGTGACCCCTGCCTTTTACATACCTTCGACATCGCCTGCGCAAGGTGGGAGGAGATTCTGGCACCATCCAGCCTTCTTGAGCCAGGGAGGACGAGGAGAGCTGGCCGAACTCATTTCTCTTTCTAGCTAAGCCTGCCCTACTGAGATCACTGCTCAAGGGCTGTGGGGGAGCCCCCCCCCAAGGGCTCAGGGGGAACACATGTCAGTTGCAAGCCTCCCACTTTCATATCGTCTCCGTTTCCTCGGTGGTCCTAACAAAACACCACAGAGTGCATGGCCTT